>NC_052020.1:26675969-26979969 GCF_015832195.1 Motacilla alba alba
TTTCCATATAGTTGAGTCTCTCAATCTGAAGGTGCTTCAGTATGGCACTGTGAGTGAAATGGTTTTTTGTCCAAGTTTAGTATCCTAATTAATGAGAGAAAATCTAGGAGATTCAAATAACTCATGACAGAATAGTCTGTTATAGAGTGCAACTTCTTAACAAGTTATTAAACTTGTGTTTACTACTGCAATAAGTGGCACAAGCATTGATTCTTGTGTCATATTTTAAAACTACTTATTCACTCTCTAGCTAGCCTGGAATCTAAATGCTGAATTGCACACAACTCTTAAAATGGCAAGTAAATTGGGGAAAGTTTATTTCACCTATAGCTCTTACTGCAAAACTTCAGACAGGTTTTGATAGTTTCTCTGATTTTCTTCAAGAGTTAAGTACTTTGAATAAGGATATTAATTTTTCTGAGACAACACTTCCTTTCACTATCAAAAAAAAACTATGATTGGAAAAAGCAGGGAAATTGGAAAAATTAAAGCTAAAAGTTTGAGTGTAAAATTATCCATGGTACCCTGAACACTACACTCTTGACATACATTTCTTGCAATTGGTTTCTCTATGGACTAATATTATTCTGAATTATAAATTTAAAAGCTTTGAAGCTTGACGTTTCTATTCACTGTTGTGTTGCTAGGGGATTTTTAAAGTAGTGCTTGGTAGGATGAATCTGTGGAAAACAGATTTTTTTTTTTTAACCCCTCTTTGTAAGAATGATGAATGTCTCAGTGTCCACATAACAGCTTGTTGTAATGAAGAGAAACAATTTTAGTTTACAGTTTTGAAAAAGGTGTGGGCAAATTTCTCATGTTTGGACATTGCCATGCAAAAATATTTGGTTACTGTGTAGTGTAATTTGGTTTTCAATACTAAATACATTTATCGTGATTCAAAAATTATTTATTCACCATCATCTCTATATTGATGTAAGGTTTTCATGCTGTGCTAGTAAATAAAAAAGTCTGAAGCTCATGATGAATAAGCAGGAAAGCACAGTTTTCAACACTTTCCAATTACGTATTTTCCCCCGAGTAAGGAAAGTCTCTTTTTCCTCCAAATTTCTAGTTGTATTATGCTTTTCTGCTGATGCTGGTGCCCCCATAGATGTACACAGTCAAATCCCCAAATGCAGGTTTAGAAGAAGGCTGGCAAAGTGCTGGCAATAGCTATTGCATCAGCTGCACAGAGATGAATTCAGAGCTTGGATTCATCGAAGTCCCAGGAGTTTAAGGAGCTGCTATTAACCTTTTCTCCCCATACTCTTTCCTGCAGTACTTGGGACACGTCGAAGTGGACGAATCCAGAGGAATGCATATCTGTGAAGATGCTGTGAAGAGGCTGAAATCTGTATGTATATTTGTTTAATGAAAACATTGGCTTTGGGGCTGTAAGCCTTACTGGAAAGGTCTGTTCGGAGCAGTGCTCCAGCTAAAGCCTGAACTTTTGACCCATGTTAGGAGAACAGTTGGCCGGTTTGAGAGCACTGCTGCTCTTGGGGGGACTTGCTAATCTGATGATGAGAAGGAGAGTTACAACTGTTCTTTCTACTTGCAGAAACTATTTGCAAAACAAATGTGTAAAAATTCTCTGTGACCTTTCAGGCTAAGTTGGTACCCACATGGGACTTCAACCATTGTTTTTTAACAGCTTCTCCCTCTCTCTTTTCTTCTCCCCCTCTCTCTCTTTCCCTCTGTTGCCTGCCACTTTAATAGTGACTTAATTCACCATTATTATACAAAATATTACTTGTTTTAGGATGCTTTTTTTTCTAATGCACTGCAGCATTGTAGTCGTGCATGAAATAATCTGGCTTGCATCTGCTCAAAGTGGCCTGAAGGCTGCCTAATTCTGACATGTCATGAAGTGGGCTGCTCTTAGTTTGGCTTCTGTGAACGTTTGCTCCTGTAAATGGCACTCGTTCAAAGCTCTTTGTATTTCTGTGGCTCATTTGAAGAGGTCTTGTCATCTCTTTCCTGCAGTAATAATACCACAAAATCCTGTGGAAATAGCAAACTCCAGAAAGGCAGTGATCAGTCTGTCAAGCAACCGAGGCTTTTACATCATTGAAAAGAACGGGAGAAAGGACTTGAAAAAATTGAATTTTTAATAGAGATAGAGAACTGCAGTTCCTGTCATCACTTCTCTTATATGTTTTATCTACATACATTCTTCAGTATGCATTCAGTGGAAGAAACCATTGTATCCTTGCAGCTTAACAAAATCCATCAAACCCTTCTACTGCACTTCTGCTGGTTTGAAATATGTGCCCATGGACACATTTCCTTTCCTCATCAAGTCTGAGAGCTCAAATGGTTTCCATCTGTTTTTCCCTTCTTCCTAGCACACAGCAGAGCATTACAGGTTATCATTTCTGCCTTCTGTTGTGCTGTAAAGTTTGTGAATTGGTTTAATGCTCTGATTAAAATCAAGTCTTTTCATTCTTTTCTTTCTCAGCTGATGTATAGTAACCTGTTCAAGCCGCATCCCATCTGTTCCCATTCAGTCTGCAGTGATTAGTGATTGATTTTTATTAAAAAGGGCCACACAAAATATAAATGAGTTTCTTTGTTCTGTGGATTTAGTTTACGTACCTAAAAGTGCAAGTACTGACCACATAATCAATTGCATCCATTTTTGTCTCTGTTTTTTTTCTGATTTTCTCAGAATACTTTCTCTTAGCACACTAAATAGCACTGCAGTATTTACTTTGTGCAGCTTCTTTCATTCTCTTTCCTGGGGAGCTATGCTGTAAAGTAGCTGTTCTCTACTTTATAAAAATCTTCCAAGTCCACGAGCCAGCTAAATGTAGCTAAGCTTATAATTAATGAGACATAACAAAAGCATAGCACCCAGTTTCTTCTGGAATCTGGATTTCTCGGATTGTGATTTTTGATCACATGAATTACTGATTCAAACATCAGACTTGGATATCTAACTTTTACAGTTAGTCAACATTTTCTGAAAGTAAATAGTTAGATTTCCTTAATCCATGTTATGTCATTATTCCAAACTGTGGATGACATGAATTAACATTTTTCTTCAGATAGTTTTGATTTCTTCTGCTGTTTGATGTCCATGTGTACTCCAAATACAAGTGTGCATCTCTTAAAATTGCTATTTGTCTCCTTTGTCGGTGTTGGAAGTTGAGAAGTGGAGGTGAAATTCTCTTTGTGCCCCAAGAGGAATATTCAGATTACTGAAATTACTTTGTGTGCTTTAGTTGCTAGACTCTTATCAGATACAAGGTCCATTTGGAGCTGCTCACTGCAATTCAAGCCCTGCCCCTCACCCCCCAAGTACGTGGTTTTTAAACCAGAGGCATTTCTTTAGGACATCACCATTACTGGAAGCTCTGTTCTGTATGAGACACTCTTAATTTAGCAGAAGCCAAACTCTGGATGATATCTCAGCATGTGAGGAATGTGATGAGAAAACAGTTTGTTCTTCTGGTAGTCCCTTGCTTTCACATTACTTAGTTATTTTGATGGGCTTTCTCTTGGATTTGAGAGAATTACAAGTTTGAGCTGCAATGCTCAAACTGAAAGACTGGCTTAAGGGAAATTGGACTTCACTTTTAATGTGGTTAAATGACATTGAAGTGTACGTGGGCTATTTTAAACTTTATTCTCTGCATGTAAGGTGTAGGTATTATAAATCCAGTCGATAAAAATTAGAATTGTTGAAATATTTGTATCCTGTAGCTTCCAAGATGAAGTTCTGTCTGTCTTTTCTTATTCTAATAGATATATTTTCACCTCTTAATTCTTGCCATACAACAGTTGGCAGTTCATTTGGGGAACTGAAGACCAGTCTTTTATAGGACTGACTTCTGGGTTTTAAAAGATTTTGTGGGATTTGCTAAGAAGAATATAGAACAGTGTTAATTTTGACTTTAGGAATAGTTTAATTACTGCTTTGCCTTTTGAAAGATGCAAACAAATATCTCTGTTTCTTTATTGTGGGAAATAACCTTTCAGGGATTTTTTATTACTTGCTCCTTGAACGGGTGTAATTGTTTTTGAGCGCTGCATCTTGCAGAACTTGTAGACAAGTGATGGCGAGCATTTTATTCGGACATTGCTTAATTGACAACTGAGCCACTTCTAGCTCAAGAATCCCTCATCCACACTGTACTCTGTTGTAACAGTTTATAGTTCTGAAACTGCGCACCAACAATACTGTAATTTCCTGTCTGATTAAATGGCATCACAGACTCATTAACAGATAAACCCCTCTCATATTTAGCTATTAGTTTATTATTAACATGAGTTTCAACAGAACTTGCATTTTTCCTTTGTAGAGTATTACCAATGTCGCTTACATTATTCCCTTAGTAGAGATACATTGCTAGCTTTGTATACATTTAATATCTGGAAAGATTCTTGTAGATGGACATGAAGCTCTAAATGGTTTCTTCAGAACCATTTCACTGAATTTAAAATATTTAGTGCCAACTGGAAAGTAACTTTAAGGGCCTTGTTAAGTGTATTTGACTCAGGTGTGGGAACATCATATAAAGACAAAAGTGTACTCTCTCATGTCATATTTTGATTTTAAATCAGCTTTAGCTTGTAGTATTGGTTTCTAACTTGCCACTTTTTGTTTTAAATTATGCATTTGTTTTAATATATGTTCTTGTTTTAGCAGGTAAAGAGACATAATTTAATATTTTTAAAAATGCATTAGTTACCTCTAAACTACATTAACTTAGTGTTGTTTAAAATCCATTTTGCATGACGCCTTTTCCATTAACCTTGTCTAGTTTATTTTAAAAAATAATCTTGTTTAACAAGCTTTTTTCTGAGAGCAAAATTAACCATCACCTAAAAATGAGGTAGCTTCTGGTGAATCTCTTTAGCTTTTGCTGTCTTTAAAAAGCTGTTATTTAGTGTAATGCAATAATCATCCTCAACTTGGCAGCAGCATCCAACCCCTTCTCATTATGTGCACTACATTGTGATTAATCCATTAGTTCCCCTCCTAGTGTTCAGCATATCCTGTCCAAATACATAACTGTTCCTGCCTCCAAAAGTGCTTAAGCTTTTCAGCTGACTGAGCTTGGAAATGTTCTTTATACAGTGTCTGAGGTGATGTAAATATGTTACAGATACTTGGTAAAACGTTCTGTGGAAGGACATGGGGTAGAGAGGGACACACCAGCAGGGCCAGGAAATGCAAAGCTGAGATGGACGCTCCCTCCTTAACTTGGTGTTTCCTGGCTGTTGTTGTTTGCATCAGAACCACAGCTTTGATTTAAAGATAACCTTGATTATCAATCAATTCTTCAGACACTGCCTCAGGGTATTTGTGGCAATATTTTAATATTGTAGTATCAGTGATGAGCAGGTTGGAATTGCACAGTGTAAATGTGAGGTCAGGGGCTGTCACAGAGACGCTCCCTGTCTCTTCTGCAATTCTCCACCTCCTCCTCATTACTGCTATAGCAGAGCTTTCTTACAAGTGAAGTAATTTGAAAAGACAGCAGGAACAGCTCTGTGCTTCACACTGGCTTCCCTCACACGCGGAGCAGCATGTGGCTGTGCTCGCAGAGCAGCAGGCCTGGTGAAGTGTCCTCTTATGTAGTTTACTTTCCACAGTCTGGTAACAAAATAAAGCTAGTAAACTAAACTGCATGCAAATATGCTTAAAATTGTGTGCTGGCTTTTTCTTAATGTGAATTGGGCAATCGGTATAATTGCTTTCCTGAAGAAATTTAGGAAATTGTAGTTCAGCCTTTGGTTGAATCTTTGCACTTGCCTAACTGTCTCTGCCTGCCTGAGCTGATTTTAAAGGCTGTTCAACCTATCAATTCAGAGTTGTAGAATGAATAACTAGTATTTGTATAAATATTGATAAAGCCTTGGAAGGCTTTAGAGAAAGAGGTCTCATTTGTATTTGAGTTCTACCACAAGGTTACTATGAAATTCCTTGCTCTTCAGAGAAGACTGCATAAGATGTGAAGCATAGGAGTAGCGTGTAAGCCAGAGCAACAAACAAATGGAATAAAATGCAGCAGTACTTACCCCTGCTTTATATCAGCCGTACATGCTTCTCCAACATACAGAACATGAGCTTTGGGGAAGAGTGATCAATACAGAGCAAATTAGACTGCAATTCTGGAGTTAGAACTTTGCATTTCACAAGAGCCTGTGCAGTATTTTACTTGTTTAACCACCACGTCTGCTGCCAAGTTTGGTTTATAACCTAACCAAAAGGGACTAAACAAGGGAGAGTGAAAATAAAGTAACCACTTTGCATGAAATTGGGGCTGAGGTTTTCTTCTTTCCACCAATTTCAGGGCAGTAGCTTGTTAGAATTGTGTGTGTGCCCTTTGATCTGCATTTTCATAGGATTATTTTCACATTTGCCTGTCGCACCTTCTCATGGATAACTCTTAAAACCCCTTCCTTTCCCTCCAAACCCTATTCTTGTGTGTGCTTGTTGGTTTGAAAACCCTGGGACATTTTAGCTACCTACAGTAATAGCGCTCGACTTGTCCCCCCTGTTCCTCCAGGAAAGGAAGTTCTTCAAAGGCTTCTTTGGAAAAGTAAGTTTAATGCCTTGTTTGTGCTTGCACTATAAGGAGTTACATCCCTGGTATAGCACTGCTATAAAATCAGGGTGTTGAGAGTGCCTTAATGCATTCCAGAATATTTGCTTCTAAAACAGGCTTGGAAATATTTTGATCAAAGAATGTGCTTTCAAAAGTAACCTGAAGCAGAAACTTAAATATCTGTGGACTGTATCAGAAATGCAGTGTTCTGAAGTGATTTGGAGTTCCTGGGAAAAAAAAAAATTAACCCTTAAACTTATGCCAACCTACATTACTTGGACAAATACCTACAGAACAGTCGAGGTCTCTGCTGTGTAAGTGCTTCATGCCCAGCTGCCTGGCTGCATGAGTCAATACCCAAATGTTAGTGCTGGGAGAAAGCAGTGTGCCATCTCTTAAACCTTCATTTTTTGAGCACAGTCCCAATTCAAAGGCATATGAAGATGAGATCAGGCATTTACTTACTATGTTTTCCTAATTTCAGCTCAATCTCCAGTTTCTGTTATTGCTCTTGTTTTCACAAGGACAGTGTCTTAGATAAGAAGGGAAGCAGCTCTGTCCTGATTCAGAATGTGCTGCACTGGTGGCTGGATGGTTTTGTTCCCACTGCCTACATTTCTGCAAGGCAGAAAAATCACGCTCTCTTTTACCTCTCATCTGTTTCCTACCTCTGTGTTTAAAATTCCTGTAAAACCTTTTAATCCAGCTTTCATATGGAGTTAATCTAAGATAATGGTTTCTGAAGTATTTTGTTATGAAATGAAACTTTGCATAAATAGAAATGAACAGGTTTGTAATGTTCATATACATGCTGAAGTCTTTTGAAGCAGATTATTCTCTGGTCATGAATTGGTTTGGGCTTTACTTAGGGAGTAAGTAAGGTTTTTTCAGCTGATCCTTTTTCACCATTCACTCAGATAGTGATAGGTGTCACACAGGGACATCTGTTTCTCCAGTTCTGGTGTCTTCCTGTGATGTAGGAGAGCACACATCTAAAGTGTAGTGGTGGTGGTGAGGGGCTAAAATACAAAAGATTGCAGATCTGTCAGATTAATGAGAACAGCCCTGTGTGCAAATCAAATCCCAGAGCTGGAATCTAGAAAGACTGAACCCAAAGTGCTAAATTGGAAACAAACAGAAAGCCCCCCACCTCGACCTGATTAGATATGTTAGTTTTCTCTCTGCTTGTTGGTACTAACTTACATTAGGGTACATAAGAAAACAAAGATGTAAAAGGAAAGGTATTTGCAAAGCTCTTAGGTAAAAATCTTTCTTTGACTTTTTAAATTATTAAATATGCCATCTTCCCTATTACATCTTGGTTGATATTTAATGACGTCTGGTACTTCACCACAGCATTTTAGATTTCCCTTTTCCTGTATTATAATATTTTGACAAAGAAGGACCTACTTCTACTTCAGCCTGTGAATTTCATTAATTAGCACTGAAACCACTTAAATCCATAGTGTTTAGATATCCCCACAATAGCAGTGTTGGCAGTACCTTTATTACAGCTTTGGCCTACAACAGGAGCCCACATCTAGGGAAATCTGCAGAAAAAGGGACAGCTGTTCTCTTATTAATAATTGAAAAATACTGATAATTCTAATATCTTTTGGCTGTCTCATCTATAATTTCTCCCCAAGTGCCTTGCATTGGGATTAATATAATATTCCAAACTGCCAAGCTATTTAAAACACACCAGCAGCTTTCAGAAAGTCAGTCTAGACATGTCTGCCACTTTCCCTGTCCATATTTTTCTCCTTGTAAAATGTAAATACAGAGGATTTGTTTCTGGAAATGTTCAAGTGGTTAGTATTGAAAATGCTTTTTTTAAACTTTAAATAAAAATGAGATGTCTGTTGATAGCTCCAGGATAGGCTTTTGTGGTTATCAAATAAGCTGCCTTTTTAGTCAGCTCCTTTTAAAACGAAAACTTTTCTGTTGTAATGAGTAGTATTACAGATTTGGTGATCTTTGTCATGTTTTGCCTCCACGTACCGTGTGTATGTCTCATCACACAATGTTTTATACAGAGTCTCAAATGAAAATTTTTCTTTATATATACCTCAGGCTCCAGGTATATCTTAGAGCAGTGTCCAAGTCCCAGGATAGGATAAAATATAATAGGCAGAAAAACTAGAAACAAAGTTAAAGTATTTAAAAAATGCATTATTGGGCAGCTGCTGTTCTGGCTTCCTTAATACTTTGTTTCCCACTTTACAATAGAGCAAGGTATCAAAGCAGTTACTTTTTGCTGGGCTGATGCCCATCTCTAGGGCACTGCCAGTTTGTCAGTGGGGTTTCTGTCATGCCCAGCCTGCCATGGACCTGCTTTGTCCTCCAGCCTTGTTGTGTGTTAGGATAAGTGCCCACCTGCTCTCCTGGAGACATCTGAGGACTCTGAAATGAGTCCTGATAATGACTCTCACTGGAGCAGATAGCTGACCTCCCCAGAAGGGCTGAGCAGTGAGGTTTCCAGCGGTGCTGAAGGGCTGAGCAGTGAGGTTTCCAGCGGTGCTGACTCAGCAGTGGCAAATCAGGCTCCTGGGAGTCGATGCCATGTGTGGCCCTCCTCAGGCAGTGCTGTCTAAAAGTTGTAGAATATAAAGACAAGCTACAGATGATGTCTAGATGAGTCCCTTGGTAGCAACATTTCAAAGCATCCTGTTCCAGTGGATATTGGCCACTTGCTCTAAACAGTTCTGTTTGGAGTTGCCTTCACCTCCCAGCATTTGTTACACAAGCTGCGATCCTGTGTTGGAGTTCCCTTCCCATGCAGTATCTCGCAGCTGCTCTGATCTTTGTCCAGTATGTGCCAATAGTGCAAGTGCTCCTATCTGCTCTGTAATCACAGTTTACTTGGCATATCCCGCCCAGAATGGAGTAGTACTTTGATTTGTGTGTCCAATACGAACTGAATTGGAGGGGTATGTTCCTTTATACATCACTGGTAGGCACAGATAAGCTAAGAATTCAGAAAATGTAAAAATCATTCATTGTCCAGCAGTAGTAGCAGTAGTGGGTTTGGGATATAGACTGTAAGGATAAGCCCTTTCAAAGCACTGCATCCACCATAAATATAGAAGAAGGAATCGGGAGATTAAAGTGAGTTTTCTTTTTTTCTTAGTGTAGCAAACTTTGGTTATTTTGCATGTGGAACCTAATGTTTCAGTGGGAAAAGAAGACTTAGGAAGCTCTTCAGCCTTCTCATTTTATTCTGAGAAACGTGAAGTTCACGTGTTAACTATTTCTAAATCCTCATTTGGTAAAACAGCAAGTGAGGAGTAGCTCTGCTGAAGATCAGCATTGTTTTATGAAGTACCCAGCTCAGTTAAACTTGGCTTTAATACAAACTCCAGGAACTGTCCACAGTTTCTGTAGGGACAAGGTTTTTATTGTTTGCTGGGGAAAGATGTGTATCTCTTAATCTAATGATGGCAGTCTAAACAAAACAGTTACCTGCAGGCATTTTCTTCTCTTCATTGTTTGTATTTGCTTGAAATAAAGATTTTTAAGACTTATGGCTTATAAACAACCAGTACTCTTTTTAACACAGTTCAAGGAGACAGGCCATTTGTTTTGGAAGTAATAGGGACTTTCAGGCTGTGGAAGCTAGCTGAGCATTGAAAATACAGACTACATTTTGTGGGTATTGATACTGCCTTTTAAAACAAAGTATTAGAAGTGACTTTTATATGCTGCAATATTTTCTAACACATATGATAGTAAATTCAAGTGTATCTTCTGTTGTGAATTGCACTCTTTCTGTTAGGCATTCCAGAATCTAAATTAAACATTCTCTGGGGGATCCAACAAGCTGGATGGTCATTTAGAAACTTGCTTCTGCAAGCACTTCTCTGTAGCTTGCTTTCATGCTGTGCTTATTTTCTCTCTTTTTTTCTTTAAATGCTCTTCTGTGCAAGTCAGTGCCATTCTCTGTTCCTACCAAGCTTTTTGAAAATGTTCAGGATGTCATTGCTGCTTCCAAAATTGGGACAGATAGTTCCTCCCCAAAAAACAAACAGAAGTTCTGCCAGCACCTTTTTGTTCACACTTGCTGCTTTCTCTGAGAATGAAACCAATGTGATATAATTGGAGAGTTGTCACTCCAAGATATTTCATTCTTAGAGTGTTAAAATTGGTATTGCAGACTTGGAACATGCAGTAGCTTATGCCAGAATGTATTCTTGTTCCATTACTTGCTGTAACAATATAAAGTATATACGTCTGCAATAAGCTATTAAAAATTATAAAATAGTTTCAATTCTAGTTTGAAGCCACTAGCTAAAACCCCTTCATCTTTTTTTTTGTTTTTTCCCCTGTTGCTTTCTTCACTCCCTGCAGTGGTTTCTGGTGGGTGCCATTAGCAGCCACAAGCTGCGTAAACCCAGTGCTTCAAAACACATTAAGAGAATATTTTAATAACTGGCTAAAGTAGGGGGATTGTGAATTAAAGTGACATGCTAAAAGAAACTGTATTCGTTTTCTAATAGTAGTTCTCTGTAACAACCAGTAAAATTACGTTGACCTGTTTTCAGTGAGTTAGCTTCAGAAGAATATTGTGTTTGTACTGTTTTCTGTAACTTTCCCTTGAAAAGTAAACAGCCTGGAAAGAATCTGTAGTTTAAATGGCTCCTGAAGCCTTCCTGTGTTTCCCGCTTTTACTTAGCCTCAGCTTGCGGCAACTGAAAGTTCCCACAGTCAGGTTTTGGATAGAAGCCAGACTGCTCTCCGCTGCGCCCGCCTGCCACACACCACTGCTTTTCCACACACACCCCCAAGGGTTAAGAAATCCTATTTTTATACCTCTCTCCCAAGATAAGACATTTAGGTCTTAATAAATTAGTGAAACATATTTGGGTGATTGATCTTAGCATTAAGCTTATGAGCTTAATAAGCTACACAGTAACTGATGATTTTGGGGTGCTTTTACACTGGTTTAAGGTGATGCCATGATTCTGCCATGGGACTATTGGGGCAGAGGGTAGGGCTGGTGGAAATATCAGGTAAGAATTTTCTTATATTTAAACTTGTGCTGAAGAAGCTACCTGTGGTGTAACTCCTTATGAATGAGTGTCTTCTGACTCTAGTGGAATTCTTCACCCACTTGGTCAGTCTTGAATTCTTTACTGTCAGTGGATGTACACCTTATTTCTGCCTCACCTGTCCTGTGCCCTCTCCCCATCCCCACGACGTGCTGTTTCTGAAATACTGGCTTTGGCTTGGTTCTCTTAATGTTTTGCAACTTGGATTGAGCTTTGGGCACTCTACTGACCATGGACTTCATCTACACTTAATGTTATAGTTCTTGGAGAGGGGAAGCGGGAGGCAATTGGCTGTTGGCATAAAACTATTTTGTTTTGTTTTGTTTTCTTTCCCTTTTTTTTTTTTTTCTTGAAAGTCTGGGAAGAAAGCCGTCAAAGCAGTCCTGTGGGTTTCAGCGGATGGACTCAGAGTTGTAGATGAGAAAACAAAGGTTAGATTTCCCTGGGCAAAAGTTTTAAATCTCTCTATAATAATGTATGTGCTATATCTTGAAATGGACAGCAATCTTTGTTACTGCAAATGTTGGTATTTGAAAGGAAGACTGAAGTGTGTAGTTTAGTTTAATAATTTCTTGTTTTGTAACTATATGTACACCTGCTAAATTTTTTCCCAGTTAATTCCACACTGCTCTCAGGACACATTTTGTAAAATGTGGCAGGTGTAGCACAAGCTTGGAATATTTTTTGTTGCATTTACTGCAACAAGCATTGGTTTTCCTCGTAAGTTCTATTGGCAGTGAACTTGAAGAGTCCCTGGACTTCGTTCTGCACCACTGCAAAAGGTTGCAATAGTAAAGCACAAGCAAATTCTCATATATGTTTTAATCAATATAATTTTCAGTGCACCCAAATCCTAGAATGGATCTGAATGAACAGGAGCTTCCAAAAATGCAATGAAAAGAGTAAATTAAATAGGGAGATTGTAGCTTCAGACTGAAACTAAATAGTAACTGCATATATCAAATGTAATAATTTTTAATATCAAAGATGTTGGTCTGAAGTGGAAAACTAATATATTTGTGGCATAATTCTAGATTGTTTTACATTTTTATTTTGAAATTACAATTTTTAATTATGAATTAGCACGTGGTGTACCACCAAGGCACATGTGTCCAAGAGCACATGATTCTTGGTTTTATGTAGATGTAGACAATTAGGAATAAGAGCTTTAAGCTTAAAAGTGCACTAGAATTTTAAAAGATGTTATGGCTATGAGAACAGTTTTAACTCTTGTCAGTCTGAAATAGTTTGTTTTATGTTCATATCAGTTGACACTTACTTTAGTGAACCTAAAAGATGATTTCTCCAAGCCAACACTGACAGGCAGATGTAATTCATATCCCTCTGGAGTGCAACTGCCTGTCAAATACCTGCTTGTGGTTACACTTCTCCAGGGCTGCTGCAGTGGTATGGCTTATCAGTGCTAAAGTTGCTGTCTCTCAAGAATTCACTTTCTAATACAAACATACTGATGTGAATGAATTCTGTCTACTGATTGCCTCATGTAAAAGTAATAATACATGTATTATTTTTAGAAATGTTGCTGCATATATGTATTTTCAATTGATTTTTAATAAGTTGTGCAGACTCTGGAGGTAATTTAAAGTATAGGATTAAAAAAAAAACAAACTGTTGCCTCCTGGTGGTTGAACACATCAGCAGAGGTGCCAAGTACTAGTCACCAAGCAAATGAAAGAATTTGGAAAAAAAAATACTAAAAAACTAATTTTTAATGAGGGTGGCATAATCTTTAACTGTACTATCTCCTTTTTAGAAACGCTTCTCCCATCTGTGGGATTAAATAGGGAGCGCTTGGTGCTACCAGTGCTGCTGGTGCTTTCTCTTGCATCCCTGCTTAGCTGACTGGGAGATGAGTTTTGCTCATTGTGTAGCAGCTGCAAGACTTTTCACTCTTGCAGACCTCTCCTCCAAGTTTCAGCATTGTGTTTTAACCACAGTGAAGACTTTCTGGTTGCAAGACTATGGAGCTGCTGTAAAAATAAAATAACATGTGCCTCCATAATCTAGAGGAGAGGTCATAGGAATTCACTAAATTCTTAAGTGGTGCCTTAGCACACCTCTCCCAAAGATGGGTGGTGGAGAATGTCATCTCTTCTTTTTGATTTGTACCGGGAACAGATTTTGAATGACCACTGATGACAAATAATTACAGCCACATCAGGTTATCCCCTTCTTAGCGTAACTCATTTTTGTGCAGTTACACCTGACAATGACTTGGTCAAGTGTTTGGCCATATTTACTCATATTTCTTTTATGGTGGGGGGTGGATTTTTTCCCTCTAGGATCTTATAGTTGATCAGACAATAGAGAAGGTTTCTTTCTGCGCGCCAGACAGGAACTTTGACCGGGCGTTCTCATACATCTGCCGAGATGGCACAACAAGACGCTGGATCTGCCACTGCTTCATGGCTGTGAAGGACACGGTGAGTTGAATATGGTGTGTGGCCAGCTCTCCCAGCTCTTAGCTAGAAGTAAAGGGCAGAAAATTTGAGTACCTGGAATAGTGCAGTATGTTGTGACTCCAGCTGAGATATTACTTAATCCTTGTAAATTATTTTCATTCTAATTCCCTGCATCTGAAATATTTGCCATCCCTCTGTTGTGCCGTCTTATGGAGAGAAATGCTGCTCAGGCTGTGTATAAAAGGAGTGCAGTCAGCCTCGGATCATCTCCAGCATAAGGGAACTACTCTTCTAAGAATAGACAGAAAATTTTCTCATTTGAAAATGTTTACAGCCAAAAACTGAAACAGAATGGCAGTTTTTTCAGGATAAAATCATAGTGAGACTGGTTGTGAATGCAGTGTCTTGTACATGAGTGTTATCGTGAATGAAAAGTCATCTGAGTATTAAGAGATGGAGCTAAACTGAATTAAATTAGCATTCTATTTGCTTCTAAGTGACAACAATATTTTGAGTAGGTCTAAAATCAGTTTCTTGCTGTGTAGACTTAGGTAAGTTATTTAATTCCCTGATCTGACCTTTTCTTCTCTCTCCTGTTTGAATCCTGCCTATATTGTACAAAGTGCTTGAAACTTCATGCAGATTCACCTCGTGAACTCCCCAGAGCTGCATGTTCAGAGCAATGGTGCTTGATAATTTATCATTTTTCTTTAAACAATGAAGTCAGAAATTGCCAGTAAAACTTACATTAGAGCTGGAACATTTCTGTTTTCATCTGTGAATAACAGGTCAATTCACTTACTGATGATGATAGATGAGTTGAGCTACTGGTAGCTAAAGTGCCTCTGATTCAACTGCAGCAGCTCTATCAGCTGGGTTGCTGGACTTCCTCAGACTTGAATTTCCTTTTTCCAGTTACTGGATAGTGGATTCTTTTGACCTGGTGAATAATGGAAGTGCTCTTCATTAGACACTCCTAAATCTAGCGTGTGCATTTGGTCAGGACCATTAAGAGGTGTGAGTAGTCACCACTGTACTTTTAACTTTCACAGGTGCACACAAGAGTAGTGTCTCCCTGAGCCCTCTGTAAACTTTCTCCAAGAATAGCATGTACCTGTGCTTTGGGACTTACAGCTTAAGACAGCTTCATGAGAGTTTCTGTGTGCACAGATGTATCTAGAGGCAAGGGATCGGTGCAGGCAGGTGCAGGCATGTTGTAGCACTGGCATTTTAGTAGCAGTTAAACTAAACAGATCATGCAACAATCTCATTCATTCCCGGGTGTTCTTCTTGAACATGGCTTGTGCATTAGTAGCTGGGAGTCTTTATGTACCAGGTTTAAGGCTGAAGTACAATTAAAACAGTTTTCTTTCTAATCCTTAATTAGATTCGTTTAGTAAAGGCAGGTTTTCAGTTTGTGGTGCTTGAAGCACATGTATGTTTCTGTGCAGTCACTGTGTGATGCAATGCTGTCTTGTGCAGGGGGAAAGGTTGAGTCACGCCGTGGGCTGTGCATTTGCAGCGTGCCTGGAGCGAAAGCAGAAGCGAGAGAAGGAGTGTGGAGTGACTGCCACCTTTGATGCCAGCAGAACCACATTCACTAGAGAGGGGTCATTCAGGGTCACTACAGCTACTGAACAAGCAGAGAGAGAGGAAATTATGAGACAGATGCCGGATGCTAAAGGTACGGGATGCAATTTATACAATCATCTGCGGTGAGCAGAACCAGAGGATTGGAGGATTGGAGCTGAGCAATGTCCTTACAGCATTGCCTCTCTTGAACCTTACTGTATTCTAATCATATTCCCAGACCCTTGTCAGTTCACAAGATGGAAAATGCTCCCAAATTCACTCCGTATTTTCCCACGTCTTCTATAAAAGGTGCCAGTGGCTTCATATGTGAAAGCTGCTTCTGCTTTGTTTTGTCAGGCTGCTTTATGGCAGAGAACATGGTAGGTACCATACTAAAAGTCCTTGTTAGAAAATTGTTTAAAAAATACAACAAGCTTGCCAGACACAAAGTAATCATTTATGTAGTCCAATCCTTGTGGTAAATGAACCAAAAAGGAAATGCATTTTTCTTAGAAAATAATGTATTTTTATCTTGATTTTTAAGGCAGATGTATGTTTTTTACAGGGTGTATTTATACAGCTGTACTGCATGAGGGAAGAACAGATCAATCACAGAGTGCTTTCCAAAAAAAATCTAGAATAACCACTCCTTCCCCATAAAACACACAGGTGTTGGACTATTAATTATATTCAAAATTAGTGACTAACTGATTTGAGAGGAGATAAAGTGTTCTGAAATTAGGTGAAAGTAGAACTTCTTACTCAAGTTTTATTCCTTGAGTTCTACAGCCGGGAGTTCTACAGCTCACAGAAAAATAAGGTATTATAAATACTGTTTATAACCTGCTTCACAGTGAAGTCAGACTTTTGTTTCAGAGGATTTCACAGCAAGTTTTATGCTGCCCCTTGATTGTAAAACTTTAATCTTCATTTTCATCATCCATCTGCTTGTTTCCATACATTAGTTTCAGAATGCGCTCAATGAAGCTTAAACACAAGGCCTTTGTTACTTGAGGGCATGAGTCAAAGTCTTGACTCAATGAAGGTGTGTGAAATCCCTTCCAAGAAAGACTGATTAGAAAAGTTTCACTTGAATGAGCAGCTGCAACTCATGCGTACTGAAGCTTACAAGACAACATAATTAGTTCCTCCTACCATTCCAGCTCCTCAGAAATCTCTAGTCTGACTCCTCTCTTTACCAGACTTTTAGTTATTCTGCTGATGTGTCAAAAAAAAAGTCATTGCTTTTTCTAAAATATTTGGAAAACAGTATAGGTAAAATGAGAGTTCATACCAGGATAATGAGATTTCCTTTTGTCCTTCTGTATTGATGGAGCTGTGTTTGCTGCCCCTAAAGCCAGTTTATTTATGAATGAGATAGTTTTTCTAGAAGTGGAAAAATCTCCCCATTGCAATTCTAATCATAAGTGTCATGATTTAAACTAATCTGGATCCTACATTTCTGCCATTAGGCCTGTCTGACAGGAGCATTGTGGTGCTATGCAAAGCCCTGCAAAATGAAGCAGCTGACTTGAAGGAGCTTCCACTGCAACTAACTCATGATTGAGTAGTACCATTGCAGCTAAATTCAGTACAGGAGTGACACAGGAACTCCTTGCAAATGTGTTTGGTGTTAGCAAGGCCTGTCAGCTCAGAGGCTGAATCCGCCTTGCAGCACATTCCCCTCTACCTGAAATGTATTTCCTGGACGAGCTGAGAGCTGCAGCCCGGCCTGTTAAATGCTGCTGCTACCTTTGGTCTGCTAAAGCTTGTGCAGTGTGTTTGGCTGCTGCTGCTAATTCTGCAGGGCTTGGAGGGTGGTTTTCAAAAGAGGGTTCTGGAGCTGCGTTTTGTTCCCTGCTGCTACTAAGTTGTGCTGCCCTAAGTCACTTAATACAGCTGGTAGTAATATTTTGTCCTCACACATTGTTCCGTGTGAGGCAAAGTAAAGGTATCAAATACACAATACATTCTTCAGTCTTAACCATAAGTGAATTGCAAGTATTTCTAGAGCTGGGATCTCAGGAGCAGCTAGAAAGAATACAGATGTAAGGCCATTCTTTCTAGGGAGTGGCTTGCCTTAGAAAACTGTGGGGTTTTGGTATGTGTCAGGTGATGTGGTGAAGACAGTAGAGGTATACGGAAATTGTGTTTCTGCTGTGTTATTAGACATTCATTTGCAAGAGTACTAGTTATGCAAATTCCTGCCATTTCTCTTTTCAAAACAAATGGGAGTACAGGTAGGCAGCTTGAACAGTACTTTGCTTTACTCTTCTAACCTCACCCTGTTTCCTCCAGCAGTTGAAACAGAAGTGAAAACAGTAGCACCAGGTGCTGCACCAAACAATACTGCCCCCTCTTCTGGCTCACCAACCTCTCCTACTGCTGAAGTTGCTGCCTCTCTGGATAAAGAAATGAGCAACCCCCACGCTATCCCACGGCGGCATGCCCCCATAGAGCAGCTTGCCAGGCAAGGGTCTTTCAGGGGCTTCCCTGCCCTTAGCCAAAAGATGTCTCCTTTTAAACGCCAGTTGTCTTTGCGAATAAATGAGCTGCCTTCAACAGTGCAAAGGAAGACTGATTTCCCCATGAAAAACTCAGGTAAAACAAAATGGTTCCAGTGAAACATTGCCTTAAATCATCTCCTCCTTCTTTCTTTCTCTGTGGCTTCAAGTAACTCCTTATTTTCTAGTAAATCCTTCTTCCCACCTCATGTTGATCGTTTATCATGAACAAACATCAGCATGTCAGAAAATTTCTTCTTTGGGAATAAGCGAGAATTTCAAATGTGGGGTTCACGTGCAGAAAACAGTTCTAATTGCTATCTGAAGTACTGGAGCACAGCTTGAAGTGTTCAGGAACATGGGTGTTGGTGAATTAGTAAGTTTGGCTCTTCCCTCTGAGTCACTGAACTGGTTCTTCCACTTACTGTCAGGGCATCCTGAGACACAAATCCCTTCAAGGCCTTAAGCACTTGTCTTGGGATCATGTGATGCTCTTCTGTAGTCTGTCCTTCTGTCTGTCTGAATTCTTTTTGAGAGCAATGAAATTGCTTTTCACATTTTTTAAAGAGAATCTGCCTGTTTAGGTGGTACAGCTGGCTGTATCAGTGTTACGTGGTACAGTTTTCACATGATGATAGTGGGGTTTTCTAAAAGTCATCCCAACGTAAACTCCTGGGGTGTTCATTACCTTGCATAATGTCCTCGAGTTCCCTTAGCCAGGTGTTATCCTTCAGGCCAGCTGTACTCTCACTTGGCAACAGAGCTGGTTTTAGGGTTCTTAGCTTTGAAGTAAAAATTAGTGTGGCAAAGGCAAACCCAACAAAAATACTTAGTCTGACTTCTTTCATAATGCTTGTTTAGTGACCTGTGCAGCCCTGAGCCAATCAGTTTTACAGTAATAGTGCACTGCTCAGTAGTGATAGTCACTGAGCACACCACAATCTCAATTGTTCATGATTCAGAACATTTCTGATGCATGTTCCCATATATACCACTGCCAGTGCTGCTTACCCCACTGCATGCACTGTATTGGAATATCCCTCAAAGAATCAATTTTTGGGCATGCCTCCCCCTGAGTTTTAGATCTGGTGCATGTTGTGTGCAGACATTTTATGTTTCTTACAGTATTTTGTGCTTGATTATGCCTGCTCATGTCAGTTCTATGCAATGATGGACTGATGATTGGTACTTTTGGAAAACACTGCCATTAGTAATAATGAGAACATCTGGTAAGCTGGCAGCTTTACTCCAGATGTTACATTATCCACATGATACTGATGCTTCGTTTAAAACTGAGCATCCATTTTATCTTCAGCTTTTGCCTTTATGATTCTAGCAGAGGAACTGGGGATTTCAGCTACCACTCAACTGGAACAATCAACACTAACTCTAGACTGAACTTGCCACTGTGCATTGCTGTCAATACATTTAAAGTTCATCTAGTTACTGTACAAGTATGTTGTTGAAACACTTAAATCTATCGTAAGTATTTTCATTTCACAGAATGCCACATCTTAGAGCCAAACCCTTGAGAAGTTTAGCACTTTAATACTGAAAGATTTAGATCTCTACTTAAACTGTAGAAAACCCTTTTTTTCCTGATATGAGCATCCTTTATATCTGGAACAGTGATCTCCTTGCCCTCTTGGCTTAATCACAAAATACATTAATGTGGTGTTCCATTTCAGGCCAGATCTTCAACACTAATGTAAAAAAAAAAGCTGTCATGCAAATCAGTAGCAAGAACATGTAGGACATAAGGAAACGAATTATATTTCAGTTTCACATTGGTAGTTGTAAATTGTTTCTGTACTCTTTAAACTTTCAATTTAATGAATTTTGTTTACATTTTAGTCCCAGAGGTAGAAGGGGAAACAGACAGCATTAGTGCCCTGTGCTCTCAGATCACCAGTGCTTTCAGCACACCATCAGAAGATCCTTTCTCTTCGGCCCCCATGACAAAACCAGTGACAGTAGTTGCACCACAGTCTCCTGCCTTTCAAGGTTTGTGATTTCTTTGGGTGCTGGATGAGGCTTGAATGCACATAATGTTGCTTTCTAGTAACACATGGTCTTAATTTCTTGTGCAAGTCCTGTTACCAGTATTTTGGGTGAATGCATCCTGCTTTATTCATCTTGTCTGTTTAATTTTTCTGTGATTTTGTTTTTAACAATAAGTTCATGCACCTACCACACGATAGTTAACTCTAAAAGGAACTGGCTTTGAGATAATGGCTATTTTATCATTGTGCCTCCTGAACCGCATAGGAGTGTGTCATAGGAACCAAATCTCGCAAGGGAAGGGATTTTGTGCCACCCCGATTACTGTTTTTTACACAAATTCTTAGATAAGGTGTGGAAAAATGCCAGCTATAGAACTCATAGCAGCCATTGGTATTCATTTCACTGCTGTGCTTGTATAGAAGTTGTGTGAAAAAAGAACCTCTCCGTGTTAAATGTAGTTATTGTTACTTTGTATCTACAAAGAGTTGTTCTTTTTAATCTAAAATTAACTGTACAATAACTACTGGTGAGCCATATCTCTTCCTTACAGAAACAACAAATTTAACATCAGTCAGTCAGTCATCAGAAATCAAGGCCTCCTAACGGACATCAAAATCCACCATCCCATGATTCTCTTAACAAGTGTTGGCTTGGTGAAATGAAATTTACTACCTGTATTTACTGTCAGTCCAGTCTGGCTAATTACACAAACTCCTGTCATGTGGAAGTCTCTAAAAGTGTTGTATGTGGATAGGTATGACCTGGCCCACTAATACTCCAGTCACGTGCATGCCTTGCATGAATTAATCGCACTGATGTTGTCTGCTCCCATTTTAGTTAATGGCACTGCCTCTGCCTTCTGTGTGCTTGCTGCTAAACCATCCCAAGCTGCTGTAGTGTCCACAGCTATGCCAGTTCGTGAAACCAATCCTTGGGCTCATGCTCCTGCTGCTAATACTGGAGCTGCAGCCGTGGTCGCTGGTAAGACTGGAAGTAGATCCGGTGCATTGCTATAAGAACTTGGATCAAAAGCATAATTGAGCCCCTGAGACAATTGTCAGTGCCACTTAATGGCAAGTGGAAGGAACAGGAACAAAAGCTGGAAGTAGTAGCGTTTTGCACGAGTGGATGGAGGGAAGCGATGAACTTGATGGTGCTAGGTCTGTAACCTGGACTGATTCTTATTTTGGCAGCATTTTATAAAATCACTGCTTAAAAAGGAAGTAATGAAGTCGTATGCAAGTTTGTGTGTATAAAAGGGAAAGAATCTGTGTGTACCCAAAATAATTTTTGTGTGTTCTTTTCGCTAATATACATAAGGAGGGATTAAGTTGGTTGCTTAAAGGCTTAGAAGTTCATTTCTTCTGTTTAGCAAGTTTAGTCTGTCCCTCCAGGCCTTGTCTGCACTGTGTAAGGTGAAATGATCACCCATGTAGGCATATGAGCTTCTAGAAGGCTGCAGTCTGAGTTACTTCATGTCGTGGTGTAAGCGCCACTCCATGAGAGAAACTTCGCTAGTGAAATAGTAGGTTCTGCTTGGCCTTGTAAGAGCACCAGACTTTGTCTGTAGAACAGTGACCTTTGTGTTCCAAGTCTACCAGTCCTGAGCTGTGCATTCAGAAACTGATACTTCCCAGTTAGGGGGATTAGTGATTATGGACTAGATCATTGCCACAAAGTTATGAGTGCAGGCAGCAGCTTTCCTGCGTACCCTAAAGCCTTAGATGTCTGCTATGAAGAAAAACCCCATAAATCTGCACTTTAGTGAAGGAGTGCTTACCTACCTCATCTTAACAAATGTCTTCCTAGAACAGAACAGTACAGTGGATGCATAAAGATGCTTCCAATGGTGGGAGCATCTTTCAGTCATGTCAGGAGGAGGCCTGTGTGTTCTTGTGTACACCCTCCAGTCTTTCTAACCAATAAAAGGATGAGGAATGGAAACATTAGTGACTTGCCCATGCTTTCCTTCCCAGGCACCGAATGGAGCAGCACCTCCTCAGGTGCGGCCTCACCGAGTCTCTTCCAAGGAAATCACAGACGTACTCCCTCAGAGGCAGACCGCTGGTTGGAAGAGGTCTCAAAGACTGTCAGAGCCCAACAGCAGCCAACCTCAGCCCCAGCCCCACAGCCACTGCTCCAGCCTCCTCCAGCAGCTCCAGCCTCCCAGTCAGCACCAGCCTTCCCAGTCAGCACCTTCATTGCGCCTCAGCCTGTGCCGGTGGGCGTGGTACCGCCCATGCAGCCAGCGTTTATTCCAGCTCAGCCCTATGCTGTAGCAAATGGGATGACCTATGCAGCCCCAAGCGTCCCTGTGGTTGGGATCACACCTTCCCAGATGGTGGCCAACGTCTTCGGTACTGCCAGCCACACTCCAGCGGCCCACCCGCACCAGTCCCCCAGCCTGGTGAAGCAGCAGTCGGTGCCTCAGTACGACAGCAGCAGCAGCAGCGCCACTGCCAGCCCCTTCTTCCACCCGCCCGCGCAGCACAACGGCTCCGCCGCCTTCAACGGCGTGGAGGGGGGCAAATGGGCTGCCGAGGACAAGCATTCGCAGCCCCCCATGCCCACCCCGCAGGTCGACCCCTTTGAGGCACAGTGGGCGGCTCTGGAGGGCAAGGCAAAGCAGCGCACCAACCCCTCCCCCACCAACCCCTTCTCCAGTGACCTACAGAAGACATTCGAGATCGAACTCTGAGCGCTCCTGTGGGGGGCGGATAAATTGTACATTAGGCTAGAGGGATAAAGGGAGCAGAGGGGACCGTTCTGATCGGTTTGCTTTGATAATCCCAATGGTCCCTTCAAACAAAAATGGTTTAGAAAGAGGGAGCAATTATGGGGAGGATGGAAACACGCAAAGAATTTAATGTGCAGTTCTTAAAAGGAATCCTGGAGCCACCCCAGTCTGCATTCCCTACTCTCTTGGAAGGCTGGAAGTCAAATGGAGCGAAGAAAAGCACCCAGTCCCAAGGCCTGTTCTGCAGAAACATCAATCATCTCACAGAAAGGAAGGCAGATGTTTGTACCTGTGTCCTCCTGATGCCCTGCAAGCCCTGGATGTTCCCCCTCAGGGAAAAATTGGGTAGGGTGGGGGGTGGATATGGGTGGGATATTGTCACCTTAGCAAAAGCTAGGTTTGTGGAAAAAGTTGAGCTTCCATTTTGAGTAACAAAGTGAATATTATATGTAAAGAATAAAGTAAAGCCAAAATCTTTATTTTTATGCATTTAGAATATTTTAAATAGTTGGATATTAAAAGCTGTATGAGTTGTAAGTAATCTTGCCAAAGGTTAAAAACAAGGGGGTTGGATGTAAGAAATTGTACATAAGATTGATTTATCGCTGATTCTTATAGTAAGTAATATTGGGGGGGTGGAAAAAGGGGCTCTAGCTTGTTCTTGTATCTGTTCATTGTAAGTAGCATATTGCAACAACAATCACAACCGATAAGTCATTATATCGTAGTTTTAAATAAAGAAAATTAAAGAACAGTATTGTCATGGTTTGAAAACCATGGGGAGAATTTACTGTTTTTTATTGGAATCAGTCTACATATTCTATATAGTATGGATTTTTTTCCTTTCATGTATTGCTGCAGTTTCTTTGTCTTAATCTATTGGTTCTAACACTACTGTGACAACTTACTGTCATCATATCTACATCCTGGGGCTGCCTGGGAAACCATTTTATGTTTGTCTGTCAATAGTTCTTAGAGGTTTTTAACTTTGGTTTTATTTTTCCCCACTGATTTGTGAAACCTTGTGGTTAAGGCTGCAGCTGGTCCAGGTTCTGCCTCTGGTGACTTGTGAAAACCATCTCATTTTAACTTTACTTTTAAACTTTGGCCTTACAAGCAAATGTAAGTTATATATATTTGTACTGATGATTTATAATCTGCTTTAACAGAAATAAATGTTGGTGGTAGAAGCACTGTCTGTGAGAGACTTATTTCCCACCCTAATTCAGTTTCAGCATTTGCCCTTCTGGGTATCTTCTGTCTTGTAAGGTGGATGTGGATGAGCACTGCTTGCCGACCTAGCAGCCTCAGACTCATATCTTAACACCTCTCATTTTCTGCAACCTGTTAGGTTGCATTGAACTTTAAAACTGAATTTCAAAATATCCTTGCAATGCATAAGCACTTAAAGCTCTAAAATAGAGGCCTTTACTGAAAACACCAGATTCTGGGTTTATGGGGCTGTATTTTCTATCACTGAATATTTACAAAGAGACAAACATGAGGAGAGTAACATTCAGTAATGGCAAAAAGGAAAACTCTTTCTGTCCCCTACTATTAGAAAGAGCCATGTAAGATAATGATGTATGTTCACCTCTTTTCCATTTCTGCTGAGTTGATATCGACCCTGTTAGTGTGACTGGTTCTTGCCACATTCTCATGGGCACCACGTCAGTTTAGACACAAGGGAAAAAGTCAGACTCCATAACCTGAAGGGGAATAAACACTCCCTTTGTTAGCCCTTAGATTTGAGCTTGCCAGCAGTTTCCATTTCCAGGCAAGTACAGTGAGTCTTACAGTGACAGTTTAGAAAACAACTTGTGACATTACAGATTCTTACCTGTGTTCAGTATGGTATGAATAGTAATGCAAACACTGCCTGTGGGATTTGAGTTGGTGTCAATGCTTTTTTCAGCTTTCAAAAAGCAAACAAGTATTTATAGACATATATAGTAGGAAAGAAAGCAGTTTGTTACGTATTTTTCACAGTAAGGGCCCCAAGATCAAGCTGAAAATAGCCCAGTATAGCTACACCCTTCTCCTGCCCTGAAGATAAGCACTTCCTACAACCCATTGTTTAAGGAAAAAAACTAATATCTTGATTCTCACATAAAAAAGTAAACCTTGAGTAGGTGATTAAGTGGTACTACAGAGAGGGAGGAGCTGATCTTGTCAGAAGAAATGCAAAGATCCTTTAGTTGACTTGATGACATGGATTTACAGCAGGGAGCTGCATGCCTGTCAATCCCACCCTTACTGCCATGGTTGTGCAGCTGAAAGGAGGTCAGCATAAACTCTCCCCTAGTCAAAGCACTGCCAGTGTTAAAGTCCTGCCCATCAGCAGGCAGGGGGCTGTTACAGCCCTCAGGAGTCTGGAGAAAGCACTTCCTGGCCCTGTCTTATATAACCACAGAGTTTAAATGATAGGTGACTACATAGACTATTTAAATATTCTAAAAATAAAGCCTCTGACATCTTAGAAAGGGATTATATGGAACTGGCTACTTACTCTGGGACAAAAGGGTCTGACACATCCACAATCCACTTCCAGCCATGCTCCTGAGCAGAGCCTGACTACCCCTTGATGCTGTACACGGAACAGAGAGGGCTTCAAAATGACTGGAATTTACAGAGTCTCTGATTAGGTTCCTGGTCTTCAAAGGCAAAAATTGTAACATATACTGAAATGGTAAAATATCCCATACAGACACACAGAGAAAAAGGTGCTGGTCTGAGATGTTAAAGGGAAAAACATGTACAAACACAAGTGGATGTTTTCAGGACTATCTCATGGTCTTAAACATCCATTGATTTCAAACCTTATACTGTAATGCCTGCCTGCATTCCAGCAGAGGAATTTTTCCCTAATCAAATTAAAGGGTCTTAAATGCAAAATATGTATTTTTGTCTCTCCTAGCAAACAGAATCTATCAGACCACAGAAGGACCCAGCCCCAAATAGCTGTGACTGTCACCTGTCTCTCCTGTACTGGATTGCTTGTAGACTTCACCGTTTGTTCACATCCTAGAGCAGTGTGTTCAGTCCTGAACCATACCTGTGCTGATTTAGCTGCATTTCTTAAAAGCCTTGAAGTGACACAAGAAGACAAAAGTAAAAAAACCCAATCCTCCATCCCCCCAACCAAAATACCAACATCTACACACCCGTTTATACCTACTGTCTATGCAAATAATGCATGGGTAATGTTGCTAATAATTATGATCAACCCATCCAAGTGTACAATGAGGAAGAAGGGGACTGTCAGGGCTGATGCGAGGGTAGAACAATAGTGTGAAAGCTGTAAAATAATCCTTTTGCTCAAAAATAATTCCATTTTGAGATACTGAAGATAGCCAAGGCCTTTCCTGGTTTAACATGATATAATCATAACATAATCTCACCTCCCCACCCCTAATGCTTGAGATTTTCAGAGCCCCAGATGCACACTTGTTGCCACTCTATGTTGGTCTTGAAATGAAGGATGCTTTTCAGCTACAGCTGCTCTCCATCTGAAGTCCTAACTTGTTAGCCTGTAGCAGCAGGCATCAGCCTGGGCCACATGCAGAGCCAGGCTTTCCTGGATTTAACTGAGACTAGAGCAGATCCTTGGGAGGTTTGTTCTGGCAAATGAAATGCCCCTACACACATATTTCTATGTGTTTATTATTAGCCCCTGCCCAAACTCAGCACAACGTCAGATCAGCACAGTTCCGGCTCAGGGGAAAAAGATTACCTGCTGAGCCTTCCTAGAATGAGTGCTATTTAAACTGCAGCATCTCAGGACAGGTAATGGGTGTTGGTATATTCATCTAAATTACCCCTAGCGTTCAGGAAGGGCTAAAAGTAGTTTTCTATTTTGTCTTAAGCTTTCCGTGAAGCCTTGCTTCTGCATTCCACTCCAATGCTGATTGCAGTCATGTAGAAACCATACTGACCCTACTAGAAATTTGTCTAAGATCTGCTGGAATAGAACAGCGACAGTATCATGACATTACAGCTTCATCTTGAGAGCCAGTAATCTGCTAGGACTTCAACACTAATTTTATATGCACCAAGCTGTTTCTCATGGCCAGAGTCCTTTGCATTTAGATGGAAAGTGCACCCCAGGAGCACTTGTTCAGCAATGCTCATTGGAGGAACAAATGTTCATGGCTCATTAGTGCTTCAGTTGAAATGGTTCAGGCCCATCTTCAAACACTTCAGAGATCATGTTTTTAAGAGCGCTTCTTTCTTACTTGTATGAAGTCTCTCCCTCTTTCATGCTGGTCATCTGCCATCTCTAGTCACATCATCCTTACATCCCTACTATCATCTGGTTTCTGTGAATGACAGCAACTACTCTTAAGAGATGGAGTAGGTATGGGAGATACAAGGGAAATACAGGGGAAAGGTTTACAGGGGAAAAGGAGTTTACAATAAACCTGAGGGTGTTGGGTCTCCCACCTTCGAGCATTTACACTCACTACTCGCTGTTCAATTCACCCTCTCAGTCTTCTGAGCAGGGCAGGGTTCCTAGAACTGTCCCATGCAGTAAAAGAACAGAGTTGAGACCTCCAGTCTTGTCATCGGTCACCATGGCCATGCTGTCACCCGCGGGGGTGCGGGGGGCTGCCCTGGGGGCGGTGGCGAGCGCAGCTGGCGCAGCAGAAGCTGGAATAGTACTCGTTACCACAGAGCTGGGCCTGCAGGATCAGGTCACAGTTGGCAAGGTGGGGCTGGTCCACGCACTCTCTGCTCAGGTCCACAACGTGGCTCACAGTGGCTGCAGCCAAGCAAAGGGTGAACCAGCTGTAAATTTATCCTTAGATTGCTATTCCATCCCAAAAGACACAGCACGTTCCTGCTTCCTCCACCCCACCAGTTCTAAATTTAGTCCAACATCAAGAAGGGGACAATGAGTTTCAAGATGAAACAGACACTTCTGGTGAGATACAGGAGGAAAATGTAAATTCCAGGGAGAGAAAGACTACTCTATCTACCCTCTATGTAAAGATAGCTGGATGGTGTCCAAAGTCCAGCTACAAATCACGCAACCAACTATTTGATCAAGCAACTATGGCCTCAGGAAGTTAATTAGGCTCCCAATGCCCAGGTCAGGAGGTGTTTCCAACATCCTGCTTTTCTGTCCATGGAAAGCATGGCTCCTGAGGCAGCACGACCCAGAGGCTCCCGCTGCTCCCCAAAGCCTGAGGCTGGTGCTGGACTGGCACACACAATGGGTGCGATGGTGGCCAGGGGCCAGGCACTGTGCTGGGAGAAGCAGGAAGGTTGGGCTGTACTCACTGCTAGGCCGGCTCCTCAGCACCTTCACCTCCGAGCTGGCACTGACCGAGCTGCTGCTGCTGTAGGCACTGCATGTGTAGGATCCCTCGTCAGCCTCTTGGACGTTGCTTATAGTCAGGCTTCCATCCTGGGACAGGTGGATGTGGTGGCCATCCCCCCGCATGGGAACTCCATTCCTGGGGCCAAAAACAAATTATTTCATTATTGCCACCCATGGCTGCTAAAGGATCATCTAAAGGAGCTCCCTGTGCTCTTTGAAAAATGATGTTCTGTGAAGGGGTGAATTTTTAGAAGTTCAGCAGGGAGGAAGAAATCTTTTGCACAACCTGGCCCTGCAGTTGGGTGGTAACATGAGCCTGAGTGAGTCTACCTCTGTTGCCCAGTGTCTGCGTGAGAGGTAGCTGAGTCTGCGTGCTCTGAGCAAAGACATTGCCCTTTCTGCGAGCACACATTCTTGAGGTTTGAGGAACTCAGAGAAAATCCAGTGTGCCTTTTCCTCTCTCCAGGTTGTGGGCTGGCAGTACTTGTTTGGCTGGCATTGACAGCAGCACGTACTGCTTGATGAGCATACAGGGTAGTGAACAATGTGCCCTCTTTCCTCTCCCTTTAAAAGTTTGTTTAAAAAACCAGCAAGATTGTGTCTGTTCACTTCCTCCTGGAATAATCTGTGCCCAGCAGGAAAACTGCCTGAATTGTGAACTCCTGGTTACCAATGAAATGAAATTGATTTCACTGGAAAGGCTTTCATTCCAACTCTGAAACATGCATCATTTTGTTAGACGAAATACCAAACTTAGGTATAGAAGAAGAGCTCTATGTGTGAGATGGCCCACTTCAGTCCTAACCCTTGGAATTTCAACATTAACCCGTCCATCTCTCTGGGTAGTTTGTAAGAATGCTCCAAAGCAGAACTGATTATTTTCAAACAGGAAAAACAGCCCTCACTAAACACTTGCACAAATTCAGAGTTTCCTGATAAACTATCAGGAAAAGAGAACACAGCTTTTCACTTTAAAATGCTTCTAAATCTCCTTTGCTTCCATTGACAGTAAATGGAGAGAACTGTTGCAACAGGAAGCTGGGAGAAGAGGGCCTAAAATGTCTGTCACAATTAGGCAGAGAGGGTTTTTTATAAAGCAACTAAAGCTTTTCCTCTGATTACTCCTTTTAGTTCATGTTATTTTCATGTCACTAGTTTTCCAGCACAAAGCCCTTCTGACCTCCATGAAATCTTAATTTAATGTCTGATTTTCTCCTTATTTGGCTGGAAGATGAACTTGATGCCCGCACTCCCTACAGGGATCTTGCCCAGGATTTTTGGGTAACATCCAAGTTGTTTTAAGAAAGGGTAGGTGATACTAGTTGGGGCTGATAACTGTGGTCTCTGCCATACCTGGCAGGCACCCTGCATTAATATTTGGAGGGTAAATGATGAGGTTTGGGAAGAGAAGGAAAATTCCATCTCATTTTGGCTCACCTTGACCACCTTATATTCACATTGTTGCCAGTCACTGTACACTGAAGCTGAGCAGTCCCTCCCTCAGGTACCGTGATGCTTGGCAGAAGACCAGTGATCCTCAGCTCTCCTGGACCAGAAGGGAAATCATCAGTAGCAGGGGGACAATGCCACCCTCCCCCTGGGAGTAGGAGCATTCCCTCATGAGAAAAGTCCAACACATCCCATAATGAGCTACAAGCCCCTGGGCCCCCAGCATGTTTGAGGCTGTGCTGTTGCTGCTCTGGGGAATGTGGATTTCCTAGGATTTTGGCCCAAGAAAGGACAAGTAACAAAGGTCTCAAAGAACTTTTTCCTCCAGCTGGACACATGCATGTGACACACAGAGAAGAACCATCTCCTTAGTTTCTCTTGCTCTTATACTCATCCCACACCAGAGTCCCAGAAACAAGGCCCTGAGAGTCACTCTTACTGTGCTGCCAATCCCCTTCTCCCAGCTGCTTGGAGCACTGGACACATGCAGATGACCACTGGGTAAAACAACGCATTCTTCCCTTGCCCTCAGGATGCCTGTTAAACTCTAGATGTGAAGCAAAGAGGCACAGAAGCAATGGAACCCACACTGGCCCTGCACAGCCCTCCCTGTTTGCTACTCCTGTGCGCACGAGGCGGGTGTGCTGCCGCCCACCCCGTACCTAGAGGCCGGAGCAGGACCTGGCGCTGGTCGCGGTCACGTCCATTGGAGGCAAGGCAGGTGAAGAAGCCAATGTCTTCAGAGCTGACCCGGCTGATCAGCAGGGCCCCGTCCGACTGTTGCCTGTGCCTGGGGAACAAAGCCAGCGCGTCCCTCAGCCTGTGCCTGGGTCAGGATGGCACTCCTGAGAGCCAGCAGAGGTGAAGCTAAGCCTTGTGCACAACTTTGTAGTATCACTGAGCAAAGATTTAGCAGCTCAAATGCTTCAGGGGTTGTAATGCAACCCTTAGTCCTCAAATCCCAGCACTGATGCTATAAGAATCTGGAAAAACTTGCTGCTAGAGCAGATTTCTGGGAGCAGAGAGAGGAGAGAGCAACACCAGTAGCTGTGGAAGTCCACTACAGATGCCCTGATCTCTCTCTGCTGTGAACCTCTGCCCTTGCTCACTGACCAGCTGGTCTTTGGCAAATTTGCTAGCCATGTGTTCTTTTTCTGCTAACCTTGCTGCTGAATAAATTGGAGCTCTGGTTCACTTTTAGACCCTGTGTCACAGCTGTTCCCTCAAGGGTTCAACATTCAATCTTCCATCTGTGAGGGAGGGAGGACAGGGCAGGCCGGCAGTACAGCCTGGCCCTGATGGAGGAAGCTGGACAGCATAAAGTTAGACAGACCCTCGCTGCATGGCCAACAGCTCTGTTCTCTCAGAGAGGAGACAGGGAAGGAAAAGCAAGGAGGATGCTCTTCTCATGAACGGTTGGAGCCACTTGGGAGCTCACCTGGGAGAGGAGAGGGGCTGCCCATCTTTCTGCCACTCAATGGTGAGAGCTGGTGATGCTTCCACTGTGCAAGGCAGTCTGACTCTCTCCCCAACATTGGCCTCCACTACTGCGGGCTCGCTCTTATCCATTTTCAACCTGCAAAGTTCACAAGCACAGCAAAAGATGTAGAAACTTCTTTGCTCAGCATTTGACCTTCAGCACGAGGCTTTATCAATCACAGGCCTTATTTTTTGCCTCCAATGGCAAAGGGAGGTCTCTGTACTCCCATGAGAGCTCCGATGCCTGCCATTACCAACATCCACTCCCAACATTCAGAAAAGAGCAGCCTCTATAAAATCCTGCTCTAGTTCAGCACAGCTTGGTGCTGCAGTCCTGTCAGCCAGCTTATTTTACAAACAGCAACCCTTAGAACAACCCTCTGGATAACAGCTGAGGAGGCATTAACAATGAGAACACAGGGCAAACAGTACAAAGTCCTAAAGAGGGCACCGAGCAAGCTTCTCCTTGGGTGCTTATCTGGCACACAAAAATGAGCCTTTTTAGGGTGTGAAGAGCCTATTGCAATCACCTGACTGCACAAGGTCCAGGAGCTGGTTGTCCACTTCATGCAGCAGAAAGGTTGAGGTCATGTCCTCACAACACTCATCTCATGTTCTTTGCTCTCTTATAATCACAGCTAAACACTGTTTTAGAAGGGAACTAAACCATGTGTTCCCACAGTTAAATAAAACGTCATCTACCCTACCCCCATTCTGTGACCTGAATTCTTGATCTCAAAAAATAAAACCAAAGAGCCTTAATTCAATGTTCTTAATTCAATGAATCACTTATTACTGCTTTTAGGCAGAAGCAGCTAAGGAGATTGCTGCAGAGTTCAGCAAATTGGCTGGATTTTGGGCTGTAAACTCAAAAAAAGAGAGAGATCAGATCATGGCCCTATTTAATCTGGAATCCCAACATGCTTCATTTAAGGCAAAAATAATTTGCTCCCCTTTATTTCTGTGGGGCCTAGGAACAATAAAAAAACCACGCAAGAAGCAAAAAAAAATGCCAGCATATGACGAGACAGTTTTGGGTCAAACTGGTTTGGTCACAAAACATTTAAAATTAATTAGTGGAGGCTGAAGGAGCTGAAGTTTTCTTCAATATACATATGTCTATTTTGTGCTAGTTAAGCAGCTCCCATTTGCTTTGTTTTTTTTCAGAACAGGTTTCTCTTTCTGCCTGCACTAACATGAACGGCTAAGGATGCTGCCTCAAGACTTCCTTTGTTTGAGCCCAGCTCCTTTGCTGCCAGGTTCCCTGTGCATCTTTGCTCAGAGTATGCTTCTTTCAAGAGATCCTTGGGGAGGACAGAAGACAGCTTGTGACTAGGACCTTCTCCCGTTCCTGTTGTCAGCAGTTCAGTGCAGCATGCTTCCCAACTGTGTCCTGGAACAGCTGACCCAGGACCTTTCCAGTCTTTGGCTTTTCTACATGAAGAGATGCCATATGGTTCATCATCTGGGCACAGTGGACAAACTGTTGCTGCAGGTGAACCTACCTGTATGTGAGCTGCTGACGCACAGAGGAGCCGGCTGCCTGCACAAGCTGCCTGCCTCTGGGTAACCCTCGGCGCTGCTGATTTGCCTCCTGAAGGACCCGACCTCTCTCACCCTCGGCCAGAACGCTGCTCTGGTACTCTATTCAAAACAAAATGCCATATGTGAATAAAAGGATACTTCTTACTGTGACCTCTTGCATAGGGTTTCTGTGAGCTTGGGAGAGCTTGCTGAACTAGAGCCAAAGAGCCCTTCAGCCATCTGCTTTTTGGCTGACTAGTGCAGTAAACCTGCGCTGTCTACTAATGAGAGTCATAGACCTGCAGGCAAGCAATTTTAGACTCTTTTTCCTCCTCTGTCAGTGAACATGTTGCAACATCCCTTAGGCCACAGCGCCTTCTGCCCCATGTGCCATTGCTGTGACAAAGCACACTTCAGAGATGGAAGGCTACAGGGTGCCTTTCTGGCCCATCTTTTGAGACTAGTATTTCATTTTTTTGGTTTTGTTTCTGAAATAAGGCACATTTTTCAGAACAGGGAATTATTTGTTGCCCAGCAGGACCTATTTGGGCAAAACACGAAACATAAAAATGCACCAGCAGTTCTGTTTTGGATCAGAAGGCAGCTGATGGCTCTCAGGGAGGAAGACATACTTGCTGTGATAGAAACTGGGTGGGTTAAAGGCAAGCTACAACTCCATTTATGGGGTGACACTGCAGGGGAGAAAGTATTTTAGGGCTAAGGCTTTATCATGAAGTAACACCAAAAGAGGCCCTGCTGTCTCCACACTCCCTCTTGGCAGCAGAGGAAGTTTCCTCCTGCAGCTGGCTTTACTGAGCCTGTGCTCAGTAACCATTAATGAGGAGCCCTGAGTCACCTCTCCGGTCCTGAGTAGAAGATAATTCACCTGTGATCTGCAGCTGAATCTGTCGGCTCTCTGTCCTCCCGTCAGAAGTGAGGCACGTGTAGGTGCCAGCATCCTCGGGCACGACGTGGCTGATCACCAGGGAGTTGTCGGACTGGTAGGTGTGCCTGCAACAGTGCGGGAGCGCTGCCTGCCTTGGCACCCACTGCAGCCCGCCAGGGCACAGCGGCCAGCCCAGGCTGGTGTTACACAAACCATCCCCATGCAGTGCCCTCCCCGGCTCAGAAAAAACCAAAACCCTGCTGACCACAGACAGGTCACAGGCAGGGGAGGAAAGGAGAAAGGAGCAGAAAGGAGGTCAGGAACAGAGAGGAAAACTGAGATGGAAAACAGGGAACTGCTTTCAGTAGCTCTCCCATTAGGAGGCAAACTGCCCTTTCAGGGGGGAGCTTGAGTCCCAGCAGCCAACTGCAAACAGAAAAGCATAACTGGGCTTTTCTTAACTGTGATTTTCATAACACAAAAGGACTGACTGGCTCCAGACAGACTTGCTGGAAACAGACTTCCCAGGAAAAACAGGTTTAAAAGTAGTTTAAGAAATAATTGTGCCAGAGATTTTCAGCCAGAGAAACTCTGGGTTATTAGGCTGCAAGTTGCACCCCCAACTACTGGCTTTGTGCTGCCCCAAGATGAACCCAAGAGAAGCAATATTTTCCTGCATCACTACCCACGTCAGCTTCCACCAGTGTTATGGAACAGCACTTGCTCTGCCCCATAACTCTAGCCAACACCTCATTACTGGTGCAGACTGTACCTGTTTCTGCTATGCACAGAGCAGGTGGACTGTAGATGAATATGGGGGCTTCTTTATTTCTTTAAAAAAAAAGAAGTGTACTGGTTGTGGCTGGTATAGTGTTAATTTTCTTCACAGTAGCTGGTATGTGGCCGTGTTTTGGATTTGTCCTGAAAACAGTGTTGATGTTTTCACTACTGCTGAGAAGTGTTTACACCAAGTCAAGGCCTTTTCTGCTTCTCACCCCACCCGCCAGTGGGCTGTGGGTGTGCAAGAAGCTGGGAGGGGACACAGCTGGGACAGCTGACCCTGACAGACCACAGGGATATTCCATACCATATGGCATCGTGCTTAGCATGTGCAGCTGGGGAAAGGAGGAGGAGCGGGGGAAAGTTCGGAGTGATGGCGTTTGTCTTCTCAAGTCACTGCTATGTGTGATGGGGCCCTGTGCTTCTGGAGACAGCTGAACACCTGCCTGCCTGTGGGAAGTGATGAATGAATCCCTTGTTTTGCTTTGCTTGCACCCACAGCTTTTATTTTGTCTTTTAAACTGTCTTTATCTCAGTCCATGGATTTTCTCAGTTTTACCCTTCTGATTCTCTCTCCCATCCCACCAAGGGTGAGTGAGCAGCTCTGTGGGGCTGAGTTGCCAGCTGGGGTGAAACTATGACAGTCCTTTTTGGACTCTGGCACTCTGCCCAGCAAGGAGCCCATCTGCTCTACAATGAAGGGATCTGAGCTCACCTGTCAGAGGAGACCGGTCGGCTGTTCTTCATCCACTCCACTCTGGAGAGTGGGGACATGCCTGTCTTGCAGACCAGCTGGATGTTTTGTCCCACAACTGCTGTCACAAGATGGGGCTTGCCTTCCTCCAGGATTGTTCTGAAAGAGAAAGTGATTCCATTGGCACTTTTACTGCCCTCCTCACCTCTGCGTCCTCTCTTGTGACTCTGGATGAGTTACAACCACAAGGCAAAGCAGGACCAGTTGCCCATTCAGCTTTGAGCAGATGCACTGGACAGCATGGGGAGCCCTCTCCTATACAGCAAAGGCTGCTCTGGACAGAGTGAATGCTACAATATCTCCTGGAAGAAAGCCCTGTGACCCCTCTCTTCTGAAGGAACAAGGTACAGCCCAGGAGACAGACAGATCCAGTGCAGATATATTTAGATCTAGCTCTACACACTCCTGATTTTCAGGATAATGCTATCTAGATCTTGACCCAAAGTCTGCATCTTAAAAGTCTTCCCTAGAACAACCCACTGCTTCTCCATGCAGTGCTGAGATAAAGGCTCTGAAGTCAGAGTGTCAGCTAAATTTGTTGGTCAGAATAAGAAAAACACATACAGATTCTCATTTACAGTGTAAGAAGGCCTCCCAGACAGAGACCCCAGGATTCTGCAGTCTTTTCACACATGATACTTCAGTGCTGTCAGAGACCTGGGAGCATGTGAGGAAAGAGACAGCAGGTAATGCCAGGGCCTGAATAACAGTGACTTGATTTACCAAGGGGCCACATGTGTAGCTAATCCATCACATGGTATCCCCAGTTAGCTAGTCCCAGCTGAGGCAACATTTTCACTCCAGAGAAAGCTGCACTGATGCTTCATAATGAGCTAGCAGAACAGGTGGGAGGGGTGGGTGGAAATCATCACCTGTGCAGAGCCTGTGCTGGGAACAAGTCTGCAGACTCCTGGTGCCCAAATCCCTCTGTCACAGAAGCATCTGCTCCGAAAGCCTCACGCCACTGCTTGCCTTCCCGGGACAGCACCTGCCGGCCGCCGCTGCTCTGCCTGTCCGAGGGCCCAGGCAGGGCTGCTTCCCAGGAGCGCAGCTGGCCCAGGCTGTCCAGTCTGCTTCTGTGGCTCTCCAGCACACCAGTCCTTGGCAAGGCCTCTGGCAGCACATCCCTCCTCCAGCTGCGGCTGTCTTGCTTGGGGAGTGAAGCCCCATAGGTTCTTCCTTCTTGGCTGTGACTTGCAGTCTCTCTTGTGGGTGATTGCTGCTGACCCTGAGCACGTCCTGTGTGAGAACTGGAGCCAGTCAGCTGGTGTTGCAGGGCTTCTGTACCAGGAGAGGGCTGGAGCTCCAGATGACTGACCCCCACAGAGCTGTGGCACGCTCTCATGCACTCCTCCTCCGAGGCAAAGCTGTTTTTATTGCCGTGACAGCCGCCATACCAAAACCGGTTGCACTTGCCAACAACTCCCACAAAGTACCAGCGAGTGGTCCAGTTGGTGCAGGGGCCGTGGGCACTGGGCAGCAGGCACATGACAGGGTATGCTACCAAAAAGAGTGGAACAGAGGGAGATGTGAGGGTCACAAAGCACAAAGGTCCACGGGCTTCAAGCCACCTACCTAGATGATTTATCTGATGGCCCTGCGGGCAAAGGGCAGGTGGGAAAGTAGGACACCTAGGTGTCCTACCCAGCTGTGCTTTGAAACTGAGAAACTGCTCACATGTTTCTTTTTGCCTCAGTTTTGCCTCTGATGGAAGAACCATCTTTGGAGACAGTTCTGAATCTAGACACCAGACAGATGCTTTACAGCCTTGCTTGGAAAATTCTGCAACTGCAAACAGGCTCTGGAGCTTCCTCTCCTGCAAGGGACACATGGCTGCCATTTGTACATTTCCAGCCCACGAAGCAAGTGGCTTAGACCCAGCTGTGAAGAAGACTTATGCATTACAGAATACCCCTGCACACCGGTATAAAGAGGAGCATGGCCCAAGGTGTCTACAAACCCAGAGCCATGGGTATCAGCCACATGCTGACAAACACTGGATGCGGGGCTCTGGCTGCCAGGTGCTTTGTCAAGCTGTGGCTCAGCTGAGAGGATCCAGAGAGTTTTCCCCTTCCCCAAGGCTGCACCACAAGGATGGCCACCAAGAAATCTCTGTGCTGCAGCAGGAGGGCAAGGCCTTGCAGCTGCACAGTGCCTGCAGAGGGTACAGCTGGGCACTAAAGGAGCAAAAATGCTTTCGCCCAGCAGCCCTTGTGTCCTCACAGCACAGCAGGCACTAGATTGAACTTTGCTGGCTAAGGGCATCCCTGCAGCCCTGAGCAACCCCTCCTTCCCCAGGTAGTTCTCATTCCTCCCCTGTCCACAGGCTGTATGAAGACTGAGCACTGTCCTGATTCCACAGGAGATCCCTACTTCTTAACCTGGGTAATTTGTTCAGAGCACTCCAGGCTGCATCAAAGTGTCTTCTCAGGGACAAACAACTCCTGAGTAGTCCTGCAGACTGACAGAGATCACACAAACACACTTCTGTCCAACTATCAACAGAGGACAACAAGAATTTTTGCAGCAGCTGGTAGAGCTGAATCCTCAAGCTGCTTTTCTACACTCCCTCCAAGGTTCTGCTGCCCCAACCACCAGGTAGAAATTCTCTTCTGAGAGATTATTTACTACATCTTACAGACAGCAGAGCCTCTACACAGGAAACTTTTATATGCTACTGGACTCTTTTTGTGTTTCTAAACCAATAAGCCAAAGCATCTCTTACGGTAGTTGGGCCTGTTGAGACATCCTTCCCCTCGAGGACCTTTGGCTGAGGCGACGTTGTCAAAACAGCAGCCATACACGGAGCCGCGGCACTCGCCTGAGGGGTGCTGCTGGGACAAGGCTTGGCTTGCCTTGGAGACAGGAACGGAAAGCCAAGAGTTATCCTCTTATCCACATGAGGACAGCAGTACATGCAAGGCAACGTGTGCAAGCTGTCAGCTGCACACAGCCAGCTGTTAGAGGCACCACTGTTTGCTTGTTTGCCTCCTAGAGGCTTTTGTCCTTGGAAAGGGTGGGAAACTTGGCTGTCAGCCACAGAGCTGGGGCTGCACTTCTCTGCAAGGCACACCTAGGCAGCCCAGCAGCAGGCCAATTGTTATTGCTGCCACCAACAAGCGCCCCAACCTATGGGAGGCACCACCTCCCCACCCTGAATTAATCTACAGAGTTTACAAACAAAAGCAATTAATAGAAGCCATGCTTTTCCCATTTTTTTTCCCCTAGAAACTGGATAGCAATCTTCTGACCAACAGAAATTTGATTATTCAATCAGGTCTACATAGGATGGCCTTCTACTTCTCAGACATCTCCTCACCACCTGCTCTGTGCCCTGCTTGTAGAGGATTGCATGTGAATACTCCAGATTGAGCAGGAGCAAGGTGGGCCAAAGGGCTTGATGCCATGCCTCAAGTATTGGTTCCTCAGCATTACTGGCAGAGGTGAAGCCCAACAGGATCCACGATGTGAGTCAGCAGGGTCAAATATGAATTTTCATATCTGACTGACTGCTAAAATGCAAAAAAGCTTTTGTACTTACTGCTGGAGTGGTTGCAGTGGGATGATTTTGTCTCGTTCGAATGTCAGGGTAGTATTGTGGGCATCCAATGTTGTTTGGACCCTGGGCAGCCGATACTCCATCGGGGCAGCAGCCATACCTACAGACAGAAGGGCTGCAGTGACACCTGACCTGCCCAGTCAACAGGCATGGGCTACAAGATTCAGGAAGCCCCCAGAAAAGGCAGTGCCTCCCTGCTCAGGTCTATCTACTTCCAGCTACCTGTTTTGGTGGCAGGTGCTGAAAGGGCAGCCTCTCCCCAGAGGGCCCGATGCCGGAGTGCGCCCATCTGGACAGCAGCCATGTGGGCTCTGGTGGCAGTCCCGAGAGCCAGTCCCTGCAGGGGGGTCCTGAGAGAAGCTGAGCCGATGGGAACCTGGGGAGCGGGACTGGGGCTCCCAGTGGACAGCAAACAAGTTGACGCTGTGGTCTTTGGTGGATGGAATGTGCTGATTCCCTGAGGCACTATGGATCATGGTGTTCCCAGGAAGCATTCTTCCATCATCAGAATCTGGTGAGAGAACTCAAGGTATGCAGGTGAGCATGAAAATCTGGCCAGCTTTCCTCCTCTCTGCTGTCTTTCACCTGCCCAAGGCCACCTGGCAGGATTTTCTGAATCACATCTAGGGGTGTCTTCTGGCCCACCCTTCCTGATGTGGCTGAGGTACTTTGCTCATTGCCTTGACCATTCTTCCTGCTGTCCCATGAGAAACCACATTGCTGTGGTCCCTTCACATCATCCTTTCTTGTTCCTATGATCTGCTTTGGGCATCATTTCTTCCAGCCAGCACTTAAGTCATGCTAACAGAACCTGTGATCCATATCCTATACAGAGTCTTCTGCATGGATAGATTCAAATACTTCTCACTGTTGGTGTAAAAGAATCTACATTTTGTCCCTGGCTCCTTGAGTTTCTAGGAGCCCATGAAAAAAAATGAGAGAAACGAAGAAAAGAATGATCCCAGTCCCTACCACAGCCTATTCCAAGTATCCCATAATCAAACCCCAAATCAAAAAAATTCTTCCAAACCTGGGGCAGGGCTGTTTGGGTTGTAACGGGTCAGCAAGGACTGGCGAGTGACATTGTATCCCATAGGGTCCTGCATGCTGGGGACCTCTGCAAAGAGACACATACACAAAATGGGTGCAGTTAGTCCAGCACTGTGCTCTAATAATTGCAAATACATCCAGCAGTCAGCAGGAGATAAAAGCTGATGAAAATGTTCCTGTTCCTCTTGTGCAATAGCTGCTGAGCAGCAATTGGATTCGATTGGATTGTCAGGACAAGCGACCTACAACAGGCAGGCAGACAAAAGTCAGCGTTGCAGCTCTGAAAGGGAGAACAGACACAGACAAGAAGCAAAATGTTCTGAAAAGTTGTGACTCCTTTAGAGCCAGTCCACAGAGGGATGAGAGTTGGCTATAGTTTTTTACTACTGAGCCTGCCCAAGTTACCATCCTTCTGGACTGGGATGCCTGGGATCAGTCTGCAGCACACGCACTGGATCATAGAATACTGGATTCAAAATGGACACACACCAATGTTGTTCCCAAGCCTCTTTCATACATTTCAAACAGCACAGGTACTGGGACTCTGAAGATGCAAACTCACAGGATGGAGATAGACAGGCAAAAAGCTGAGAACATAAGCTGGTGCAGAGATGGGAATTTCTACTCCTAAGCAAAAGCATGTTGGGGAAAGCTGGGTGTGCAGCAATACCACTCACGCTGTGGCAGGTAGCAGGGCTGTGTGTTGCAGCTACCCAGGGTGGTTGGTTTCTGTGGCTGGATGGCTTTGCATGTCTCAGGACTGTAGACTTTGGAGTCGCCGTCAGCACAGATGACCTGGCGTGTCCGGATGCCTGAATCGCAGCTCTTGGAACACTTGGGCACAGAGACAAGGCACTGAGCAGGCAGCAAAGGCTGAATGCAGAAACCCCACAGATCAGAAGTGGGGAACAGCTGCATGATTAGCTGCAGGCTGAGCACAGCTTCCTCCACCAAGACAAAGCAAACAATATTTCAGCTGGAATCATCTGAGCAATTAGAAAACCATACTCTAAACCATTTTACCAGATGTTCCACCCAGCCCTGAAGCATTAGGCTCTGTGCCACACAGCCTGTAACATACAGATGAGCTGCTGTTACCCACAGCGGTGTGTCAGGGAGCTGGAGAGAATCATTTCAGCCTGAAGGCATAAAGGCATCTCAATTCTCTGGAGATCCACCAGCTGTGGGTGGGTCAGTTTGCATTCAAGAGCAGCACATTACAACTGGAAAGCAAATGAGTGGCTTTCTTGTAAGAAGCTAACTGGAGTTTGCCTTACTGGGAACTGTGGATGAGAGGGACCAGCGGCTCAGAGGAGGGGATAGATAGCATGAGGTGTCTGTGCAACCCACACGGCCCATGGCAAGTTCTATAAACATTTGGAGAGTATTTCCCTCTAATTCAGAGAGGCAGATAGGAGACCTTCTGATATCAGAAAGTCAGGAGAAAGATCAGATTAAGATAAGAAACTTCTTTAGCTGTAACTAAAACTTGGCCCACATCTCATGAAGAAGCATATGTAACATGTTTTAGCCCAGAACAAGCTGGTCTGGCTAACACAAAAGTGAAAAAGTGTGTTTGGAAGTCACCTGATGCATTTGATCTACCCGTATCTCAACCCTCTGACACTTTTCCCAGGTTGGAGACAGTCTGGCTTCCACCACAAAGACAGGATTAATCCATCAGATGCACAGTTTATCTGAATAATTACAAAAATGTACTTTAAAGCATATCACCAAGTGCAATGACCAGTTCTGAAGCCTACAGCTGTGAGCCAAACTTGAGCTGAGAGCTGTTCTGCTGATCACAGTAATGGAGCAAAGAATTGAGAATAAGCAGCAAGAGTGGATTGTTTCAGCTTATTGGCTGCATTTTGCCACTGTCACTGAAACGATAATCTCCCCTCAGAAGGATTTATTTTTGTAGCAGCTGCACACAAAATGGGCATCAGATTAACTGGAGCATTACTAGTGCCAGTTACAACACAACTGTGAGCCAAGGGGCTGGTAATGAAGCAGTCCTTGCTCCCAGCCTCAGTCAATGTGCAGACTGCACGGATCAAAGCTTGTTTGTGTGCACAGCAATACAATCAGTAATTTTGGAGCCATGACAGCGAGGTGCTCACCAGACCCCAGTCTCCAACATGCCAGCTGATTTCCTGGATGCAGTTTTCCTTGAGGCAGGGCTGGGTGGCTGATGGCTTTGGCTCCATTAGACAAGCAAAGTCCTGAGCCTGGGAGCCCTGCTGCGTCCTGCAGGTGACAGTCCGGGTCTGCACTCCTTCCCCACAGCTGGCTGAGCACTGCAGAAAGGGGGCCCAACAATTACAAAGAAGCACCTGGTTTCCTCTTGCAGTTCCAGGCTGGGCTCCCTATCATTAGAGCAGAGCACCATTTTGAGACTGCCTGAAGCAACCAGCAATCATTAGAATAATTTTCTGGGGTGGGAGTTAGCAGAGTAACTGTTTAGGCTGTAGAGGAGACAATAGGACATGGGAGTATGGGATAGGGTCTGGAAGATCTGGAGCTCACTGGATGATTTTGGCCTATTCATATACTAACTCTTGATGTCTCCCCAAAGGAGATGTGGAGGATGAATTTAGGAAAATATCAGAAAAATGCCAGACACTGCAAAATACATTGAGAACAAAACATGGTAGAAAATATCCAGAAAGTCATGTTATTTACATCTCATTAAAACCAACGCAAGGTGAAGAATTTTAGGGAAAGTAAAAGGTTAGTTTCTTATATTGCTCATGTCTTTCATTTGAAGACTTTGTGCTCTATTTTTACAGTATGGAGCTGTGATAACTTCTATACCAGTAACTAGTTTGTGACATTTCCAATGCCCTCTTAAATTCACAGTGGTGTTTCCTGGAATCCAACCTACTTCTACATGAATTACCAAGGTGTCTTACAGAGAGCATTAACTTGGGGACAATCTGAATCACTTCAGATGAGCTTCCCAGCTGAGTTTCAGCCATTCATCTACCAGAGTAACCTTTTAACTCAGAGTACACAAAACACAGTTGCTTCTGAGAACACTGGAATGAATTACTCAGGCATCAGTTTGTAAGAACGTGACCCTTGGTGCCTTCCCTAAACAGCACTCTTACTCCACAACCTCAAAGTTCACACCTCACATCTCGCAAGGTGGGGGGAAAGAGGGGGTGGAAGGACTTTCCAGTCTGGGTGATCACGCCTCAAAGTTGCATTTTGTGCTGTTGCACAACTCAGACAGGCTAAGTGCAACCACAAGATTGCAATTCAAATGTTGCAAGCATGCATGTACTCCCTCTACCAGAGGAACATTCTCTTGTTAGAAACTTTAGGGACTGAGTAGACATTCTCTTTACTTCCTAAGACCATGGAATGTAAGATGCCTTCTAAAAGCTGTCTGGCTGAACTGAGTGTGCACGGTTTGAGCTGTTTCCGCTCCTGCAGACATAAATGCACACAAACATCAAAAACGCACCTCATGGCTGTGTTTGGAGAAGCCCCGTGCAGACATACAGCAAACAACCGGTCACCAGTATTTCAAGAGTTTTGCTGTCCTGGCTGGTGATGCGAAGCATGGAAAAAACTAGCACATGCAGAAGCCATGAGCTCCCGTTTCACAGAGGAGGGCATGCTACTGCCTGTCCTCAGCTGATGGACAGAAGCTCTCCTGCCAGCACTCCACCTTCACCAGGCCTGGCTCAGAAACAAAGCCAGTGCCGGGGGGGGGGGGGGGGGGGGGGTGTCTGATAAAAACACAGATGTGGAGAAAGGATTGGCAGACCAGAGAAGAGAGAATATGGAATGAGAAGAGCAGAGGTGCAGGGACATGCACAGCTTTGAGGAACAGGGATATGTTCATAGGAGGGCATCGGAGGGCTGCAGGGAGAAGTTCTACACCTCTTCATGCCACCTATCCAGGGACACATGCTTTTTGTGGTGCCAGAAGAGAAGCCTGGCTCCTCTGGCTCCTTTCTCCCTAAGCTTTGGCAGATCCTCCTCCAGGAGGTGCCCGGAGGCCGTTACCTGCCCAGGGGCACTGACCTGGGACCAGGGCCCCGTGCTCCAGGTGGCACACTGCCGGACGTTGCAGGGCTGGCTGCGGCGCGGCTGCTGGGCGAAGGCCATGCACTCGGCATCATCCACCACCCCCTGCGCGCTCTGCCCGTCAAACGCCACGCAGTACACCGAGCGGCTCTGGGTGCCCCCACCACAGGTGGCTGAGCAGGATCCCCACTCTCCTGTTTTCCACCTGCAGGTCACAGAACCAAGCACAAAATAAAAAAAAAAAGTAAGCCCAGCCAAACTGAGAAGTCGGTGCCACATCCCTGTAGAAATCAAACAGGGTTGATGTCCCTTTGCAGAATAGAATCAGAGGTGAGTTCCCATTTGACCAAGCATGCCCAGCTTAATTGGCAATGTAGAGCATTAGTCCTACTCCGGAGACATATCTCCAGCTACAAAACACTTGTTTCTCTGGAAAGGCAGAGCTCTCCCAGAAGGGCAAGATCCCTCTCCATGGCTTTTGGTCTCCTGATGTCTGCAAAAATCTCATGCCTGGAACAGAACATCAAAAAAAAAAAAAAAATTAAAAAAAAAAAATGGAAAGAAAAAGCTCAAAGAAAACAATCCTGATCAGCCAAAAGAAAAGCTACCACAAGAGCCTAATCCACACATTACACTCCAAACATTATCAGAAACAGTAAAACCAAGCCAAGTCCTCACTCTGCCTGCAAACCATGCCCCATGCCAGACACTCTCGGAAGTGCTTAAATTTCCTCTGATGGCCAGTAGAAAGCTAGTTTATTCCTCCCATCAGTCAAATTCTCTAACTGCAGCACACATACAAAAAGCCCACAAAAATGTAAATAGATCTTTTCCTGTCTTTGCTTGCTGAAGCTGCTGCAGAAATTATACACCCTTGCTAACAAGGGGAATGTGTCCACAAAAACAATCTGTCTAGATACTAAAATCTCTGCTGCCCATGGCCACCCCAGCATCTCAGAACTAGCTGGGTAGCTCAAACCACACCTTGCATGGCCTGGCTTCAGGGACAATATGATGTTTCATCCCCAGTTCCAGCATGCAGTGTAGTCCAAAGGCCCTGGTTGTGGAGGGGGAGCATTATGGTGATCTGCTTGCCATCTGCTATGTCCCCTTGTGGCCAGGTAAAGCCCAGCCAGGGAATGAAAGCAGTTCATGTTTTCTCCCCTGGCATTCCAGCTACTTCCCTAGCCTGGCTCTTGACCCCACCCTTAACCAAGTTTCAGCCAGCCAATTCACATTCACATCCTAACAGAATTCCACAGTAGACTCTGCCATGGTCAGCTCCTAAAAACACCCTTCTTTATTGCTAAAGATGCACATGTCAACCCAAAACTGAATGGCCTTCACTATAAAATCTTTCCTTTGGAAAAGGAACAAATACATTCAGTAGAAGCCATTTACAATGGTGTGGTTGCAGGGCTTATAACAAATTATTCATCAAGTTTTTTCAAAAGCTCCAATGGGAATAACTCCCCCCCCAAATACTGTATTCTACCTTCTGGTTTTGGAGCCTTTTGGAAAGGCTGTATCAACCAGATGGGATCACTTACAGCTTCCTTCAGTTGCAGATCAAGACTTCTCTGATCCTTGTTTCATTTCCTTTGTAAGACAAGGTCAACCATAAGGTTGGAACGCTCACCAGAGGGCAAAAATTGCCAGTCCTAAGATATTAGGTGCTTGCTGGGAGACAATTGTTTTGCTTTTGATACTTTTAACTTCTCATATCTTAGTGTACATTATTGTATCTCTGACATCCTTATACTCATCACACCTTACATGCTCTTTTCTGCCTGCTATAGGGCCCATGCCAAAATAGAAGAACTTTCAAGAAACTCCAAGTCTTTCTCCTCGCCATGCTGGCCAATGTTACATTTGTCCAAACTATCATGCCCTTTTCGTTTATGTTCTTATCTTTATCTTGATAAGTAAATTTAAAAAAAAAAAAAAAAAAAAAAAAAAGAAGACTTCCAGAACTTCTTTACTCTAATTCCAGAGAAAACATGAGAATAAGCAGCCAGAAGTTATGAAGAAATCATCCCTTTCTCAGTCCTCTAAGAATCAAGTTACCAGCGGCACGTGCAGCCACCTAAGCAAAGCTACCAGCCAGCACCCTCCACCACCATTTTCACTGGTGAGCATCAAAAGCAAAGCAACACCACTTCTGCCACCTGTGCCAAAGAGGAAAGCCCCCACGGATTTCAGTGAACAACTAAGTGGAGAGCAGAAGAGAGCAGTTGCCTTTCTGTGCTTTCTGTAACTTCCTTCTGCTTGTTACCTCTTCATCTGAGAGCTCCGTGCACCGCTGTGACTCCAGGCTTGTGGCAGGTAGATGTAAGAAGTCCTTTATATACAGAACAAAGGTTTTAAAGAACTTAAAACAAGTTGCTGCAGGCTAACACGTATTCAGAAATGCTCCCAGGTGCCCTCTCACGCACATGAGTGCTCTCAGAGGCCTCCACTGGTACACAGACACACAGCTAATGCTCATGTTACAGCCCTGGATGCCCAGTAAGAGCCAAGTGAAGCCAGATGTAAGGAACAAGGTGGAAATAGCTGGGTGAAGGGGTTTGAATATGCTGGAGAGTGAAAAGACTCCAGGATTCATCCCTTTCTAAGGGAACAGACACTGGGAATGCAGAAATGACAAAAAATGACGCCAGCTCAGACCTTCTAGTCTGTAGGCTTCAGCTCAAGAGAAGAAAAACCAGAGAATCTGTTTCATATCTCCTACATGGGCTAGACAACGGTCTTACACAATGCTGTTTTGGAAGGCAAATTTAATTGGTCTATAAAATGAACACAGGATGTATTCAGCCCTTTCCTTGTGCACACAGAAATGCTCCTCACTCATCACTGTGTTATCATCCCGATCTTTTGTCTGTGGTTTTCTCTTAGAAGTGAAGCACCTCCTTGGAGAGAGCCATGTTGGAGGGCAGAAGTGAGAGGGTCACATTTTTCTCGGTTCCAAAAGCACTTCAGGAAGAAGTCAGACCCAGAAGAAGGAAAGAAATCGTACCGTTTTGTCTGGGGACAAGGCTGATGACCACACGTCCGGTTGTTGTCTGGTTGTGGTTTATTCTTGCACATATAGTCTGGATAAATTTCATTGTCTATAGTACAAAACACCAAGCGAGACTGGAAACCTAGGGACAAGCCACAGAGTATCTGATCAACACAAGCTACTCAGCACTAGGTTAGCAATACACTGGGGTTGGCAAGACAAGTTTCTGAAGTCGTGTAGAATCCACACCTGTCCCAGCCATTCTGGAAAAGAGACAGGGGCAGGTCTCTGTCTCTCACTACATGGACAAATAATGCCTTCCCACAGTATAGGAGTCTGCTGGAAGAGCAAGGGAGACACTACAGTTCTGTGTAGCTGAGGGGAACTTTCCTGTTATATTATGGATAGAGACTCACAGGGGGAGTGCCCTACCTGTAAATTGCTCATGAAGAAGCCCTGCAAGATGTGTGCAGCGTACAGCAGAACTGGAGGTCTCCTGTTAGACTCAAAAGGTCAGTCTTGTAAGGACTGGATATGGGAGCAAAACTTGCAACTCTTCATGCTTCCTACAGGTTATGAGTGCCCAGCCAAAGACAATTTTAGCACCTACCATCACAATATGGCAAAAGCTGCCAAAATGCCCATTAGGATGGAAGCCCAGCAGAGGTTGATAAGAACTCTATATACTAATCAACTTGTGAGGGTTTTTTTTTTTTGTTTGTTTGTTTTATTGATTGAAGTTTTTTGTTTGTTTTTCTTTTAAGCTTAAAATCCATAATGTTGCTCATGGAGGAATCTGTAAACTGAATATGATGGGACACCCTAGGAGATCTGACAGTTCTCTTGGAGAGCGGGAATCTTCCAGGCTGTGACAGAGGAGAATGATGTGATTCGCTAATGCAGGCCAGGTTTCTCTGGAGAGGACCTCTCAAGTGGTTGAAAAGACTGTGAAGACCTGAAGCAAATCAAAACAAAGGCTATCTATGAAGATTCTTAACAGGTCCTAGTAATAAGTCTGAGGACTAGGGAATGGAAAATAAGAACAAGGCATGGGCCACATGTCGGCATGGGCCAATCCTGTTGTGACTCCATGCATGATCCTCCCTTGACAAAACCTTAGAAGCCCTGTGGATGCCCGTGCTGCCTTCCAGCAGGAGACTGCTGACTGCCAGGAAGCTGCTGCAGAGGGCAGCACACTGTCACACTGCCTGCAGGGTGCGGGATATAAACCCCACACCAGCTACCAGGGATTGGGTCCTCTCCCCTTACCTCCTCCACATTCAGAGCTGCACTCACTCCAGGAACTGTAGCTCCAGCTGTAACCCGAGGCCTGTCCTTGCAGGGGCAGGTAATACTCATACTGTACCCCAGTGTTTGGCTCCTGGCTGATGAGCTGCAAAAGCATGGGAGAAAATCAGGGAAATTACACTTTTCATCTTCATAGCATTTCCCCACCATGTCTGTGGGTTTGTCTGTGGGTTCCCGCTAACTTACACCTCTCCCATTCAAGAAGCACTAATTCTCTGCACTGGATTTTCTCCTTGCCTTTCATCATATTCTGGAGAGCATTATTTTTCAGAGAAGGGTGCACTCATCCCTCTTGGCTTTAGAAGATCCAGCTGCTCCTGTCACAGCAACTACATTTCCTGCCCTACAGCACAGCATAACAAGCAGTGTCCTGGAGCCTGTCCCTGCCCCAACACCATTTGGATCTGACTCTTGCCTCCCCTAAAATCAGTGTCCAAAGGAATAGGCAGGAAACCAACATGGAGCTTTGCACTGCTTATTTCTGGGCAATAGAACCAGAGCAGCAATATGTGCTATTCCTGCAGTCTAGCTTGAAGGCCCACAGCCTTGTGAGATTCCTGGGGTCCCCATCACGTCTCTAGTTTTTCCCAGCGTACTCCCGCTGCCCTGCGAGAGCAGAGTGTCCACGGGGGAAGGCCCAGCCTCTCACCTCAATGACAAGGGGTTCTGTGGTGGGACCCCGGGCATGGAGGAGCTCTGGGGCCACATCACCCTCTGAGCCACGGTCATAGTGCAGCACCGTGCTGGCCACCTGCAGCGCCCGGCTGAAGTCAATCGTCCAATGCCCGTTCAGGTAATACTCCCCTCGCACGTTCTTGACAGCTGGACAAACCCACATGTCAGAGAAAGGATCATAAGAACTCCACAAGGTTGCTCCTGTTTCCACTCAATACTGTGTCACAAGCAAATGAGAGTGACCACCATCCTCCATCAATGCTGTCCTTCCTGTATGGCTTTTTTAGCAGAAGCTGCTAAACCACATTCAAACAGTGGTTCTTGCCAGCTTTGCTGCAGATCAAGCACTTTTTTGCTGCACAGCCAAATGCCTCAAGCATACTCCTGCCCTGCCTCTGCATTCCCCACTGTTAGTTGCTGGAGCACAGCCGATGTCAGCCTCTGTCCATGTTACCATTAAGATGTGGGATTGACACTCCACTGACTTTACACCGCTATCTGGTTCATCCGATACTCTATTCAGAAAGCAAGATATGTGCTGAATCTAGTTTTCTACAAATGAAAACATGACCAGACTGACTTCTCCTAAGCACTCAGTGATGGAACATTCCAGAAAGCAGAAGAGTATTTGCTTTGTCCCACCGGAATTTCCTCAGCCCTGCCCAGAAATCTAGGCAAGGCCTTTTCTCCCTCCTTTTTCCCCTCTGCAGAATGACCAGAGTTTGAGGCTGTACAAATGCTCCAAAGAAATCTATGGAGAAAAGAAGCCCACTCCAAACTCCTAGATGCCAAGAATAGGTTCACATTCACCAAACAGAACTCACAGCCAAATTTGGCTAGATTAACTAGATTCCTTGTAAGTTACAGGTGGGAAGTCTCAATGTGAACAGCAGGATCTCCACAGGACAGAAAATGAAGTGAATGTGAAGCCCAGAGTTGTGCATCACCCACATTTCAAGGATACTCAACATCCTGATATTCAGTTTTTCACTCTGCCATATCAAGCCCTCAAGGTAAACCCATAACTTAAAACAGATTTTAGCATAATGTCTGGAATCCAAATGGACTGATACACAGATTCTGACATCAGTCATACCTAGGAAGTTCCTGCTGGGCTTAACCTCCTTAATTTGGATGCTTGTGGCTCCCACAGGGATAATAAAGATTTGATTGTAACCTGAAAAAAAAAAAAGGGATTGTTCAATGTCTGACTGTGGGTGCCATACAGCCACTCCTCTGTGCCAAAGATGCTCACAGCTTCATTTGTGCCTGAACAACTAGATGAACTTTTTGATGGTGACATGAAGCATTTCCATCATCACTTTAACTGCATGCTGAATAACCTCACCCTACATTCTCCACAGATCAGTCCCCATGTAAAAAATTCCAAGGACACCTCAGAGAAGTCCATTTGCTATATTTTGAAATCTTTGGAATTTCAGCAAGAATCATACTGGAGTTCAACATAGAGAGATGTGACCACAAGTGCAGATGACATATTGGAATTTTTCAAAATTGGCCAAATGCAGAAGATGCAGTCTCATTTCTAGCCCTGCACATGTCCTGGTGGGGCTATCAAAACACTGGACAGCCTCACAAAGGCAGTGTGTGGTGATGTTATTATGGTGCATTTATAGCATCTGCTGGAGATGGAGTGGGGAAAGACATCAGCATCATGGCAAGTAATTCAGTGTAGACACAGACTGACAAAGTGATTCCCAGGATAAGGCCAAGAGTACTTTTCCTGATGCTAAAGCCACAACTGTACAGATATTTCAAGTGAACATCCAAGCATGCCTATAATAATCATGTGAGCAGGTGTCCCCACCAGCCCTTGTAGCAGTTGATTTTTGGTTTAACTCTCTCCTTCTCACCTGCCCAGACTACCTAGGATCATCTGTACCTTTGGGGAGGCTGGCCACATCAAAAGTGCCCTTCACACCATAGCAGGTGCTGCCATCTCCTCCACACTGCAGGCACTTGTCCTCCTTCTTGGCAGATTCCAGCATATTATCACAGCCAACGGCCTGTCAGAGCACAGGAGCATTAATAGGAATAAACTATGATGACAGAGGGGGAAAAAAAGGCCAAATGCTGGACAGATCTATTGAGAAAGCCTGAATCTAGGGAGCCTGGAAAGTCAGGATAGGGCAGGGAAAACGACAAAACTGTTATCTACTATTTCATAGCCAGAGCCAGATAAATGCTATCCAGATGCTCCTCAGCACCTTGAAACTGAGTGATTCACCTTATATGATCCTATGATGAAAGGTCAAGTAGAACAAAGGGAGACAACAGAAAGACTGACAGATGCAATGATGAATGAAGGAAGTACCGAGATAACTAACCTGACACACTCCCTCTACACAGATATCTCGCTTGCCAGGTTCACAGGTAGTCCCATCTACCACTGCTTCCTTGTGCTTGTAGTAGAAGTTTTCTCCCTTGGGAATACAGTTTAACTCACACTTATTAGGTGCTGGCGGGACAGAAAAAAGAAACATTATATAATAGCTTGATACTACACCAGGAACCTAGTTCTAAATCACAGGAGCAGAAACAGAGGGGTCTGCTGATATTAAGTGGCAGATATTGAATGCATTTCTAGGTCACAAACTGCAGGAGGCTGTAAAATACCCTAGTAAAATCTCACTGTACCCAAATATTTCCTCAGGGGACATTGGTGTGAGTGGATATTTGGTTACTCCTAAGTAGGATTTCTCTTATACCCCCTTGGAGTACAGGGCTTTCTAGAATGAGAACAAGTGCTGATATAGAAATGTTATTTTAACAAGCAACAGAAAACCCTTTTAAATCTATCTTAAAATCCCTCATATTTTGTTAAACCAACTGTGAATGATACCATATCAAAGCTCAGAGCAAGGACCCCTGGTTCCCACACCTGCCTTCTGAGCTGGTTCCTCAAGAAAGCGTGGGCTGGTGAAAGAGATGTCGTATTTTCTGAAGCACTCATTAAGTACATACATTTGCTCCTCTTGTGCCTTGCTAATATTCTTTTGACAATATTGGAAAATACAGCAGAACTTCTGCTCCTCTAATACTTTGGAACCTAGGTGCAACCAATTCCAGATTTCCTTGAGTAATGTTTCTGAAGGAATGGCTGTTACAAGAAACAAGGACGTATTTCTGCAATGCGGTCTCCTGGCCCATATGTCCAGTGTCTTCAGGACAGCAATGCTTTGCTGCTGGCAAAAGGATTTTTTCCATGCCAACTCCTGCCCCCTACTCCAACTAAGGAAGTACCCTGCAAGGATACTACAGGAAAAAACATTACAGTCATTTCAAAACATATTGTTGATAGGTAGTGATGAAGAGTAACCCCACATGTTATCATTACCTCCATAATATGGAAGCCACTTATATTTCTTGCCTTGGAATTCTGTCCCATCAAACTCTGCACACTGCTCTGCCCGGAAATCTCGGGAGCCTTCTGGGCAGTTCTGTTTGGAAGAGAAAGTGTTTGTATTGGAGTATTATAAAAAAGGAGGAAAATAAAGTGTACAATAAAAATGTCCCTTCAAACTGGGGCATAATTTCAATATACTTTTGAATGGATGCTGTTAATGAACTGCATCCATTAGTGACATCAGAGAAACAGGAGCTAATAATCACATCTTATCTCTGAACAAGAATGATGTTTGTTTGGGGAAAGGGAGCAACAGGCGAGAAAAATTAAAACCAGAGCACTATACCTGAACATTACATGACTGATAGCTTCGTGTTGGTCCAACACAACTGGAAGGACCTTCTGTCCTGGAAGACAGAAAAAATACATGGAGCTCTCTGAAGAATACACATGCAAAAAGTCAACTCATGGCAGATGTTACAAATCACCTTCACACCAAGCACATTACCTTAGAGTTCCCTGGAATGGCAAAATAACTAAAATGCACTTCTTCATCACTAAAGCAAGCTGGCATTTTCTAGTGGCATTTAATACTATGGTTTGTATTCTGGCATGAATGAGACACACACCATTAACAATGGCAGTACAGCTCTTCAGGGTCACATTTCAACTAAATAATGGAAGCTGAGATTTTAGTCCATTGTCCACCAGCAAAGGTCCAGTACTCCATACAAGAAAAAGAAACATGTTATGAGCAGCATGATGATAGTGGCCTAATTCAGAATATTTTGTGCATCATTTATCTTGACTTTTTTGTGCACAATAGGTCCCTTATTAGGAAGAGCGAAATATGCCTATGGAAAGTGTGCAATACCCTTAGTCCAGTCAAATGACCCCAGCTGAGAATTATGGAGAGTAACAATTACGGAGGAATTGATCTAAAAAGCCAATCAATGCCTAACACCTCAGCGTTCCTAAAATGGGGAGACAAGCCTCCAGGGATTCTGGCAGGTATAAACCATAATGGGCAGCCTTCAAAAGAGACCTTTCTTTATTCTCTGTGGGAAGCAGCAGCTTCATAACTCTGGCTTCTTCTATTACAAAACCTCCTCTCATTTCTCTAAACAGAGAGAGGTTGTTTTTTCAGGATATTATTGAGAGCCTGGCTTTTTTCCCCTCCTTTGCTTTGTTTTCTTCCACAACAGGATCTCTAAGGTCCAACATTCCCAACAGGTGCAGTACCAGTCATCATCCTCATTAGGATGCAGCTAACCCAGCTGCAAATGAGGTGGCACAGTGCTAACACTGCTTGAGCCAAATTCACTCTTCCATTTCTTCTGGGGCAATTTACCATCCTGGGAATCATAAACCTGAGGAAACCTCAGCACTGTCACCAGCTCTCAGGAGAGAAACCAACTGCTCTGGCCTATTCTCTGTCTCCCTCAGGGCTTGCCACACTAGACCTGATGGAGCAGCTGGTACCATGCCAATCCCCTGATTGCACAGGCTCAGATCTCACAGAGAAACTGCTGTGCTCTATCAAAGGAGCCAAAGCAAGCATGTGTTGAAGAGGGCACTACTCAAAACAGCTGTGACAAGACTGAAACTGAGGTTCATCTCAAAGTGGACTCATTCTCCTGGGATCAAACACTAATCCTTTTTTTTGTTTTGGATGTATATTGGAACATAACTGCAGGAGCTCAGTAACAGTACAACACATTTAAAGAAAAGAAAGAAAGAAAAAAAAGGTTAGCCCTCACCTTTGGGAATAGCAGCGCCGCTGCCGAAAGCTGACTCCACCGCCACAGCTCCGACTGCACTTGCTCCATTCACCCCAGCTCCCCCAGACATCAACCTGCCTTTTCATACGGCGGCCCTGGAAATAAAAAACCCCACAGACGTAGCAAGAAGACGTGGCAACACAGGGAAAAAAAAAAAAAAAAAAAAGAAAATGAAGCAGAGATCCTCTGTGTTCCCTTGCAAAAAAAGGCTGTCTTGCTGTGCTGTATTCCTAACATGAAAAGTGGCACACAGAACCAGATCAGAAAGATCAGGTTTCTAGTATCCAGGAGTATTAGCTTGCCAAAGCCATATAGCACATCCAGCTTCATAATCTCTCTTAACTGCTACTGTTTGTCTATTCATAGAATTTCAACACTTTTGAATAACGATCTAAAAGAAGATAACATCTTCCTCTCAGCAAGGCAGCAAAGGCAAATCATTACTTCAGGGATTTTGAGCACTGTCACTCCACACCAGATCAATAGAGCCACTTAAACCCAAATCCTTGGCTCTAAGTCCCATACTTAAGAGAAGTAAAGGAAGCAGAAAGAAATGCCCCAGAACACACTTTTTACTGCAACAGAATTCCATATATGGAGCTTTATTCCCCTTACCCACCTGTGTCCAATGACAATGTCAAGGTCTGGGCCATCATTAGCAAAACCCTTATTAATTTTGTATTTAGAAAGTTGGATACTGACATTAAGAGAAATAACCATGATAATATAGACAAAAATTTACAAGTGTGATGGAACCAACCAAAATACATTGTCTGGGAAATGTATGAAATATCATATTTTCAGAAAAAAAGGCCTTCTGGAGCTGATTGGATCCACATACAGCAGGACATGTGTGGTTAGTGGGAAGAACGGCAATATCTTAAGGAAAAAAGTAATATTTGCAAGATGCAGTAGGATTAATTCTACTTGAAAAAAGAAGGTAAGTGCAGGGTTACCTGGTGAGTAACACTGTAAAAACAGGGTTTACTGGGCAGCTGCAAACTATAGGGCAGTTTACGTATACAATTGTACCACTGAGAAGGTAATGCAGGCCGTTTGGGCACTGAGACATTTGCTGTAGTGAAGAGTGAGAAGGCAGAGAAAAAAAGGGTAAAAAATTATTGTGAGGTGAGCTAATTCACCTCCACACACAAACATCCAAACCTCTGCTAGAAATGGGAGGTAGTCTAATAAATCATCCAGTGAGTCCAACTCAGGCAAGATGCATGGGTTATCTTCCCTTGTCATTTAGACAGGTTTTATAGTTTTCCACACACACTCTTTGCCTTACTGTATGTCCAAGTTAGTCTTGTTTCTTTACTTCATCCTCTTTTAAGGAAGTAATTCCCTGCTGCTGGCAGAGCAACAGTCAGAAATATTAGCCAATCAAATCTATGCATTTACTACAAAATTACCCACAACTATCTAGCTGCAGAGTCACCCCAAATTATTACCTGTATTTCTCTAATGTGAAACACTTTCTTCCAAGCTCAGCTACTTACTTTTCTTCACACAATTTTTTCTAATACCTCTGGTTCAGACTAACTGTTTGTCTTCGCTCTGCTTGTTCAGTGGCACTGCCCAGGTTACAGCCACTTGTACATACCTCCTCTTGGCCAAGTCAACATCTCCCTGATCCTGTGCCAAACCCTTCTCTCACTCTTTCACTCCAAATATGCAGCTCACTGTTCGTCTTCTGCATTCTCATTTGCCTTTCTGGGTGTAATCCCAGCAACAGTGTTTTAGCTTTCATCAAGGCTTTTTCAGCAATCTTATTTTCCCAAGTTTTTCTTTCAGACACCTAATTCCTCCCCCTGTAATCCCTCCTCCCTCACCCTCAAAAGAATAAAATACACTACCACTCTTTCTCGGCAGTCTTATTCCTCTGTATCAACTGACAGATTTAGGTGCAGTATTAGCTCACCCTGGAAACAAGGGACCTTTCAGTCAGCATAAGGGAGAAGGAAACATGTAGATAAAAATCCAAAGGAAGAGCATTTGAAAGTCAGATTACTGGAAGGCAATTAGGATAGAAAGCCCTTCCTTGACACACACACCACCCTGATAAATATTCCAATATCCCTCCTACAGAACTAGCATTATTTATTCCTTCTATAGAGAGTAAAATCTGCAGGGACTCTTTGTTGTAAGGCTTATGCATCCACAGAGTGCAGGAACAATCATTTTTCTCAGTATCACTCCATTTATGAACACCCCAAAAGGAGCATCAGACAAAAGAATCCTCCCAAAGCTGTACTGTATCAAAGAAAGATTTTAATAGGGGCCCAACTCCCATATTTGGAAATCTGTGTACAGTCCTCTTCAGTAACTGCACATGTGTAGGCAGACAAAGATAAAGCTGCATGTTTATAATAAATAATACATATATTATTACATAACCTGATAACAGGACATTTTTAGATGCTGTCAGCCAGTTTCTGTTCCAAAAGCCTCTTTCTGCTCTCTTCAGACTCTGGAATGCTTTTATATCATGTCAGCCAGGACAACTAAATTCCATTCCCTCACGGATTTCAGAATGAAAAATCTACAGTCTTCATCACTGTTACAAATTCTTTCGGTTCCATTCTTCTCTTGCTTCAGCCTGACATTCATACAAGAATGTAGTTTCTTTATCTGCATAAAGTATATATTTTAACGTTTCAAGAGAAGTGAGAAAATGCATACAACCATCTTTCTTGACTTCTAAAAACTCCCCAAAGAGCAGTCAGTTAATGCCCAACTGCTCTGTCCAGTTTTATCACCAGCTAAGACACCAGCAATGCATCCTTTCTGGGAATATTGATATTGCCCATGACCCTGGCACTGTGGGCTCTCAGGGCTCATTTGCATACAGGCTGCTGTGGTATACAAGTTTAGAAGGCCAGGGATTTCATTTTTATGAACACTGCATTGCTTTCATCAGTTCCTAGACAGATGAACTGCTGATGTAGTTGCAGCATCTGCTGTTACCAGGCCAACTGTATCTGATATCATCAGCAAGTAAAGAGCTATGCCTCTGAGTCATTAGACCTCCAGACCTCATCTGCAAAGACAATTCCAGTATGCACCACAGGCAAAAAAAAAGAATTCTGGAAAAGTGTCCTAGATAGCTTATTATATACCATGTAATGTTTATTTTTGTGTATGACACATGCACTGGAAGAGAAGCTTTGAATGGGACTTGACTCAGAAAGACAGAAAATGCTGGCACTACATAGGAGCACTTCAAAAGGGGTCCTTGAAAGACTTTCAGTTTGATGAGATGGATAGAAAAGTATGCATGGGACTCTGCTTCCCAGTCAAATGCATTGCAGGCATGCAGTGATCCACAAAGTTCATATCACCAACTGTGGAGAAGTGATTCAGTGGGAACAATTTCCTAGTGCCTTGTTGCAACTCAAATACCAGCAAGCTATGAAAGAAAACATCAATTTACCATACAGACCGAAGGGAGCAGTGAAGTTCTGCAGTCACACGTCCAAACAACCTACATCCCAGGTAAGTTCTTACCCCTTGCTCCTTGGACATCTTTCAGGACTCAGAGATAGGTACCCTGAATAATTTTGTAGGGGTTTTTTGGTGCTGCTTTTCCAGACTGATGAGCAGGAACAAAACATCCTGTTGCACCACTCCAGCAGTCGCTGCTCAAAGCATGTGGTTACTGATAACTACGCTGTGCCCGTGAGGTTTCGGACAAGGCCACTGCTCACCTTTAGCCCAGAAGGTTGCACAGCTTTGGCCTACTGAGATGCAACTGAAGCATTGTTTTGGACACTGAAACGTCCAAAGTTACTGTGCCTTCTGGGGCTGTTTCACTTGCTTACCATGTTCCATTGGAATCAGATGCAAATCTCAGTGTCGACGGGGAGAACGTGGCGAGAAATAGAGGCTGATGACAAGGCCCTGTCCAGCTGCTACCCACTGAAAACAGATATTGCTCACAACGATAAAATGAGTAATGTGGTGTTACAGTCATGTAGTGTTTCACGGCATAAAACTATAACAAAAATCAGACTCTCTCTCTTTAACCTTTCTTAGTATTTTTGAGATAACACTGCATCATTTTATTTGATAAATATCTACTTTCTGGTGTTTATAGCTTCTGAAATATGGTTAATGTTTATTTTGACACACCCTGAACTGTAGCATCGTTTAGGAAACATGTAGGAGAGAAAGGTGAAAACCAAATACTTTACAAAAGAAAACTATGACCGCTATCACTTCTGCAATGGTTTCATTGCCCAAGTCTTGGCAAGGAAGAAGTCTCCGGTGAAAAAATGCAACATTGTTAACATTGATTAATAAGTGCTTAGGGAGAATTTAATTGCTCAGAGAAAAGTTTATAACAGAAAGGGAAAAAGAAAGAAAAGTGTCAAGGAGCCCCAAAGGTTGGCTGCTCCCTGTGGGCCTGTAGTGGGAGGCTCTCCCAGGACAACACAGGGAGCCAGGGAGCAGCACGAGCCAGGGAGCAGCCCCAGCCCTGGGAATTGGGCATCTCCACCTGAAACCAGGCTGGGAGTTGGGACTGCAGGTGGGCCTGACTCATCAGGGCCCATGGCTGGCCAGGCAGAGTTGTGCAGATCCTCACTGGGGCAGGAGCCAGCAGTCCCAGGAGCCTACAAGGGTGTCCTGGGCAGTGGGCTGGGAGCAGAGAGTCCAGACAGGGCCTGTAAAGCCTAGTAGTGCCCTCAGGGCCCTAATGAAAATAACCCACATGAACCATGTCTTTAGACCATGTGCGCTCTGGTATATGAACCATTTCTTTCTCCTTTGTATGTCCAGAAGAATTACCCAGTACTACAATGATGACCACCAATAATATATTTTCACATAGCTAAGCTCTGCATGACATGTGGTATCCAACCCTCAAACTTAATTGAAAGGGAGCTGAAAACATTCAATATATGTTACATGTTTATAATTTAGATATCTGCTGCTATGCCAATATGCATTTTCAAGTGGCTCCATCTGCAACCAGCTAGGATATTAGTCAAAAATGCTACCAAAAAAGAGCTAATGAATCCAAACCACATCAGCAAAGCATTTTTTATAATTCTGTCTTAACCATTGATCTTGGCTCAGACACAGCAGGCTTGCAAAGAGCTTTGAAGGTGAATAATGCCAAGTACCATTTCTATGAATAATGAATAAGCAATCAAAGAATTGTATTTGAGCAAGACTAGAAAAACAAGAATGAAAGTGAACAAGATGGTGACAGCAGGAAGCAAAATACAAAGTGGGGCAGAAGAAGCGAGTATCTTATCAAGACTAGCTGCTTTATGAAGATGAGGAAAAAAACCCAGGCTTTGTTAGCTTTAATGGCTTGTGGTTTACACTCATTGTGTACATCTCCTTTCATTCCACTCTCACCCTAGCCATGGCTCGTTAGCATATCCCCTCTACCAAATCCAGTAAAATCCAGCAGTTCTCCAATACCTTAATTTTCTCAAAACACTTCAGATTCTCCCTACATCACTGAACACTCTCCCTTATGGTTCCCAGCTCTTTTCCCTGTTCAACTCTTCAACACTCCTCACTGTGCTACCTCTCTCTGGGCTGTCCCACCCTACAGCTAGCTCCTTCCACACCCACTGATTTTCTGTCAGCTGAGGAGGACATGGTGCATGCCTGATGCTCTGCACAGCCAGGGACATGCTGTCCCATGGGGCACCAGACAGAGCAGGTACCAGTTGCTTTTCAGAAATGGAAAGGCTTCCAGGAACTGTGGGTGGCCTGGAGATGAGGAGGGAATTTAAAGAACTCTAAAAAGATACAGCCATTGCAGAGAAGTCAAATTAATTCTTGGAATCCTTGTGGAGGAAATGGAGCACATTCAGAAAACTCTACAATGAGGATGATTGTGAGTAAACTTTATGACCCCAAACTTACTTGGAAAAGTGGACAAAACACGCAGTATGAAGTCACTAGAAGTTGTTTATCCAAGGGGCCTAACAGGAACTCAAGGTTGAAATGGATAAACTGTTACATACTAGCAGACAACCCTCTCAGCTAAATCCACTTCAACATGTGATTATTGGAAAGTGGAAAATCTGACACCAGTTTACAAAATGATCCCAGGGGAACCCATGGAACTGTACATTCACAGAGCGTAAAACTGACGTCAGCTGATAAATTAATAGAAGTTATAACAAAGAACAGAGCTAGCAGGCACCTGCATAAATACTGGATGTTTGAGAAAAAGTCAATAGGACTTTTAAAGGGAAATTCTTCTAAGAATATTGCAATTCTTCAATTCACAAACATGTCAACAAAGATAATTTGCCAGATACACTCAGATTTACCAAAACACTTCCAAAAAATCCTTCACCTAAAGCTTTGAAGGAAGTGAAGCAGTCAGAAGGACAATTCTTCAATGGATGATGAGCAAGTGGCCTAAAGACAAAAGCAGGAATAAAATCTCCATCCACTGCAAGAACTGACATTAGCAGCAGAATTCCATAAGGGACCAGAATGCCTCAACACACTTATTAGCTATGCCAAAACCACAGAGGTAATGAAAGCAGATGATAAGGATAATGTAGGGTAATAAAGGACAACAGAAAACCAGAGACATACTGCAAAGAACTACAGGAAAGCATGATAGTATTAGCAATTATCACTAAAATGACAGTGGAGATTTAATGTAGGCAACTTAAGTGATACACAGGGGAAAGACAAATCCTATCCCAAATTGCTATTAATTATTAATTAATATTAATAAATCATTACATGATAGTTGATATTTAGCTCTTAAGAGCCAGATGTTGGTATTGTGGCTTCAAGGGGGCATTGACAAAATTCAGGGAAGAGAGACAGAGACATCTCAAGCTCAAACGGTTCAAAAACTGGAAGTCTATTGGGGGAAACTGTATTTGCCTATCTTTTAATGTTTTTTTCTAGACACATGTTTGTGACATAGCTGTAGACAGGTTATAGGGCAAAACAAACTGGCTCTACCTGGTAAAATTATTCTTGATCACGTTTTCTCCCTTTCCCTCCCTAGGAATAACAGTAAAATCTCCTCTTTCTCTGTCCTCACAGTAATTTTTACTGTTTCTGTATGACCTTAACTTTTATGTCCTTGTGCACCTTCTGCCCTTTGTTCAAGCTGGGTAAGGCATCTAAAAGTTTATTCAACAGATTAGCACTTTAAACAATAACAATGTTGAGTTATTCAGAATAAATTAAAAACCAGCATTTCAACCTAGAAATGCAGATCCATATAAAGAAACAGTGTTCAGAGGAAATGTATGACTTGGACAGATCCAGTATGTCAGGGAAACGGACATACTGAACTTATGTGGTGGCCAAGCAAAATTTCTCCTTTCATTCAGCATAGCTTCAAGAGGAACTATTGATTGCATGTAGGGGGTAGAGTCTAATGCTACAGAGAAATGTCAGCCTTCACAGTCTCAGGGTATTTCAGTGATATCTCTTTCAAAAAAAAATCACCAATACTCCAAATTGGAGATAGGCAGGTGAACAGGTGAACTGAATAGAATATATTCCAGTTCTGGTTATTTTAACATACAGTATGATTTTTTGTTAGATGTGAGACAGCAGGCACTCATTTAAGCATATTTCCATCTGTAAGAGAAAATACGACAACTAACAAACTCTGCTTGATTTCTGGTCTCTCATCCCTGATCTTCAAAGGTGGCCTAGAAAGCAGAACACTTACTCCAAGTGATAATTGCCTCTTTTTCCCCCCCACTCTCTTTTCCTTTACACCTAACAAACATGTAATGTCTTCCTTTGTTAATACTTCCACTCTCTGTGCAGGTCATCTTTTAGCTTAGATGACCAACTCAGTAATAAAGTTTAACTTCAAGTCAGGCAAACTGTTTTCAAGCAGCATTTACTTCAGAAAGATCCTGCTTCTCACTCAGAAGGAACAGGAATCCCAGTTCATAATTGCTGCATTCTTTTTCTGATAATATCACATTGGCTTAACATAAAATAACCTCTCCCAGCAAAGCTCAACCACATGGCTAATACTTCTTAAGACCAAAGAAAAGAGAATAATGAACTAACCAAAAATCCATTCTCTTTATTTCAAGTGATAACTCTCTCTAGCTTTGAAGCAGAAGACAGCAATTACTGCTTTGCAGATAACATCCTTAGAACCAAAGGCACTACCAGAATTTGATTATTTAATTGCCATGTTGGACTTTTCTTAAGATGTGCCACAATAGGCCCGATGACTTGAACCTATTAGCTCTTTCAGAAATACTTTCTACAAAGCACTTCAGTTACAGATGTTGACAGTTCTTAACAGAAGTATCTTTCATTTTTTGTAACAGTGCTCAGAAGAGCATTTACTTACTGAAAATGCAGAAGGTGACGTTGTTGCTAGTATGAGCAGAAGGAACAGGTTCTTCATCTCTGCCTGTGGGAACAGAAAAATTACTCATCAGGACTGCTTGCTTCTTTGCTGTTTGGTGGAAAAGCTACAATACCATGAAGTAAAAATGGAGGTAGAAGTAAAATTAAGGGGAGAGAAGAAAAGCAGTTTTACCACTAAACTCCCTGGATAGATGAAGGCATCTGCAAAGATTGAAAACACCCTGCACAGAAAGCCAGGATATAATTACTGAGAGTGCGTATTTCCCTGAACTTTCCTCTGGTATTATGAGAACACCATCCCCAGGCACAGTGGAAGGTGCATGCTGATGCATGTCTGCCCTCCCACCCCTTTACGTATACACCTGATAAAATACTTGAGGATTGCAATGACTTCAACTAACCCAAGGTAAAAAATTCCACAGTTAACATTTCTGTACCCTCCATTCATCTTGTGTGGTTGTGCTTGTTTAAAGTCCAATAATTCATCATGGACAGCTATAGCTAGATTCCACCATGAGCAGTTACATCCCCTCTGCAGAGCTAGAAAGGAGATCAGGTCATGTAGGCTGGTATGGCAGCATACAACAGTTCCTAAATTTGGGGTGTTATTCACATTTGGGACCACAATACTTTGTTGGTACATTCCCTGTTGCTGCTTAATCCTTCCTCTTTTGAGTTGCAGTGACACCAACCACCACTCACCAGAGCTCACAGATGTGACAGGGACATTTCAGCCTCTACACAGTGATTGTGTCTCATCACTGTATTCTGATGACATTGTGACCACTTAAGCCCAGGAAAAAAAAAAAAAAAAAAGACAGACTAGATATTCCTAGCACAGTTTTATCTAGTTTGGGCTTCTTTCTAACTTGGAAAAGGAAAGGTAAAAGGAGAAATTTTCCTTTTACAGTACACAAAAGCATCAAGGAAGAAATGTTTATTTTATCAGTCCTTGTAACAATATCTGTATCAATATTAAAACTTCATATATAGCTCCTTTAGCCTGGCCTATTAAATCCAGATAAAATACAGAATGTGTATCACTATTAACAATGATAACATTGATATAAAATCATTGTTGCATGAGGATATGACGTCAGAACCAAGAAATATCCAAAATGAAATTTAATTGATCAGGTATTTGAGTACTTCAGGTTACTTTATGATGGGCAGCCATTTTTCTTATAGTCTTAGGCCTCAATGAACAGACTTTATTACAACTCTCCAAGTCCGTATATACCATGGATTTTAACACTCCCAACATTCACCATGCTGAGAATAAAATGCTTGCTCCTAAATACTTTCTCTTTCAGATATAAAAGCTACCAAAAAAAAAAGTCGGTTGCACCTGTCTGTGTGCAAAATAGTAATGAGCAGGGAAAATGGAATTGGGAAAACAAACACTGATAAACTTTTCTCCCTAAATACTGAGCACCAGTCGTAAGGTTCATAAGAAAATGAAGATATAGGAGCTTTTTATATGAAAAGACTATCATTAATTTTGATTTAGTCATTCTTAGGAAGCTGAGGGAAGACTGTGTATCCTCCATCACCCACAGGTGCTACTACTACTCTTCCGATTCAAACAAAAGAAGAAACAACCTGGGGATACTTTCCAGAAGATGTAAAGAATGCTCTCTGTGCTGTAGAAGCCAATGACCAGATCAGGCTGGATCTCTGTCACAACTGTACCAAGCATCCTATCCTTTCTCAGGGGAAGCACAGGCAAGAAGAGACCCTTTTGCTACAAGATCTGTGTACACAAGCAGCAAAGTTCTCCTGAATGCCCACAGCACTAGGAAAAGGCACTGTGAAAGCAGCATCTTCCTTGAACGGTGTTGCCAGAGGTAAATATTTGAGATCAGCTCCTAGTCCTACTACCAGGAAGGAAAAAAAATAATCTTTTCCCCAGCACTCCTCTCTCACATATTCCATTTCCGGCCACCTCTCAGGTCCACAGATATGGCCTTGAAAATGAAATCCTTGTTCTGCTGCTAATGAACTGTCTGCTCAGCTCTTTCTACCATCTGTGCCAAGAGGCAGACAGGGAGCTGGGACCAAACCACATGAGGCTCCTGGAGAAGAGGCTGGAGGAGAGATTACCAGGGTGGCAGTGCTCCCACTCTCCAGGTAGATAGTATCTTGGATGTTTTTAGCCAGGCAGCAGAAAAAGATTCTCTGAGGAGACAAGTAGAGCCAGAACCCAATGTATGGGGCAACTCTGCCCCAAAGCAGCGAGAGGTTACAGCTCTGGTACTTGTTTGTACTTTTGTGTCGTTGCACTCGCATGGAAATTGCTATCAATTGTACCAAATTTAGCATTAAAATGTTTAGAACATCCAGACCTATTAAACTCGTCAAGAGATTCCAGGAAGGATCGGCAGAAGGAAAAACAGGACCATCTGTATCCTATGAAATTCCCCACTGGAAGAAAGATCCTGCATTTGATTACTGAGCATCAACAAAATTGTTATTTTAAAAGCTTCCTCAGATGAAGGATTCAGCATTGATTCCTTTCACCTTAGTTTCAACCAAAATACATGGGATTGAAGAATCTGTCTGAAACCTTAAAGAAAGGGTCAAGTTCTGTTTCTGGATTTTCCTACTCCTTGTAGGACCTGGGGTACAGCAGCATATGTTTATTCTGCTCGCTCGCCATTCTTCTCACTGCAGGCTGGGTATGCGGGGGAAGGAATGAAAAGGACAGTGTTTTGCAGTTCTTTCGCTTGTAGCAACAGCAGCTGCTGCTCCCTGAGCCTCCTGCCCTTCTCCAGTTTTCTTCAACCCTTCCCAGCTCCCTTTTCCCACTGTGTGCTAGAACAGCATCTCCACCCCTCCTCCACCCAGAAACAGCAGCAGAGCCTGAGGGGAAATGGTGACTTTATGCTCAAGCTATGGAGCAGCTGCTGGAAAGCTCACAAGGAGGAATTCCTGCCATAGTGCTAAAATAGGAAGTTATCTCAGGGAGAGGGTTTATGAGTTCACAACAAGAAAGGAACAACCAGAATCTTTAACTAGAAATAGAGGTGAGCCCAGCTGAAACCTCTGCCCATACACCAGAAGAGATTCAAATTGTCTAGGCAGTCACATCTGGCATTAACTGCTTAGGTGAGATGAATAAAAGGCTTGAAGTGGGGAGTGGTTCCAGCCATCTGTGAGTGTGGTCAAAAAGAATCAGCTTCAGAGTTGAGCTCTGGACTGTTGTCTCTAGGAGATGCTGACCCAAGCTTCTCCAAACACTGGAGAAATTCAAACTGGGATCTAACTTTAACAGCTTGGGAACCTTCTATTCCAAAACAGGAAGGTGAGAGGACCACAGAAGAGATAGCTGGAATTTCCTAACTGAACAGAACACAAGAACTCCACCACCACTGGAAACTGGGATAAGCACCCTTATTTCAGGGCTTAACACTGAACCCACTTAGGAAAGAAGCTTCTGCCTTTACAAACAGAAGTTCTAGAAAAGACAGATGGGCAGACTTGGAGACTTCTCTATAGTGGAGCCAGCAGTGAGCTGCTGTAAAAATATTTTATTTAGTTTGAAACTCTTATGCAGGGCCGGAAGGCTTAACAAGATCAGTCAAATCTTCATGAAGACCAGAAGTACGTTTTAGAATCAAGGACAGTTTTAATGACTCCTATATTTACTTTACATGTGTAAAATCTGCTTTGCAATGCACAAATAAAATTGCTTACCTAAACTTGGCCACTTTTCCAAACAACCTCTTAGCATCCATGTTCTTGGGGAAACAAGACCTACATTGCCTGTGTATATATGAAAAATAACTTTGAATCAGTTGTCTAATTTCAGGGTCTCAAAAGGAATAAAGTTGCATTTTGAGGGAAAAGATACTGGACCAGGATGAAGAGATGTGTTGAACTTTTAATCTATTTAGATGATGACTTTTTCTTTTCAACAGGAAGGAAATCCAAACTTAAAAGTAATGTTATGAATAACTTAGCCTTGTGTAAACTGTTTAGGCACTACAGAATCGGATCACAAAGTCAGAATAAAACAAGTTTCATGAGTTCCATTGCTCACACGTTTATCAGGTTTTCTTTATTCTTTTTGAAAATAATTGGACAGCCAGTGTTATTCTCAGTTTAGCACACAAGACAGATCAGCCTTCTTTGGCATGTGAACCACATTTCTAAATCATCTTTGGCCAAAGACACATATTACATGTGTGGGTCAGGGATTGTTCTAGGAGTGGTTCATAGGCAGAAGGCAAAAAGACCCCTTCAGGGTTCCTGCTTGTGTAATCTAGATGAAATTTAGCTGGACATGCAGGTAAGCGGCAAAGCCAGCCAGCATTACTGACTTTGGCAGGTCCTTACAAGTAATTTCATCTCTCTTTTGGGAATTTGAATTACCCAGTATGGATCTATCATTTCCTTTGAAGCAACCCTGACACAGAAGCTGCCTTTGCAACCACAGCTTCTGAAATAGAGGTTGGCCACCCTGGCAATAAATATTTGCCTGCTGCAATATCAACAGAAATGGCTTATTGTAAAGTTTAGCACATGCAGCACAAAAACAGATGTTGCCACAGGGATCCCACTACTCACAGGTTTTCAGAAATTCCTTCCCTTTCCTCCACTCACTCCCCTTTAAAACATCAGATCTCACTTTGATGTTATATTTTTAGAAATTTGGTTGAAGGAGGTGGGAAGCCAGAATGGGCAACATATCATCATCCTGTTATTCACTGACAGAAAATTTTTGAGTCATTGACTGAGAGCTAAGTCTTTGAGCTTTTAGATTCACTACATTTTCTAAAGACATTATGATTTTTGCTTTGCTCTAAAAACCATCCAGCATATCTTTGTTCCAGCTTGCTTTTGTTTGCCTTGACAACTGAGAAGCACCTTTTAAGTTTTTGCTGGAAGAATTAAAAAGGAAAAATATACACACAGAGAAAGAAGCTAAGATGAAGGTAGGGAGACAAAGGGGCTCCGTGGAACAGGGATCAAGGATAGGGAAAAACCTCCCTTTGCTTAGGATGTGAGCTGAGTGAGGAGAGCACAAGGACCACATCACACAGCCTAGACGAACCAGGAAACAAATCACCACTCTAGGCAGATGGTATCACATTCAAGATACTTCTTAATATGCCTGTTTTCTTCCCCGAACACAGTAAATCATCCTTTTTTTTGGACAAGTTTTCAAAGAAAATCATGAGTCTAATGTCCTTTGGGTTGGGGCAGATAGGCCAAATAATGTCTATGTGCCCATCCCATTAAAACTGAAGGATGCTGAATTTCCTTTGTCTTGACCATACCATGAACCACATCCATGAAGAGCTGCTTGTATACAAAGCAAGCTCTTTTACAAGCAGTAAAGCAAGCAACATTTGCAAAGGTAAATGTTTATAAATGAGTGCAAACACAGGACTGGCTGAAAGGGCTTAATGGGAAAGGAGAGAAAACAAAGAAAACACAAGTTGTCTGAACATAAGGTTTATGGTGGTGTCTTTACCATTGGTGTCCAGATTTAATAATTAATTCTAAATACATGTTAGAAGTTGAAGAGTCCTCATCAAGAAAGTAATCCCACTGAGAGATACTTTCAGCCATGCTATGCATATTATGGAGACAAAATTTCAGCTAGAATATCTTTAAAATACACCTTATTAGATTAAAAAAAAAAAAAAGTTTGAAAAAACTTACTAACAAGCACAGCGGCAGAGCACCAGCTGGCTGGAGAACTGAGTAGTGGTAACACAGAAGCATCTTTGAGCTTGCTCTATCAATGGCTTTCAACTCAGCCTCCAGGCTGATTCCTAACATGAATCTGCACCAGGCCATCACTTCCTGTGGCTGACAAAGACTGACAATATTTTTTACAGAGGACTTCTACAGTAAAGGAAAGTTCAGCAACACCTGGGGAAGCCACAGCAGCCTCTGAATACTGAAATCACACAAAACAGTAGCTGAAAAATCATTAGGCTCAAGAGCAAGATCAACACACAGAGATTCTAGTAAGGCCTCACACCATACCCTATCAGTGGGTGGAGAAGATGCAGACCTGCCTCTTTCTGGCTCTCCAAAATCCACAATGATGTATCTCAGGCTTGGGTCAGTGAAGCACCATCTTCCAAGCAAATGTAATTAGCCCTTTGCAGGAGCTAATACAGTATTTCATGAGGGCAATTTTCTGTCTACCTATTAATATCAGCTCAGATTCAATTTTGTGCAACTAGCCTCCCACTATTAGGTTTGCAGCAAGAGATTTATTATAAGGAGTAAAGATAGGATTCTGCCTTCTATTTTGGTAGTCTCACTGTGCTTAGCTGTTAATTAAATCTGGGAGCATGTAGGGATAATGACAAGCACACAGACTGATTTAGACACTGCTAAAAGAAGCCACACAGTGCCTATGGAAAATACATGACAAGGATATAATACTCCAAACACTACCATAGTTGAAGAGGAATGGCTAACAATCCTTTACATTTACTACTGTCCTGTCACAGCCTAAGCTTCATTTCTATGAGTTATTTAGCCTGACCTGAAATATCACCTGACACTGAGCACTGGTGCTGTTTATAAATAATAGAATGGATTAGGTTGGAAGGAACCTTAAAAACCATTTAATTCAACCCCCCTGCCAGGGATACCTCCACTAGACCAGGTTGTTCAAAGCCCCATCTGACCTGGCCTTGAACACTTCCAAGGATGAGGCATTCCCAGTTTTCCTGGCCAACCTGTTTAGTGCCTTATCACTTTATGAATAAAGAATTTCCTCCTAATATCTAGTCTAAATCTCCCCTCTTTTGGTTTAGAACCATTATCCCTTGTGCTATCACTATCTGCCAACATAAAAAGTGACTCACCATCTTTTTTTTAAGTCCCTTTTAAATACCAGAAGGTAGCAATAAGGTCTCTCTGAAGCCTTCTCTTCTCCAGGCTGAACAACACCAGCTCTCTCAGCCTTTCTTCATAGAAGAGGTCCTCCAGGCCTCTGAGCATCTTGTGGCCTTCTATGGACCCACTTCAGCAGCTCCATGCCTTTCTTATGCTGAGGATCCCAGACCTGGACACATTATTCCAGGTGGGGTCTCACAAGGGCAGAAGAGGAGAATCCCCTCCCTTCCCCTGCTGGCTATGCTGCTCTGGATGCAGCCCAGGATGTGGCTGATTTTCTGGGCTGTGAGCACATCCTGACAGTTCATGTCCAGCTTTTCATCCAGGAGAACTGCCAAGTTCTTCATATGGGACCACATCAGAAGCCTTACAGAATTCTAGGTAGCTGACATCAGTCAGTCTTCCTTTGTCAACCACTGCAGTCATTCCACCACAGAAGGGCACCAGGTTGGGAAGGCAAGATTTGCTCTTTAGTGAAGCCATGCTGGCCTGTCTTGCATTACCTCCTTGTCTTGCATGCCTCCACACTGCTTCCAGGAGGATCTGCTCCACAATCTTCCCAGGCACAGAGGGGAGGCTCACTAGTGTTTAGTTCCCTGGGCCTCCCTTTATCCCCTTTTTAAAAATAGGAAAATGTTTCCCTTTTTCCAGTCACTGGGGAGTTTTCCTGACTGCCATGACTTTTCAAATGTAATGGAGAGTGGCTTGACAACCACATCAGCCAGTTCCCTCAGGACCTTGGCATGCATCTCATCAGGCCCCACAGACTCGTGCCTATTCAGTTTCCACAGGTGGTCTCAAACCTGCTCTTCACTTACAGTGGGAGGGTCTTCGCCCCCCAGCTCCCACCTGAGCGTGTTACCCAGCTGACACTAATCTCTTGCAATTCAAATTTTTGAGAATTCTTCAGGAAAATAAAGGATTTTCACACTAGAAGATTGCTTCAAATTTATTTAACTTCATTCCATCCTAAATATAAACACTGCAATTCTGTGCTGTGCAATGGGTTAAAAAATAAAAATAAAAAAGAAGTGTTATTTCAAGAGGAGATTTTAAAATCATGTAAATTTCTCTCTGCCTCTCTTTGCAAGATTCACATCTCCATTCACTGAGAGGATGTTAGCACTACATTCAACAGTATGCTTGTAGTATCTATGCACAGGGAACACCTGTAAAACCTTTAAATAAATGTGCTGGGGGACTAATAATAGGGAAACATGAGGTTATTTACCCTGAACCTCATGTGGGTTTTGATTGCTGCTGCCTCTACATTGTTTCTGGAAGTCAAGATAGTATTTTTCATTTAAAGCTAACTCAGTTATATATATATATATATATATATGTGTGTGTGTGTGTATGTGTAAACATGTCAAACACACCACACTTGTACAGGTACATCTCTTCCCTAAGGAATTGCCCCTACAGACTGTGATGCAGACACACCTTCAGTGGTATGAGGCAGAAATTCCCCCAGAGAAATCTGTGGGCTTGCTTACAGTACTGTGCAAGAGAAGGATGAGTAACATGAGGTGAACGAAAAGAAACAAAAATGGAACAAAATCACAACCTAAACCAGAACTTTAGATTAACAAACTTAGGAGGGAGAATATGTGCTAGTGGAATTGGGGCTGCTGTCTCTGAGAATACTGGCCCCAGCATCTTTCATCTGTCACTAAAAATTAACTTCATAAAAAATGATCTTAGGAGGGTGTGATCACACTGCAGTGCCTGGAGAGCTCTCAAAGGAAGCACATGCTCCAACGGTGTGATCACAGCAAAATGACAACGGTGTGATCTAAAAATAAATTGGTTCTTTGCTCTGAAGCTGGTTTCTCCCACAGATGCCCAAACCAGAGCCTTCAATTACTGCTTTAAGGGCTCGGCAGAGAAATAAACAATCTGTGGATGGCACTTGTTTTCTGTAAATCACATCTGCATGTCAGGAAGGTGAGCTTGATACTGTGTGAGAAAGCATAAACAAATTATTTGATCACAGGCTATGCATATGAGTAGACACCCACCCAAGTACTTTAATATAAAAGTCCCTTCCCAAATACCTAGCAACCCTTATTATTCATTGTCCAAGACAAGACTGGACCACAACAAATCATAGTTCAGATCCAGGAGTGCTAAAAAATGAGCCTGTGAAGCTGTATCCAGCAGAGCATCATTTTGACAGAAATAAGTCCTTTTGACAAGTCCATCATACAGTGGGCATAACTACAAATGACTGTCCTGAATCCAAGCAATCATCCATCACTGTCTGGGCTCAGTAGCTGTGCCAGGTACACTGCAGGGCTCACAGCACTTCTGCATCATCCTTCCCACAGACCTAAGAAAAAAGCAACCTATTTCCTCTGGTGCTCACCGAGCATCAATATGCCACTGGGAAAACATTTCCCCTTCATTCAGCTGATGATGAGCTGTAATGCTAATTGTGAGAACGACTGTAATTTCATCCTGTGTTTTCTAGGTGCTGTTATCATACAAAACAGAGCTTCCATCCTCTCACAAAAAAAAAAGCTGTTTGCTGCAAATTATAGGTCACCAGGTACATACATGAACGAACAAAATGGTGAATCATTTTTTTTCCTTCCTATCAAGTTTCCTATTTTAACTGAACAAAAAGAATAAACTTTGCACCTTTGACTCAAAAAGTGCTACCAAGAAAACCAGTTGCAACAATGTAGCTGCTTTCCTGCTTTCTCAACCCTTTTAGCAAGTCTGGACACGGCCATTCACCTAGACTCCAAAAGAATTTTGGTGCCTAATTTGAGAAGCAATTAATCCCTGAAATTGCCAGATTAGGTGAGATCTACCTGCACTCTCCTTTACCAAGCTGGTAAGCAGCTGGATCTGAGAGAGCCCATCCCAAAGCCAAAGGGAAGTGATTTGCATCAGATGTTACTGCAGTTATTGAACAGCAACATTTGAGATCATCCATTCCCTAAGTTCTTTACACAGTGGTGGCTACTTTCCCTCACAATTGAGACTATTTGGGGTTTTTTGCCTAATATTCTTTTAAACATAAATACATATAGAGACCAGCAAACAAAGCTCTACATCCTTGCTTGAAAATCACCTCAAATCACTCATCACGCATCTTCCATAAAATGCTACATTCAGAGTGGATTGTTTACTAGCAACCAGATTTGGAATAGGCAAATGCTACAAATAAACTATCCCAAGCCCAGCATTTCTGGGCTGCCATCAAGAGCTTAAACTCATAGAGAAAAATATTTCCAAACACCTTTAAGGTGTCAGGACACTTCACACTGTATAAGAACCTGAAAACAGACCCAAAAAAGAAGTCTCTGTTATCTCACACTGGACAGAAAAAAAAGCACAAAACTTCCAGAGATAGTAAATTTGCTCTGTTTAATTTTTTTTTCCTTTTACTAATCAATTAATTCATTGACATGAGCAAATATTAGTTTAAGTTAGTGCCATACCAAAGACACTTGGTGACTTTATCCACCCTTGTTCCTCACCACAAACACCTCCCTTTGCTCCCTGTAAGATAGAGCATGTGTCCTGGGAGCCCAGAGTGAGGCTGTCCAATACACACATGGCTGTGTAGCACATTGGCTCATCCTCACACTGCACCTGGGAAAGAATGGCTTTTCATGGCTGTAGAGACTGGGAATGCTCTGGCATTAAAGTGTGTGGTACATCTCTGGGAAGCCAGGATAAAAAGATGTAAGCTGCAGGCCAGTTTACAAGGGAGCGGTTGAAGGGCCTCATAAGTACAATGTAGAAAGGGTAAATGTGTGTTTGTGTAGACACTTTCCAAAGTAACAAACAAAAGCATTTACAAACTAATTTCAAGGTCTCTACAGGGAGACCCAAAGAAGCACACTATCTCCCTAAACTCCTGTACTAATACTAGCTATTCCTAGTCCTAGGGACTCATTCAAAGCTAGCATTTCCTTCATCAAAGCTTTGAAACTCAGTTTCAAATCACCTGCTCCTCTACTTCCACCTGACCGATCACCCACCCACCAGGAACACCCAGGGCACCAGGCAAATCTCCTGCCCTCCACATTTCTTCCAGACCATTACCTCCTCCTGCCAGGACAGGTCCCTGGATCCCTGGAGCTGCCACCTTGGCATGCCTCACACCTCAGACTCGCTCGGGGATAGGAGACCCAGTCCCCTTTCACAGACAGGTCTGGTGGCTCCGACGGCATCGTTTGGCCGGGCCTCCCTCCCAGCTCCCCTGACGCAGCTGAAAGCGGCGCCGGGTGATGCGGAGCCACACCCTCCCCTCAGCACCTGCGGGCCCACGAGCAGGAGCGGAGCTCCGCAGGGGTGGCGGCCGGGGGCCGCAGGAGTGGCGGCACACAGACAGGCTTTTATCCCGCGTGCCAGAGCTCCGTTTCTGCCGTCAATGGCCCCGCGGCGCTGGCCTCGCAGCCCGTGCTAGCGGAGCGTGTGCGTGACCCCGGCGGGCTCACATCGCCCCGCATCCCGTCACACCGGCACCTCCCCGCTCCCCCCAGCCGCAGCATCGCGAACAGCGCTTGAAGTCCCACCGGGATTAACTGCGTGCCAAAGGTACGCACGCTCACCAAACTCATGGAGAACTTTCTTCCCTCCCTTCTGAGAAATAAAATTCTGCACTCATAAGGACTCTGGTCTCTCCTCTGTACTCTTTTAACTGAAAAGAAAGGAAAAAAAAGGTGGGAAATGAAACATAGTTTACAGCACATGAACAGCACTGAAATGACTCATAAAGATTAGATATCCAGGTAGAGGGATCAGGAGACAGCCCAGAACACATAGTCAGCTCCTACCTTCTGCATGTGCCTGTGATAGCTGAGCACAAAAGTTGGAGACACTCTGCACTCAAGCTCCAGAACCCACTTTCCAATCGTTCTTGTTGAAACAGTGGCACTTCAGTGCTCTTCTCCCCTGCTTCTGTTTGGTTACTAGTCCTTACTGCACAGGAAAAGCAGAGTTGTATTTCATTTAACCCCTTCAGCCTCTCAGTTTCTTCTCAAGAGTTTTCACTTTTGCTTTGGGGAGCCAGCACCGTAAGCATGCACACAGGCATGCCTGCCTTGGAATTGTTTCTATAGCTTCTGTAGTCTGTGTGTGAGCACACACATGAGCTCCAAACTGTGCCTGAAGTTGTTGTAGGGGTGGAGCCCTTTGTAACTAGTTTTATTTTAGCTGTAGGCATCATATCAAAAGAAAGACAGCTATCCATAGATCCCTTCAGTACTCATTTTCAGTAAGTTCTTAACTCTGAAAAAAAAAAATTCAACTTCACATTTACTTTAAAACTACAGCCTGAATCACAGTTCACAAATAAGCTTTTGACAAAAGAAATTTTGAACTTAAATGCAATTCACAGCTAGATTTGGGTCTAGGCAAAGTTAAGCAGACCCCTAAAATCTGAAAATAGCAGTAATTTGGATAGAGACCTGAATTTAACCACAGACAATGGCAGCACAGGTTTCTCTATTTTTTTCTTCCAACAAATGCCATGCAATTCAGAAACCCCCTGAAAACTCCCATGAAAGAACAAATTAACAACATAAAAACTGTTAAAGGAAAAGGAATCTAGTTGGATGCATTACAAGGAAAAACTTGTGGTTTTAATCATGTGGATACTAGAGAAAACATTGCATAACAACTTTTGTGTTGCTGTTGTTTTATTTTGCAAACAGATAAATCTGCCCCCCCATTGATTTTGTCCTCTGCTTAGTATAAAAAAAAATAAATAATGAAATACAGGGACCACAGACAGAAAAATATATTCTGGTCCGGCTGTTATAACAGCTATCAGCATTTCAACCCTATTTAATATTATGACTGAGGTTTCCTAGATTATGAGAATAACTTTAAAGTTTTAAGTTTGGGTTGGTCTTTTATGTTGTGCCTTCCAGTTGTAGAGTCCTTTTTCATCAGTAGTTCATTTGTAACTATAAGAGAGAGAACCATGCTTTCCAAAGGAAAGATGAAGCTTCTACCTTCAGGTAACTCTACATGTTGGATCTGCCATGGAAGACATCAAGATGTGCAATGAAATCTCCAGAACTGGTATCACTACTGTCCTCTTGGCCATGCTGCTGCCTTAGATAATCAAAAGGGACAATATCCTTGCCAACTGTTGACAAGCCTAGATATGCACAGCTCCAAAAGGAAGTTTCTAGCAGACTTGTAAATGCATCAGACACAGAAGCAATTTTATTCCAGGGATATGGCTCTCTTCTCCCTGCTGTTCAATCCCTGTCTAGCAGCTAGCCATGAAAGGTACACAGTGCTCAAATCCTACCATTACTCATCCCACAGGGGACAGAGTTCAAATAAAAGTCACATCTTTTCCACAAGCAAAAGCAATCCTGTACTTTCCTGTCAAAGCTAACTCTGCCACAATAAACAAAGATAAGCCCTAACAGGAAACCCAACACAAACTGGCAACACCTCCACCAAGCAGCAGGGGAACCACAAAATATTGAGAGACACAATACAACCCAGAAGAACATCTAATGGTGGTGGAGGTGCATGGCTACCTATATTATCCTTGTCAGGAGAAACAAAAATTGTACATTGTTAATGCCTAATTAACAATAGAGAAATGATCAGCCTCCTTAGGTTCAAATTTTTTTTTAAAGAAAAATAAATTTGGGCTTTGGGCCAAGCTGTGATCCCTCCTTTTGCATCTGAACGTGGTTACATGAGCATGTGCTTTTTCTTTTTTCACCTGTACTCTCAATTAGCCACTGGCTAATGCCATCCTGCTAGGTGCCACCTTAAATCCTAACCCTTCATAATATTTGGTCAAACCAACACCTGAAGCCCTGGCTTTCTATGAAAAAACCAAACTTTCAGATCAGTTTAAAACTATTAGCCCCTTGGCAAGAAAAAGCTGGAAATCCAATCTCAAAAGTTCAAAACCTAGAAGGCAAACCCTCCCCCCGCCAACTTCAGATGAATTTATAAATACCCAATTATTAAAATGCCTCTCGCAGCAGTGGAACCCTCAATTGATGTGTCTTTTTAAAACACCAAGCTTAATAATATTCTTGTAGTTCTTGTGTTCTTGTTGATAAGCTACAAGGGAGTACAGAGACAAGGAAAATATGACTGCTCACATTGGAATCTAGCCAGGATACATCCAAAAAACAGCTGTGCCTACTGCATTAAAGCAGATACTGTGTAAACACATCTGGATTAATTTTAACCCCATACAGACTTAATAGATGAGCTCCTGAGATGCTGAAATAAAAAAAATAACTGAGCAAACTTTTACCACAACTAAGCATCATGAAACATCACTTAAATTTCTTTTATTAAAAAAAAGGAAAGAATAATCTGCTCATACTTCCTGGTTCCAGCAGCAATGTGACAAAATCAGAAGCTGTTAGTGTAGGATTGGAGCTCGAGGCCAGTGCTTACCTAGAAAAATGCAATGCAAATATAAAGTAAACCTTTGCCCTGTGGTTTCACAGAAAGTTTTGCATATGTACCTTTCCTCCGGGAGAAAGCACATGATCCTTGTGTTGAAATTGTTTTCACCACTTACCCTTTAGTGAAAACAAGATAATCCACTGATTCGAGACCATTCTCACCTCTTGGTAAGACACTGACGTGTCACTGTGGAATGAACACAGCAGGACCACAGGCATTTGCCTCTTGCCATTAGGTCTATCCAGTGGCTAGCTGGGCATCTGGCTGTCCCAGATGAGGTCAAGAAGAAACAGTTGAGATGAATGCTTAGTGAATGGATACCGCTGAACATGATATCTCTTCTAGCCTGATCACTGCAGCACTTTTGGCAAGGAGCAACCTCTACAGGAGCTGTGGCATTGGATTTCAACAGTTACATGGCCAAAGGTCAGCAGTAAGGCTTCTACTTTCTCTTTTGTTATACTTTTCATGGGGATAAACTACCAGGATTCCTTATTGCTAGAAGCTGTTTCCAAAGACTGTCTAAAGGTCTTCATGCTTTACTGGACAGGGCTCCAGTCCAACTAGTTATGGCTAACACTAACAGCACTGCAGCACTTAGCTGGTCACCAGATACCCACCATGGTGCTCTATCACTCCTCATCCTCAACAAACAGAGAAAAACTGGTGGAAAAACTTGTCAAACATGATAAATACAGGAAGATTACTCACTGGTTGCTGTCATGGGCAAAACAGACTTGACTTCAGAAAAATTAGCTAGTGAGAAATAAAACCAAAGCACCCTGCTTCTTCCTCAAGGGGTATTTAACCTCCTGTCCTCTCCTGCTGAGCAGCAACCAAAAAATTCAGGCAAGACTCACAAAGCCTCCAGAAGAAAAGCGTGGGCATTCCTGCAGGGAAGAGAAGAATCTTTGTTCAGTTTGGTTTCAGAATTTGAACCTCCCAGGAGACTACTGTGATCAGGAAACCATGGCATAGCCACATTACAAACTGGTGTTCTTGATTGCTCACTTTGCCATTTAGCCAAAGAGCAAGGATCTGGGATCTTGTGATTATGGCTGGGTCACATCGTTAAAAAAAATGGGATGTGTACGTTGCTTTGCTTTCAGAATAATATCTAGTTTCTTAGATAAGAGCAATGGCCTAATCAAGGGAAATGGACAGCCATTACATTTAGCCTACTACTTGCATTTTACCCAGGGAATATGCTCAAATATTTCCAAGCACAGGATTACTGAACAGTAATCTTACATCCTAGGCAAATTTGTTGATGGCTGAATGAGAAGGAAAAGAAATAAGAGCCTCTGGGATGTCAAATCAAGTCCACTGCTACTGGGGACATTATGGCATGTCTCTCTTTCCATCAGCTGCACTGAAAATTGTAGGCTTCAGCTTACTCTGAAAACAATAAGACTTTTGACATACTGATTTTTTTAACTTATGATTTTTTTAAAGAAATGATAGTAAAGTAAGTTTTGATTCAAACTGAACTGAGCTTTTTTCAAACTTGATTAGCACACCAGAAACTGCATTTTTCCCAGACTCTTACTCACCTTTGCAAGACAGGCATGTCATTTAGTCCTCTGAATGACAGCTTCTCAGTATACAGAATGAATCCTGTCAACCCTTCAGGAAAAGCAGCTCAATTCCATGTTCAGGAGACATTACGAAGTCCTTAGAGGAAGGCTGGAAATTGTATTACACACCAATGGGCTCTGCTGTACAAGTTACACTGCACAAGTTAAAGCCTGTTTTCCTCTTGCAGTATCTCTTGCACTAGTTTATCTCTGTTGTAGAGGCCTGGCCACACATGGACTCTTTCATGTGCTGAGGGCTGCTGCAGACCTGTAGCTGACCTGTACAACTTTTGTATAGATACAGCTACAAGCAGAGCTGATTTTATTTTGGTTTGCCAGCATGCAGCCACTGAAGTCAGCAATGAAAGAGAACAAAGAGGTATCAGCTTCATTCCTACCTAGTCTCCCTTCTTGGACACTTTCACATAATGCAGCTCAGAGCTGTGGAAACCAATGCAGTCATCAATATTTTGCTATAATCTGCTCCAGGAACAGAGCAACTCACAGGCACTTGGCCTGGCAGGATTCTCTTCTCTTAGTCCCTTCTTGACAGCTGAGCCAATTCCTGTGCTGTGCTCTCCAAGGGAGCCTTCAAATAAATTTACTCTTTGTATTCAAAGAATTAGATACCTCTCTTCATCCATTTCCAAGATGAGTGAAATGGCAAGCCTGTCACTTCATATTTATTTTGATTCTCAACCAAATCAGGCGAGACTTATATTCAGGCCAGCTTTCTAAACAAGCTGATAGCGCTACACCAACTTCCAGCTCTTCATCCTTAGGCCGTTTAAAGAAGAAAAGCAGCAGCATGTAATGATAATGTCAGTGTTCAAATAACAAAAAACAACTTCAAAGTGCTGTGACTAATTCCGTGCAAACTTTGTTGTGAAAGGCACTCCAGTACACTGCACCTCAGGATACAAATGGAGGCACTATTCCATTGCTAAGACTATACTTGGATACACAAAGATTTGCCTGTAAAAAACCAGAGGAACTACATGTAATGGAATGAACATTGTTTTTAAACCAGACCAACTACTCCTGAGTTCAAGTCATGTAAAGCAAAACCAGGACACAACTGAGTGTATTGGAAGGGAAGCGGTGTTAATTTTTTTCTAGCATTGAATAGCACATCTAGTTTTTCTGATGTCCCACCCCAAATCTTAGGTTATTTACAGGAAATCATTCTAACAGCTCTCCTTATAACAGACACTTTGAATCCTGCTAATTATTAAGAAACTGATCATAAGGACATTGTGATCCCATTTTCTTTTTCTGTATCATGGATTTAAATATTGCGTAGGGCAAACTTGGCAGCCACACAGAGAATCTCATTTAGAGAGATTAACCTGTGAACACAGAGAGATCTGGAGGGTCTCTGTTTGTTCACTCCTTGATGCACAGGATTTAAACAGGAATAATTATATTCAGCAAGCATAAACACACACACACTCAAAAAGTAATATATACATGCATTAAATGAGGCAATGCCTTATCCAGAACAGACACTCCCTCAGCTGTTTGTTTTTCTTTTATTTTGGTTTTACATTTTAATGATATATAAAAAGTAGAAGAAATCACAGGTGGTAAGCAGATTTGAGCTAGAGAGCTGATTTCAAGGGAAAACATTTTTAGTTCTTACACAAACAAATAGAGTGATTAATGTTGATTTCTCATGCTCCCCAAGCTATCACTGGTGAGCAAGGAGCAAAGGGTCAAGGCTGGCCATTTGTATTCAGATAACATTTGAAAACATAAAGGACAGTCTCCAAACTGTCAGATGTTTTTTGGATAATCCAATCTGCTCCACCCAAAATAGCAAAAAAATGAAAGTCTACATCACACATATTTAACATAACATGTTATCACACGAAACAAAACCAGAAAAACCTGTTCCCCATGGATGCCACACAAACATCAGCCCTTTGCTCAGAAGGCCTTGCCCAGAGCTCAGTCAAGATCTGAACTTCCGAAGGGTTTGGACTAGGCATAGACTGATGTGGCAGAGAGGAGGGCAAAGAAGGTACAGTAACCAGCTGATTCTAGGCCTGATCTCAGTATTTTGTAATGATTGACAAAACTACAGTTATTTTCACCATGGCTGGACTGAGTCCTAAGAGAAAGTCTTGCTGAACTATTCTGCCCTGCCCAAACATTTAGGGAAACCAAAGCAGGCAGGTTTCCCTTCCCTCCAAGCTGGCTCCTTCCCCCACAGAGTGCACCTGGGCTCCTGGTGCCACACACACCCTGAGGCCCTCAGCAATGGAAACAGCTTCTCTGCTTCTCACAAGCATCAGCCCTTGCTGGGAATAGGGAGCTTGCCAGGCAGAGATAACAATACAGCAAAGCTTTGGAAGGAAGAAAGAAGCTGGCTACATCACAGCCAACATGAAGAAAGATCCTCCTGGAACTATTCCAGCTATTCTCCATTTAAACATTCAGGCTTTTTCTCTCAGCTCTCTTACCACACTCCCCCCAGAGACTTCATGCTATTCACTGTGGAGTCTAAAGTCACCTGCTTTTAGCTGGGCTTGGCACTGCCTACCACAAATGCTGCTTAGGAGATACAGAAGCAGAGAGAAAAGTTGAAAGCAAAACCTCTGACAAGCAATTCTCACCCCCACGCCCACATACAATTATCCCTCGTAATTCCCGGTCCATTTATACACATTACTTCCGCTAAAGAAAAGTAAATCCGGTGCCAAAACATAGCCCTTTGGTTAAAAAAGTGTTATATTCAGCAGAGGTTTTAACTCGAGCATACTAAACACAGAGTCATTAGGATTTAATGCTATTGAAATGGAAATGGAGACAGAAACCTTTCCAGTTCTTATACTTCACTTTGGAATTGGAAGAGGACAACACCGACTGTAATTGCATTAACAGATCCTCTGGAACAACATGCCCTTGATAGAAAGTACTTGGAAGCATGAGGCACACATAAGCTCTTGCTGATGTCTTCTAGCATCAGGCAGCAAGGAAGCTGACACCCTACTAAGGACAGCATTACAGCCTTGCTGCCCAGCAGAGAAAAGTCAGCAACAAAACAGAACAACAGGGGCTGTCAAGACGATGATCCTTCTCTCCATCTCAGCAGACTCTCGCGGCACAGCTCTCTCAAGTGGCTCAAGGCAGTGACAGTTCTTTTCCCAGGCTCTGTCCTTGTGCAACCCCTACAGGGCATGAGAAGGTGCCCAGATCCTGGCAGCTGTTTCCGTATGCCTATGGCTCAGATCTCTGACAAGGGATTCTGGAATGAGATTTCTCTCCCAGCATCATGAGGTCTTCAGCCATTAACAAAGGATCCTTCTGGGGTAGAATTCCAGCTGCGCCTGAGATCTTGCCTCCGCAGAGATGATTTTTTTCCAGCACACAGGTTTAGTCTGAGGAGAAAGGGAAAGGGTTGCTTTTACCAGTCCAGAGATTTTCTGTTGCAGCAGTTGAAGGTTTCTGTTTACTCTTAGATCAGGGTAAGAAATCTCTTGCTTCTCCTTCCTGCCACTTCACAGCTGCCGGTTGAGCTTCTGTGCTTGCCGCTCTTTTGCCTCAAAGGCAAACTTTGTGTCCTGCAGCTGGGCAATGGCCTCCTTGGCCTCCTTGAGGTCCTGACAGATGAGCTCATACTTCTCTGTCAGCTCCCTGTTCTCTCGGCGCAGCTCCTGTACCACCTGGTTCACCTCCTCCGTCTGCTTGGTGCAGTGGATCTTCAGTTGCTCTACCTCAGAGAGCATGATCTCCATGTTCTTGACCAGTGACTCCAGTTTCTCTTTGGACATGGTGTCAGGATCAGTTCTATTCAGTCTGCCCAACCCAAACCCAAAAGGGACAAAGAAAGCCACCCTGTGCAACATGCACCAGGACGTCTGGCAATCACAGTCTTGTGGTCTCTTTTTATACTCCCTGCTGCTCATCCTCCTCCCTTCCCTTTCCTTCCCCAAAGTGTCTCTAATCTTCTTTGCTTGGTTAATCTACTTATTTTTATTGCGTTGTAGAAATCGACTGAAGGGCTGACAGCCCTGCAGTAACATATGTGCTGTGCAGCAAAAGCCAGAGCAATAATGAGACTCTGTGCAGCCTGTCCACAGAAAAACAGCTTTCATCTATAGAATTCTCTTGAGAACCCCTTGCAGTACCCATTAAAGTACAAAGAAACCTCTTCAAGCCAGACGCCTACTGCAGTCCTGTGCACCCAGTCCCAAGAGCACAGCTTGACTTTCATCTTACATATATTGAGGTAAGCAAGCTTACAGCAATACAAATCATGTATAGGCAAAGAGAGCTAACCTCAGCTTCTTCTCCTCCTCTCTCTTAATCTTATGTTTGAGCAGGATGGAAGGAAAAAACGTAAAATTCCTGTATTTTTTTCCCAGGAGAAGATCTATCCAACAACAAATGCTGCAACAGTCTCATCTTCTCTTGAGAGCTGTCACAATGGTTATCTCAATCAGTGGCAACCACGGTTACTGGGCCATGTACCACTTGATGGTGACTTCTGTTCTGTTAGGGACATGCAGGCTAGAAATTTTAAACCCTGGTACCCCTTCCCTCCCTTCAGCTCCATCAGTAACACTGGCCCCAGAATTCAAACAAAAATTTACTCCTGTACACACCTGCCACCCACAACAGGGTGGCAAATGGCTGCTGAGCACTACTGAACTTGTGAGAATCAGGACTGAGACCTGCCAGTCTCAACACCCCGATTACTCAGGTCATCACACAGCAGGGTGATCCCAGCAGCCACAAGGGATTAAGTGAGTCTGGCCGACTTTCTGAAGTTTGACCCAGACTTTCTTATGTATCCAGTTAATTATTGCACTTGCCTAGACAATAAGAATCGTTAATTAGCCAAGTATCTGATGTAACAATATCACCCTTGAGAAATTAATTTGTCTGAGGTGATATCACATGAGGTTCCCCAGGAGAAAAACATGCTATTTAGCACTGATTGTCTGGCCAGGGGGCACAGACCATGGCAGAGACAAGAATGCAGGTTTGCTCTTGGGGAATTTGCAAAGGACAGAAGAGCGTGTCTCTCTCCTTCCTCCCTACATCAGGAACATTTCCTTCAGGCTGAGTCTGCAACTTTTCAGAAGCCTTCAAACTGTTCTACACACCCAGAGAAAGGCAGAATCTCATTTGCCATACAGCACATAGACATGAATCTGTGCTCACTGTATTCACCTCACAGAATTACACTCCAGTGCATAGTATTGCATGAGGGCCTTTACTCCTGCATGCTGTTTTGCAATTCCAGTTCCCCTTAAAAGGATCTGTAGTACCATCACATACATTCAATACCAGATTAAGAGAGAATACACGTGTTCATGTGCAGAGCTCCCCCAAATACATTTTTTTCTTCACTTTTCTCCACAAAATGTTGCTTTTTTCAGCTACAGAGAGTTTCAGATGCTTCATCTCACCACTCATTGCCCCTTTTTCTCTGCTAGACTCAGAGAAATAAAGCTCTTTCTTCCAGGAAGTTTTACATCTCCTCCAGCACTGGATGAAAACACTGCTGGATGCTGGCCAAGCCCTGACAGTGTTCAAAGGCCTGGGACTTCTCACAGCTGGAGGTTAAAGAGTTGCTCACAAAGCCAGACATCCTACTGCCTCTCACACAAGTGCACAAGCAGACCCCTCTCATCCTGGCAGATGGAGCACTTTGCACCACACTTTGAAATGAGCAGAGTGACATCCTTCAGATGAAAAAAGAGTGGGAGAATCTAAACATAATTAGAATATGTCCTAAAGTCCTTGAAGAAACATTTGCACTGGCTGTCAGCCCAGATGCCACGTGATGCACATGGCACTGGAATAGGCTGGAACATGCTGCAGCATTACAAAACAGCAGGTCTTCATTAGTGAGGAATCTTCCCTGTCTCCACAACTGTACATGCTGCACCCAAACAGTTTAAATCAAGCAGAATTACAACGATGCACAAAGAGAGTGCCACGGAGGCCATCTATTTGGATATTAGCAATTGATACATCATCTCTCACTGTCTTACTCACAAAATTATTTAAGTTGCCTTGGATACAGACAGAATCTTGGCAACAGAAAGGGAGTAAGAGACACTACTGAAATAACAATGTGAAATGAAAACAAGGAGTAGCATGAGAAGAGTTTTTTCAAAGATATGGGAATTGTTATTATTTGGTTACTGCTTGGTTTGATTTAAAATATTATTTGATGAAGCGAGAAGTAGGAATTAAAAGCTCATGAAAATTGCAGTGGGAGAATGATGCAAAAATCACTAGACCTACTGCAACAAGACTAATTTGAACTGGAGCTTCTTACCTTTAGTCACCAGTCTTAGCTGGACTCCACTGTTGCAGACAAACTGGAGAAAGAGGCAAACACCAACAGTGAATTCAGCTGGGGAAAAATGCAGAACAGCATACCTGAGAAAAACAATTCAAACCACAAGAATTCAACGCACATGGACACACAGCAAACAGCAGTCTTAGGAGTATTAGGAAAATAGCATGTTAAGATAGAAATTAGTGACAACAAAGCAGGGGAAAATAATAAAGCATTGCTAGATTGTATTACATAGAAGCAGTGCTCTGAAAGAGAATGAGGTAGCTCCAGCTTCTCCCTCCACCCTGCTGGAGGGAAAATGGAATGTTTTGTTCTGGACATTTATCATGAAGGGACCAAGAAAGAGTTTGAAACTTAGACAAGTGTTCAGAGAAGATGCTGATATCAAAAAATGTGAACTCTGTTAACCAGGTTTAAGAAGAAGGATTAAAAAATGCATGGCAAGGTATTTCTAGGACTGTTTTGCAATCATGTTCAGGTCCTCTGCATGTTCTAGGAAAGACAGCTCAGCTGGAAGAATATTTCTGTAATTACTAAGGGCCTGACCTTGCAACTGTAATTTTGAAAACACTATTTCTGTGGTCTCAGCCAAATGGTGCCTCTCTTGTTATTTCATAGTCAAATTAAATCAGGAAAAATTAATGTTAAACTTCTCACTACAGTACATGCTACATCAAGAGACACCATTGACAAATGTATCAGCTCTTTTGTGCATATTCTCTCTCTATTCCACCTTTCACTCTGCATATGGGTTTGAGATATGTGAAAAAAGGAAACACAGAACTAGTTAAGAACAAAACAGGGGAGCAACCACTGGGAACACCCACTCCTGCTCTTGTGGATGGCAGGAAAATTGTAGAAAGTGGCACTGGTAGAAGTGAAACTTCTAGTGCTTTTCCATAATGGGTGAGAGCTACAGTATCTGACTACATCACCACACTCAACTATGCTGGTTTTAGCACTAGAAGCAAATGGCAGTAAGAGGCTGCCAAGCTAAGAATGGTTCATATGAGACATACTTGTGCTTCTTCACAGGTCTCTGAGCCAGAGATTCACCTACTCCTCTCGCTCAGAGGCACACACAAGCCAGAAATGCAGTTTTCCCATCACGTTCATACCTCTGAGAGTCTGAGGAAGAGACACAAAAATCATACTCGTCCAGTATCTGTCTGAAAGCAGACCATGGGTGTTCCAGCTCCTAGTGTATTTAATAGAGGCCCTGGGAACATTTGAGGAGAAAATCCTTAAGCTATCTCACTCTTTGAAGTTTTTCCAGCAACACAAGAGGGACAATTCACGATCCTAGAATTTTAAATGGAAAGAATGGCTTTTAAATAACTGCTCAGAGTGAAAAACCAAGCCACTTGGTACAAACCCTGCAAAACGAAGTTTCACGTACCTTATCTTCTCAGGCACATACTTAGATTGCTGCATCTACTTCTAGTTTTCCCAGTCACAGACACAAATGCACAATGCAATGTTCACACAACAGTTGTGGGAGACAGCACTGTAGTTTCTTAGTAGCTTAAGGTTTTCATCCCCAGTTAACAATGGTCACTATTTTAACAATTGATTTTTTTAAAAGACATACAGTATGCCACTAACTGTAGTGAGCCCTCCAATCTGTTTTTTCTTCATCCTTATCACTTATCCCTGATTTATCCCCAATGGTATGTCTAGCAGCCAGTGCAGCAGTTGCAACCTCCACGCTTCACCATCTAGGAAGTCTACTAGGGTAAATGCAGTTTATACAAAATCATTACAAGATGAAGCATAAAGAGCTCTCATCTTTATATTCACAGTAAAACCACTTGAAAAAACAAAACCAAACCAAAACAACACAAAAACCCCCTAAAGACCACCAGCAGCACCTGGAGACACTGACCATTCCCGCACCAGACAAATAGTTGTCCAGCTATTCAATTTGTTCCCAGCTATTCAATTTGTTTCTAATAAGAGACAAATACCATTGTTCCATGTGTCCAAATACTCAGCACTGTGTAAGACATTGATGTAATGATGATCTCATCCTGCAGAGTTTAGAGACTATTGATAAAATCTGCTCTCCTATTAAAACACGAGATTTAATTTTTGCCATTATTGTAAGCATTAACCATATCTCATGCAATTTGGCAGAATTCTAATTTAGCTGCACATAAAACTATATGATTTACAGGTTTTGATCAAAAATACTGCACCAAAAGGATACCTACCAAAATTGTGATCAAAATCCTTGACACAAATTAGTATAATATGTCTCAATAGTGTAGGTGTCGAGACAGATATTAATGGATACAGAGGTGCCTTTTTCCATTCTGCCTCTATCTACTCATCAGCCAGATCAAAACAGTTAATTCAGCATAAAACAGCTCAGTAAAATAAAAATTGATACCTTTAATAGAATTATCCCAAACTAGGTTGATTTCTCCTCAAGAAATCAGCTGGGTAAGAAAAATACCAAGTAGTGACAGGTGACTTTTTTTTAAACTGAAATAAAACCCCCTCAAATCCTTTACTAGGATTTTTACCATCTAAGAAGAGGAAGAAACAGTTCCCACATGTCATAAAACTATTTGAGGCGAAAAAATTTCTAGAGGAGGACAGTGATGAATCCTTAAGATTAGAGCAAAGAGTAAAAAATATTAATGACTATTTTTAAATGTTAAGAATGCTTCAGAACAAAAGTTCTTCTTAAAATAAGAAATGGTTTTGTTCAGAGTGTCAAACTGGAAAATTTCCAAAGCCCCTCTAAACAGTAACAAAGGAGTTCTGCTGGGAAGACATTCTCCATGGCACCTAACCACATTTCTGGTGAGGAAACTACACAGGACATCTCGTGGGGACCACAGGGGGTTGTCTGAGGAGCTTTCACCCCCACACCAGCCTCCTTGGCCTGAGGGGGTGCTGCCTCTCCATACAGCCTGAGGTCAACGTGGTGAGAAGGAAAGAGGAAGAAGGAGGAAACGTCTTCCCTATCCCTTAGAGCAAACCGGGGCCTGCCAGCATCTCCAGAGCCTGCAAGGGCAGGTCAGATGCACAGGATTCAAATGATGGTCTCAGTAAGCCAGTGAGCAATGCACCCCGAGGAGTAATTAGATCTGATGATAACACAACAGTCAATGGTTTGCCTAATACATCTTTCCATGTCATGTTGAATTAAGGGTTGCTGGAAAGGAGGAGAATGAGCAGAAAACACTTATCCATAATCAAAATTTTATAGAGGGGCAAATATATATTTTAATTTGCAAATAAATAATCTTAGAAACATTCTTTCATTTATTCTACACTGTGATTTTTTTCCTAAAGACTGAGTGTCCATCCTGACAGAACATGCAGACTTCAGGAAAACAAACAAGTACAAATACCCAAACAGAGAAACAAACAAGTAAAAATTCCCTAATTGTTGCTATTATTCAGTACATATGAACTGAAACACTGGTTCAAATAAAAGAAAATATGCCGACTGATTATTCGCAGGACATGGGGGTTATGCAATCCGGTCCTGTAACCAGACTACACCAAATAAACTGGCAGTGGCGCAGATGTCAGTAATTACTGAGAAATTTGATCTGGTGAGAAGAAAGGCCTCTTTTAGTTCTAGATACATGTGAACAAACACTCACGTCATTTTTGGTTCAGGATGCCAAATTCTATTATAATGATTATTTTGACATGACATTTAAAACTCTCCTTACCCAGCTAAACCAATCTCCAAAACACAGCTGAAGAACTTCTCAGTTGTCTGCGGATTTCCCTTGACTACCTGTCTACTCATTTAAGAACAAGTCAGTCTGCATTATCCAAATACATCAAGGAAGTGTTAATTGTGTTCACTATTCAGCAATATAAAAGTACAACTCAATGTTGGTTCAGAAGCCTCAGAGACTTCTGGAAGGAATGGAAGCATTCAGGATGAAAGGACTTCCTCAAAAAGGATGCTTTTAAACTATGGGAGAAGCATGATATCAGCAAGCCCTTGCTGAGGAACTACCTAGGAACAGTTTCATTTAACCATGACAAGTTGTCAATGCCAAAACACTGGTATAAATGAAGGCTGGCTTCCCAGATGACTGATCTCCTACCAGCTTGTCATAAGATCAGTCTCTCAGCAAATCTCAAATACTATCAAAGCAGACAAAAACTACTAAATTTTCCAGGGCAACAAGTAGCATCTTCTCAGTACTGTATCCCTAGCTCCCTGTCACACAAACAGCCTTGACAATCTTTAAGCAGATTATGTACACAACAGCTTCATCTCCAGAGGAAGTGGGATTAAAAGGTTTATTGCTACTATGACAACAGCCAGGTTCTGCTGTTCTTAAAATAGTTTCAAAACCTTAGCAGTGACTGGAAATGCATACATGCCTCCCCTACAGGATTCATCATGTACTAAATACAGTCCTCCAAAAAGAAATCATTTTATAACAGTCTACTCTTTTCAAGTATATATTTTTATCGTGCTCTTTAATCCCTTGTTACGAGCACTATGAATAGAAAGCAGTAAAAAAGGCACAGTGCTGCCATGTGGCTGTGATTACAGCTTTAGAAGTGATTATTGCTGGGTGCTGGCTGCAGACACCAGGACAGGCACTGCCACCAAACAATAATCACCCCCTTGCAGCACCTCTACACCGTGGGCTCTCATCAGGCCTCTATCTGCTCCATGCTGCCATTTTTGTCCTTACAAATGTTCCCCTTGATGCCCACAGGTATGCTGTTATGTCTAAGGCTGAATTAGTTCCTCCCTCATAAGAACAACTGGAAGCAGATTTTGTCACACAGTTCATTACCAAACTGTATCAGTGAGGCCCAGGCCAGGGTATAAGTGTGCCAATAACTACATGGTAGCTGTACCTCTTCACTTGAGTATGAATTGAATCAGTGATTAGCATTTTGTTACTGAGGATGGTTAAATAAACCATTGATTCAATCAAATATAGAGCTGCTGCACTCGATGAACATCCAACTGTGCTCTGAGGCATTCTCCAAGTACATTCGTGCTGACTTGTACAACAAAGCCAGCGAGAAGTACAATGTTTAATTCTGACAGCAGCATTACCCCAGATCAAAGGGGGTAACCCCTATCTAACACTACTGAAATCAGAAAATTAATATGAACACAGAATCTATTCATTATTCCAGTCAGTTTAGATTAAAAGCATATTTCAAACCAAAGAAAAATCAAACTGAATCAAATTACATTGGTACTAACCACCAACGTCACTTGATGCCAAGATGAAATCATCTTTCCAGCAACATATCACGATTTAAAGAGAAGAGAAACAAATACAGGTTGTAAAACTCAGGAAGCCATTGATTGTTTCCTTACCCAATTCTCAGTTGTGTTAGCTCCTACCAATGAAGGCAGATGCTTTTCTCTGTAGAGTCCACAAACTCCTGACATTTCAGGCTAGAACATGGCCTTAAATATAACTTCAATTGAGATTTCTTTGTAATTAGAAAATATCTAGCAGTAACTGCTACCCATCAAGCTGAGTTCTTTATCAAAGCTGACACTGTCAATAAAGGAATCTTATTTACCTATCCCCAAAAGATTGTATTAAAAAATGGAAGTAAGAAAACACAGGGGTAATTAAATTAGCATATTAGATTGTAGCTCCAAGTTGAGTATTTAGCCTAAGATAAAATTCTACTATTTTGCAGCTGGTCAGACCCCAGCAGGTACTGATGCCTGAGGCTACTTTTCCCAGGTGGAGGGCTTTGCATTTCCCTTGTTAAACTTCATGAGATTGCTTTCCATCCAGTTCTCCAGCCTGTTGAAGTCCCTCTAAATCATTGCAGAGTCATCTGGTTTATCAGGCACTGCTTCCAATTTTTGTGTCATCTGCAAACTTGCTGAGGGAACACACCCTTTCATGATTCAAATAATAAATGAATAAACTGAACAGCACTGACTTCAGTACTGAGCCCTGTGATATACCACTAATGATTTGCCTCCAGCTGGACTCTGTGCTGCTGATCACAACCCTCTGAGCCTGAGCACTGGGGCAATTTTCAGTCCATCTCACTATCCCCTTATCTAACCTATACTTCATCTACTTGTCTATGGTGAGGTTATGGGAAATGGTGGGAAAAGCTTTACAACACCAAGTAAACAACATTAGCTGCTCTCCCCTCATTGAGCAAGACATTGTGGAAGGCAAAGAGGTTGGTCAAGCATAATTTTCGCTTTATAAAATCATACTAGTTACTCCAAATCATCCTCTTATCCTTCATGTACTTGGAAGTGCCTTCTAGTATGATTTTCCATGTCAGCTTCCCAGGGACTGGGGCAAGGCTGAACAACCTGCAGCTCACTCGCTCTTCTTTAGTGCTCCTCTTGAGGATAGGACTTAAATTTGCTCTCTTCCAGTTTCCAGGAGGCTCTCCCAGCTGTCATGACCATTTAAAGACAATTGAGAGTGGCCTTGTAATGATACCAGTCATCTTCCTAAGCACTCATGGATGCAACCTGTCAGGCTTCACACACTTAAGTACATCCCGTGTGTCTGCAAGCTCTCTAAGCTGACCTCTTCCACGAAGATCTACTTTGTTCCAGATTTTCCCTCTGGTCTCAGTAATACAGGATTCTTAAAAGCCAGTCCCACCAATAAAGACTGAGGCAAAGAAGACAAGTACCACAGCCTTCTCCATGTCCTTTGTCACAAGGTACCCTGCTCCATTCAGCAGGGGTGGGGAAGAGGGGCACCTTTATTTCCCAAGTCTTCCTTTTCCCATTGTATAATTGCAAAATGCCTTCCCATAATTGTAGAACGTCTCCCTTCTTTCTTGCCTTTTACATCTCCAGCCAGATGAAATTCTAGAGGGGCCTTTGCTTTCTTAACACTATTCCTGCAAGATCAGAAAACAACTCTATGCTCCATTTGGGTCATCTGCCCCTGCTTCCACCTCTTTTCCACTTCCTGTTTGGGCTCAGTTATGAGCTCCCTGCTCATCCACACAGGCCTCCTACCACCTGTACTTCACTTTCTACTTGTCAGGATGGACCTCTCTTTACGTCTTTCATGCAGAGACAAAGGTTAACCCCCCCAAAAAAACCCAAACCCTCTTCAACAGAAGTTAGTCAACTCAAACAAATTTGAACTTTGCAGTGAATACTTTTCCAAAACAATGAAAAAACCCCAAAGCTCTGTTTCAATCATATTGATTAGAAATCAATTTCAAAATAACAATACACAACACTGTTCATGAAGTGTTTTCTTTCTGAACATCTTATGTATTTTTCTGGTAATCTTCATTGTGCCAGCTGATGTTTCAGTATAATCTCATTTTTCGTGCCTTAATTATACCTTATGGGTGCTTTTGCAAGGGGCTTTGACTGACTCTTTAAAGGAACACAAAAGTAGCTTTTAGAAGAAAGTAATTCTACAAAAATCAGTTGAAGCTCTACTGGTAGGAAATACAGCAGCTACATAAAATGCCTTAAGAAAGGAATCTTACTCATTAAATGCTGAATAAAAATAACTACAGTGCTTATGCCTCCAAGAGCTTTAAGTGATGGCTTTAAAATAATGTAGTAAAGGAAAAATGAATCAGGATCCATGCAACTTTTATTTTAATAATTAGACAAATACAGGAAATTTTGCAATAATCTATCAAAACCATATCTTATCAAGAACCGGAAAAATGTTTAAAAAACATTCACATTTAATTCAGGTTATGTACAAACCAGTGTCTGTAAAAAAGAAAACAGCAAATGCTTTGAGTGTAAAAGAATTCCATTCTAGTTTGTTTCAACATTTCCAATGACCAAGTTACCACTGAGATGCAATCACAGTGCAGACATGTTCCACAGTCTATTAAACTTGTTTCAACAGCATTGTCAGAAGTGATTCTTGAAATAAAGCATTTTGATAAGTTTTGTTGAACAGTACCATCAACCCCAAATTTCCTTCTGCATATTTAATCCTTGACCGCGCTAATGGCAGAAGAGTTGTCATCTACAGGTCCAGAGTCCATGAATCTGTACCTCTATGGGTACAGATGTATATCTGAGAGGCTCCAGCCTCTCATGCCTGAAGTAGCCTGCGTCTGCTTTGTACATTGAGGAGATCAGCCATTTTTAATGGAGCACAGCCCTTGATTTTTTTGGCTTAAAGAAGTCATCATCTACCCATCCAGAACTATTGTGAATGTGTTGCAGTATCAAATTCTCACACCTTCAGGATGCACCTCACACAGATGACACTTGAATTTGATGGTGACCATAATAGCCATACACAGGTACAACAGCACCCTAAGCCTTTGCTGTAAAACCAACTTCCAGGGGTCTCTTTCTTTGCCCTGGATTAAATCTCCCCAATAAAAGGGGAAAAAAAAAAAAAAAAAAGAAAAAAAAAAAAAAAAAAGAGACAAATGGAAGTGCCTGGATTTTAGAAAACTATTATGCCTTCTCATTTATATATTGAATTAAATCTTAACCAAAGAAGGAGACCTATTGATGTAAGCTGAATGGGGAGAGAAAGCTACTGTGATAGCCAGTTTTGAAGTATGAACACTGGAACTGCCACACAACAGCTACAAGTCAATCTGCCTGAGCACAGAAGGGATGAATCTACTCAGGTTACAGCATAGTTCTTTCAGAGCTACAGCCTAATGTGCTGTCATTAACATACTAATTTAATAATAATGGAAACTCTCTCAAAAATCCAGACTACTTATGAGAAATCTTTCAGTTACAACAATCTAACCGAGGTGAATCCTCAAATTACATCGGTGTTTCAAGACAAAGAAAAGTGACACGACCTTCACACTTGTGTAGTAACAACCCAAATGCAAACAAAACCTACAGGCAACTGAACCTTATTTGGCTATGTTCTGAGATAATCCTTAGCTGCAAGATCTCATCTGAAACATAAGCTACCATGATTTCGCCTGAGAGGGCAAATCTAGAAATTTTCATCTGGTTTTTGAAGGTGTACCTAAGACCTGGTAATAAGCAGTGTACTTTAACATATAGCTGCTCATAAAATCAATTTCTCTTCTAAACTTATTTTGAGATTCAAACACAAACTTGAACAGCTTCTGTGAATACATATTTCATAGTCTCCACCACTGTAACTCTACACTAGCTCAAAAATTAACACTTCAGAATAACAGAAGCAGCTCTGGGAAGTGGAAGACTGGCAATCTAGTGTTAGAAGGTTCTGAGCTCCTCCTTGGGTTGCACATCTAACATCCATTCAAGTATGTGAAAAGGCTTTTGTACATTTCTACATATTCTAAAGAAACTCTTAATGGAGCTAATGCTCCCCTGGTGCATATTGAAGCCAAAAAAGAAATAAGAGAGATGACTTCTGCCTTTAAGTAACAACACTTAACTGAGAGCCAGCTCAGATACACTAATGCCAGCGATGCCGACTCCTAGCAAACCTGTTCTATACAATGGAACTATAGCTGGGATGCCCAATAAAACACATGAGGGATTTTTTTTAATATATAATGCTTGGGAAAAGAACAAGTTACAATGGTATAAAAACAACTCAAAGTATTGTTAAAAAAAAAAACCCAAACACAAAAACCAATCAAAAAATGACCACAAAAATCCCTAAAGCCCTCACCAACCAACTGGTTTTAAGTCAGACTTCATTGCAACAAAATATGGAACAGTAATTTAAGCTGGAAAACACAAACAAGTTTGACTTGAAAAGTCACTGGAAGCAATTTTGATATAGTCGGTTTATTAATGCTATCCACAATGAATCAGCACACAAATGAGATGAATAAAAGTACTTTAGATGAGACAAGACAACGTACTTTATGAAAATGTTAATGCTAACACTACAGTTAACAAGTCATACTGGAAAAGACATATATTACCAAGGACAATCAAAGAAAGCCTTTCTTGGTTTTAAAGCAGATTTATACATCACAGTCTTTCTTTCTTTACTTGGGCAATGATTGGTGAGCATCTCTGACGTTTCAGTCCTATGAATCTACAGGCACTGAAACAAAACCCCAGGAAAAACAGGTAAAAGGAGCTAGTGTTAAGATTTTGACAGCTGCTCTACTTGGCAAGGACTCCAGTATCAAGATGCAAGTAAAATAGAATGCCCATCCACTCACTATGGCTCCCGAGAAGAAACATTAGTGGTACACAATAAGAATTTATGGCAAAACCAACTTCATCTCACTCGTCTCATTTCCAAGCAATTATTCATAAATGAGTTCTTTCAAATGAAGAAGAAATCAGAGTTTAGCAGTTTTAAGGTTTGAACAGACTCTAAGAAGTTCAAAATCTCCTATCTTCTTTTCAGTGATATTGAATTGTCTTTTGTTTTGCCAATCACCAGTTCCTCACAAGAGAGGTAATTAAAGTGAAGAGGGTCACAAATTTTGTTCCTTAGTGACATTAAGCAATCGCTCACCTAACTTAAGCATCCTCACCAATAAAGATACTGCACCAAAAAAATCCTTGCCAGCCTGAGGTGTTAAGACAGCTGAGTGACCAATACTGAGGTCAACAGAACGCTAAACCATGTTTTTCATGACCAAGAATTTCAGTGATGCAATAGAAGAGCTCCCAATAGCACTTTGATCTCTAGACCTGGCAAGCTAAACTCCATCTGGGATTGCTGCAAACACCTACTTATTTCATAAGAATGTCAACAAGAAGGAGCATCCACCAGTGATGCAGTCCATGCTGTTAGTGACTGTTTTCAAATGCGGGGCTTGAAATGGTGTTCTAGCAAAATGATTTGCAAGAGCAAAAAGAGTAAGTCCCAAAACTGCTTTTTAATGTAGTTTATTAACCTTTTAGAATGTAGGGTCCAAATTAGGACCTTATGATCCTCTACTGCCAAATAATTCAGTCCAAGTCTATGCAGCTAAATAAACAAGAGCAGGTGTACAGAAGAAGGTGCACTCCATGCTTGAGAATGCAAAGTATTAAAACTGAGAAGCAGTTTTAGTTCCAGTGTGGGAAAAGAAAAAAGTTTTAGATTTACTAAACCAAACACACTCAGGCACAGAGGCTATGAAGTCATGGAGCACTCTTAGAGTGACAGTACTTTCTCCCTTTGTCGAATTGCTACAAAGTTCTTTCCCATTACACAGTCGGGACTCCACTGTCAAAATATCACTGCTGAAGAAGTCCAGATTGGGCTCTCTCTCTTCAAGCGGTTACAGGGACAAGTTCCATGGGATTTGTCAGCTTCCTCTGTTAACATCAAGGAAGTCCTGAGCACCCTTAGTGCTGTGAAAACAATCAGCCTGTGGTAAGAGATCACATTGCTGGTGGAAGCATTAGCAATTTTCACACAGGTGGTCCTTACCAGAGATACGTATATCAGATGACCACTGATATAACAGCACCTGGCTTAGACTGGCCGTCAGGAAGAAGCCACTTTCACACAGGAAAAATCATATGGTGCCCAGTGCAGCAGTTGTCTCAGGAAAAAAACCAAACCAAAAACCACCATCAGAGGAAGTTGTAATGATTCTGCCTTGGAATCTTGAGTATTTGACTTCAGTCCCACTTGAGAACTGAGGGAAAACCATTTCTCCTCCTCCCAGATTTGCTACAAATATCCACTTCAGAATCATGTCTGCTAGATATAAAATTGATGGAATGCTAGTTGGTCCATGAACGGTTGCACCAAGTTATCTGTGGCAAAGTAAAAAACTAGCCCAAAAGTTATGGAGATTGGAAGAGCTGGTAAGGCCTTCTTAAAGATGGCAAGAAGCAGAAGTGTAAGGCACAAACCCTGAGGGGAAGAAAAAAAAAACAAAACACAAAAGACATAGGGAAAAATTAGGGAACTCTGACAAGCAAAAAATTATATAAAATATATACATGTATAAATATTAATGCTACAGGTTATGTTTTATGTCTTCCTAAATTAATGGCTTTAGTGACAGATGTACAGCCAATCAAAATCACAGCTAAAGTCCTCACCAGTTTTCAGTCTGGCAACCCAATAAACAAGATCAAACACAAAATGGAGCAGTTACAACTTTGTCCTTGATGAACATTAGAAACTATCCCTATTATAATTTTACACTATACTCACAATTAATATGGCTACAAAACATGCTAAAGTTGTATTCCAGTCCCCACTTGCTGTTGCAGAGGCTTTGCCAACGAGGACACTGTAGAAAATGAAGTCTCCTAAACCGAGCTTTACTCCTCCTGCAAAGTGAACATATGGCAGCGTTAAGTATCAGTCTACTAATACTACATGTCAGTAATTATCGAAGAATAATACATATTTACATTAACTATTAACATTGAAAAGAACATTTTATTTCCAAAATTAGTACCATTCCTGAATCAAGTGATAAACTCCTGTGAAACAAGATGGCTAAGAAACACTACACTACTCAATTAATTCACCCTTTAATTAGAATTTCCCTATTCTCCTATTTTCCTGGACATATAAATGCAGTATACACAAACTCAGATATCTGTAATTTTATTTGTGGAGGGGTGTCCCCTTTCGGTTGTCTTGTCATATTCAACAGAATACTGAAGAGCAATTCCTTTAAACTGGCTGAGGGAGGCAAAAAAATAAATCCTTTGGACAAGATACATTATTTGCCAGTTAGAAACCTATAAACTGTGAAATATTCCACTGCCTTCCCAATTTTCCTAGGGAATTCTTATGCAGGTAGTTCTTAAAAGCACTTGTTGTAAGTACAGAGCATATCACAGAGGTAAAAACTCAAGATACTTAGTCCAAGATGTGAGATTTAGGAAAATTCATTCTCTCTTATTCTTTTATATAGTAATTACCACTTTAGCAACAACTCTGGAAGCACTGTACTCAATTATTTCTGCAAGCACTGTAAGATTTCCTGAATGCCAGTTCACGTTCTGAGCTTAATTAAGAAGGGCCAGCATCAGGTGACAGCTGTTTTCATTTGGCCTACTGATTACTTTCCCACCTCACTACAGTCCAGCCCAACATTCACTCTGGAGTTCCAAGAGGAACTAAGAACATCAAAACATAGGTGGATGTCTGATTAATTGTGAAGGGAGGGGGGACAGGGGAAAGGAAAAAGGAAAAAAGGGAGAAAATGCATAAAAGAAAAAAGGCAACCCTACTCTCTTTCAACAGGCCTCCAATAAAATGCCTAGAACAGTGCATTCATGAAAAGCTCTTAAGCACTAAAACACCCTTAAACTGCTGAAACAGACTTTGGATGCCCCAGACTTGTAGTAAACTAATGCAGGCTGACAAGTCTGACTGCATCATTGCTACTCACTGCAGGAATACAGGAAGGAGAAAATATTAGCCTGGCCAGACGAGAGTTTTAGTTCAAAAATTAACTGAAATAGCTGCTTTGCTAAACTTTTTGCATTGTGATGTTATTTTGTTAAGCTCTGGAAATTAAAAAGGATTTGCAGCATGCTGAATTTGGACTTTTTTAGTAAGTAAATTTTAAAACTGTTCTTAAAGTAGAAGTCTCTGTATTTTTAAACAGAGGAGCACCTGATCATCAGAGGAAGCAGCTGCACCTGCTAAAATATGGCAGTATCACATGACAGGCACACCCTAATTTATTTAGAGCTTTGCAAATCTAATAGCAGCTTGAACTCCAACTGGAAATCATAAGTCTGTTAAAACAGGTATTTAAGTACTGGTATCATACACTTTCCAAAGATATTTCACCTTAGCAAGATGCGGGACAGAACTAAGCAAGCCCATTGCATTCTGCATTCATTTCAGTCTCCAGTCAGGTTTTAAACATTGCTTCCTACCAAGTGGATTACAGCAGTTTAATCTTGAGGCATAAAAAACCTGTTAATGACTCCATTTACAGGGCCTAAAATCCAAAAGAGTTGATGCACAGCAGAACACTGCATGAAAAAGACATAGGCTAATGCAACTGACCATGTAATTGTCTGAACACAGCTTGTGCAACAAACGTTTTGAGTCTGTGTATCAAGCTAAAGAGCAATTTGGCCAATAATACCCTTGCAACAAAATGAAATGCTATCAAAAACCAACACCATTATTCCTATGAGGCCTATCAGTATTCATCAGAAGCAAGTGCCTCATTTCAGATTGCTAATAGCTCACAGAATCTTGCATCTGTGCACTCAGGATGCCTGACTGACTAGCTTGAGATTTAGTAAGATTTTCAGACACAGTAGTCCACACTCACGTTCTTCAGGGTCTTCACTTGTTTGAGAGTTACTGGGTAGAGCCTGAACAGCAGCACGTGACTCAGGTGTTGATTCAATGGGTCCTATTCTGTTGTCCCTCTGCTGCTGCCATTCCTGACTAAAGCCACCATCATCTGCTTCAGCATCTTCATTCTGGGTCCGGCTTGCTGGAGCTCAAAGGAAGAAAGGCATTTAAGACTCCTCCAAAAATGTGCCTTCTAAAACATGAAAGTCTCTCCACATATAAGACCATAGAAGAACAAGATAGAAAGAGGTATTCTAAAATACTTAGCAACATCTAACAGTGGCACACACAATCACAAGACATCCTCTCCTAGGATTTAAATATTTTACTTAAACATTCAGGAGTCAATGTACACTCTGCAGTCACAGCACCTACATGTTGCACTCAAATCCTAGTACGCAGGAGTACATCCACATGAAAGTGGAAGTTCTGTGGTGATTTAACAAAGATCACAATTTAAGGAATAAACTATCATCTAATATTTAATTAGCTTCTTTAGTTGACATTCACAGCTTAATTTTCCAGTAAAATAGAAAACTTTACTGAAAGGTACATATACATGGACACCTTCAACCATGTTAAATTCAGAATCTGCACTCTGCTTTAGTAACACATATAAATAAACAAACTCCACGTTTTAAACACTATCTGCATAGCCAAAAGGGCTAGGCGTATTTCTGTCTAACACAAATATAAATGAGTTGGTATTATACTGTATCATCCCAGTTTGACAAGCAGTGGAGCTCAGTTGATAGATTTATATTGAGTCATTTCAACACCAACATTCCAGATCCCAGAAAAATGAATGCAAGAACATTAACTGCACAATGAGTAAACAATTTTTCAAGTCTTGACAGATCCATCATTCTTAATTAGGCATCTATGTTTTCACTCTTCTACAGCACCCAGGACTCTTAAAAAACTAAAAGACAAGTATCCATAAGAATGTATTCCAATAAAGAGACAAAGGTTTGTCAAAGCAAAGCTCACCTTGCTTATCAAAAGCAGAGTTTTTCGACTTCCGTTGGGCTTCTGGATCTTCCTCAGCCATGTTCACAAGCCATATCATTGTTGCTATCAAAGAAAGGCAAACCACAACAGCATAACTAATTGTATCTTCAGATGGATGAAATTCTGAGATAGCATCAATCCATTATTTCTCATTTTTCATGGGTTTTTTTGGAAACAACTATGTTTTCCAACACGCAACTTTACTCTCATTAAGGCACAATAATATCTGGAACACAGCCAGTACCAGCAACAACACATTTACAAAAACTGGTGAATAAAAATTTTATTTCTACTAGATTTGGAAAAAAAATGGCAACAGCTGTTGCCAGACAAATTACTTCTACATATGAGGTTCACTCTGAAAATCAGCAATTTCTTTACTTTTTTTCATTAATAAGTTCTTTTATCTGCAAGTAAAAAGGTCTCTGAACACTGTTACAGAGTTATGTCAATTCAGAGGCAGTATCTGTATCAAAGTTACTTGTTCTCTGCTTTGCCATCACAAAAAAATCCTCCAATCTGGAGGTAACCAAATGTTGTTACGTATAAAAGGTTTTTTAATTCAAGCTCTCAGTGTTAACCTCTCCTCTCACAAAACAGAGTAACAGGCAGCTATGCCACATTTTACTGACGCTGTGCAAGTGTGACAGATAAAGAAAGTCCTCCACTATCTCCACTGTAAGCTTGTCCCTGAAGTGGCCAGTCTGCAGCACACTCCCTGCTTTCAAATACAGGCCTGTCTGGAGCACCAGCAGCATAATGACTTATGATTAGCCTCTTTCACTGTTATCCATGTGACTACAAGTAGCAACAAGGAGCTTCAGAAACAATGGAATTATGTACTAATTGATACACAGGCCACAACAGCAACTTTAATTCAACAGGTTATTTTTCACAACTGCAGGGAGAAACAATTTACCAAAAAGGACAAGCCATTGAGAAAACAGTCACATAAACAAACCTCTTTCTAGTAATTTCTCACATTTCTTATACTAAGACACAGGTTATTTAAGGACTGAAAGCTGGTAAATATTTTCTGGAAACAATTGCTCCCTTTGAACAGGCTTAATTCACAGCCTAAGGACACAGTACTTTATCCAAAACAAGGTCTGTTACCAGTTTTCCTGTTTGTGTTTTGGAACAAAACATGCTGGTTTTTATCTGGAAATGTCTCAGTCAGATGATGTTCCACATTTTTCAGTCAACAGTGAAACGAAAACTGAGGCCCAAGTGAACAGATCAAGAATTCAGCTGAAAAGCATCTTATTAAAACCCAGAAAAATGAGAAGATTGCTTCAGATGAGTGGGTGATTGCAAGCTTAAAGAATTTAACAAAATGTACTTACAGGAGTAAATAAGTGCTGGAAAGAGAGTTTCATTTCTCTCTTGAGCTGTTTCAACTAACATACGAAGAGGACCTTTAGGACACAGGACAGCAATCAAATCTGAAAGGAAAAGCAAACAGATCTTACATCCCTGCAGACATAGTTACATTTCTTTTCTATAACACTTGGAGAGACTTGAAGTAACAAAACGCACCCTGACTAAGAATTTCGAGGACAGCCATTGCCACAATTCAGTATCCTACAGCAAAGCTTTTTAATATTCTCAGTTATGCAACCTATTTAACATATTACTGTAATATGCACACAAATTTTAAAACATTATATTCCTCACTTAAGATATTATGCAACTGCAAATGTACCTGTGTCTATATGCTGACCTGTGAATAATTCAAGAAAGCTACTCTTCAACTACCATCTTGGAAATACCCAAGCTTGCCTTCTATTATGAAAACTTTTCGTAATCTAAGTTTAATGCTAAAAGAAATTTTAAGACAACAGGCGAAGCTTACTTAATTCTTGTGAAACAGGCATATTGGGATAGAGCTATAACACTGCTACCGCCTTTTGCATTTGTCCACTCACCATATGTCTTTAAATTAATTTGAAACTCAATCTGACACCAAAAGGAACAGCTGACTTGTCAGGAGCTGTGTGCTGCTCAGAGCAGGCCTTCTGCACCTGAGCCAACTGCCCTGGCACCACTGCTGGTCCCACTCCAGTAAAGAATGGGGCTGCAGGCTTTGAAAACTTGCATCCCCTGTACTCAAAACAATTGCATCATGGTCTTGGAACTCGATCTCGAGTAATTTCATTTTGCTATCACTGAATAGAGGCTGAATGCTTAAAGCACTCAGATTTGTTCCAGTTGCATGAAGGGTGGAAATGGGGTGGGAGGATGGGAAGTTTTTCTTAATGTGCTTTGTGATCCATGAGCATACACACAAGGGACAATTTTCCCCCCCCTGAAAAAAGAGGACACTTAAGGAGGACACTGATGGATCAGAGCTAATCAAATCTTATCAACCCCTGCACTTACATCTGGACAGATTCTTAGTCTTTATCATGATCAGTGACTATGAGAGCACACATTCAGCACACTTACATGCCTCCAAAAAAACTCAAATTAAGAGCACATCTTCACTTAGCTGTAATGTTTTAATTATGTCTAAGGAACTGAATTTTAGTCTCGCCTGGAAATTAAATCAGTGTTTAGGATACAGTGATCTTACCAAGTGCTCAGTGCCCCCTAAAGCTTTATGGAAAAACTACAGCTAGGTCTCAGCCATTATTCTGAAAAAGAGCAGTATGCGACAACTACAATGAATATAAAGAAAAAAAGCCAATGAAACAGATCTCACAACCATATCCTTCTAAATATAAAATGACTTTGAGCAATGAAGACCGTTCTTAATCCTTTCTTCCTTCTTTCTTACTACATTATCAGGTATGGATGAGGTTGTTGCTTCTATGTCCACAAATCTGAGCAATTCATAGGTTGGGCAAATCTGTATTTGCATGGAACTGTCCAGAAACAACAAGCTCCTAAATTCTGAATGTACAAAGGGATTCCAAAGATTCTTGGGGAAAATGAGAAGCTGAAAGTTGTCCACCTTCATGAAAAAGATCAAAATGGGTCTCTCTCATCTCCTCCTCTCTTGAATTACTTCAGCTCTCCTCCCCAAAGAATCTAGAGAGTCCAGGAAACATGAAAGAAGATGGGATTATACAGTAATACAGAGCCCTCAGCTGCAGGGAACTGATCTCAGTTTAGGACCATGATCTTATTTATGAAGTCTGTAATCACCTTATCTGCTACTTTGAATGATACACACACACACACTTTTTTTTTTTTTAAGGTCTAGTCAGATAAGTGGAAAAGTCAGGGAATAAAAGAAATTCCCACCACAGGACCTGTTACTGTGCCTTTCTCCCAAACTTACCATAGACTGAAATGACAGCCAGGATAAGCCACGCAGTCCATTCAGGAAGGTACTTAATGAACACCAAGGCCATGAGAGCACTTATCATAATGAGATACGCCTGCTGGAGCCGAAGAGGACCCTTCCAATGGATACAAATCATTCCCACAACACCAAAGTTCCAGATCATGAGTGCCACTGTAATGTAGTCCATGGCAACATTATATGTCTTAAAAACCTCGCTAAAAAAAAGGAAAATAATATAGATGGCATTTGCTTGAAACAATGGAAACAAATTACAGATGCAAACTTCAGAATGCCTTTAAAAATGTTCGTATTTAATGTAGTGACATAAATGTAAAATTCTTTCTCCAATTAATACTTAACTACTCTTCACCACAGGATAAATTTTGCCAGTATTTGCTTCACACCAACTCTTTCACTTTTTCAAAAAATTTCGTTAAGGTTCTGTTTCCTTCTCAATCAAAGCAGAAGCTGACAGGAAAGGACATTACTGCAAAATCAGTCATTTTGATTATGCTCATAACTTTTAAAAATCAGAATAATCAAAACTTGTGAGGTTACAGTGGACCTTTAAAGGCAAGCAAAGATCTCTCTGTATGTAACATGCTGCCTGTAGAATGCTTTGATAACTTTAAAGATACGTGTTTATTCTATTATTCCCCATTAACACTGAAGTAAAAAGCTTTATTTTTGGATGAACCATGTCGCTGTCACATCAAATACTATAAACTAATTAAGAACCTCAATAAATAAAACCAAAATAGATAATGCCATCACCAAGTGACAGGTGATTTCTGCTGACTCAGGGAAGAAGTGGCTGTGAAGGCTTTTTGCAGAATCTGTTGCTACGAACTCATCAAGCCACTAAGAACCCTATAATTTGCATAATACTTTCTTCCAGCAAACTTGTTGTCTGCAGCTGTCAGCTGAACTTTGAGATGTACAGTGTTAACAGGATGTCCCTTACTGTCATCATGCATAATTGGTCTACAAGCTCCCTCACTCTCGGAACCTCTGGCAAAAGGTTAAGGCAGCAGGGACAGATGAAAGAACTGCCTTGTATTTCAAAAGCAATTGTTAGGGTTAGAGAAACTACTGACCACAAAAGGCATTAGATCACTTTTAGCAAAAGGAAGACCACATTCTCCTTCCAGAGAAGGAGAATTAAATCAGCTTCTTCAAAGAGAAGTGTTTGTCATCAAGTGGCATAAAAACATATAGAGTATAATAATTTCATGACATAACTCTAGTTACAAACCCTGAGGAGGCTGTTCATTTTAGGCAATACAGAGTATTTTGGCCAAATTTTCTTGATGTCTGGGCATGCTTCCAAATTTGACAAGAAAAGCACTGAATATATTTTGTTGAGATACTAGATTCTTTTCAGCTGACTCCACCTCTTCCATGCCAACAGCCTTTACATCATGGCTTTGTTAGCTGTATATGCAAACAACTGCCCTTGAGTCATAAGTAAATGAAAAATTAGGTTATCAGAAGACATGTCAGCAAAAGAAGCTCCTCCCAAGATATGCTTATTCTGACAAGCAAGATGTGCTTATTCTGGTGAGATGCATGTGATGGACACACACCATCTGCACCTAATCAGATACATTATAAAGCTATGAATCACTCTTTCTTTTATGTTTACTCTATCAGCCTATACAAAACTAAAAATATTATTGCAATAGCTTACTATCATTCCTCTTAAGATTCAAGGCCTAGTTCTAAAATAAATACATACATTAAGTGATACATGAAAATAGCATATTAATGGTTTAGTTCACTTACCCCAGGTAGATGAATGAGAAAAAGAAAAGCAGCAAAAGAGAAGAAATGATAAGCCAACCATGGATCACCTGGAGAAGATATCAATACAGATATTTTTAGACTTGTTATTTTAAATTAAGCATATATTAAAAGGCTTTTAAGGTTATTTTTCCTTTTGTTTAAAGCAAGAAAATTATTTAAAATATCTCTCACTTTGGTTAGTGCTACATTCATGTTTAGTCTATGCACATTGGTGCATTTCACTTTACACTTATGAATTTTAAGTGCTTTGTGAACTTTCAGGAGATGTTCTTTAGCTCTATTGAAAACATTTTGATACCAGTGGCATTATAACATAGCAGAATCATCCAGCATGAACACAGATGGAAAACATGATTCACTTTTGTGCTGCTCTGATTTCAAATAATTTTCAGAATGCAGTTATAGAATTAAATGCTGGAACCCAGAAAAACCTTCAGTACTTATCTACTGAAATGTCATTGATGAATGACTGTATAAGGATTTTGATATTCTCTATCAGTCATCTACAGACATAATCCCTGATTTTGATATGAGACCAGACTTACATGCCCAACAATTCAATAAAGAACAGTTTAGTGACGTACTCAGCAAGGCCACTCAAAGATTTAAACTTGGAAATGACAGGCATTTTGCACTGACATAAGTGCACTCTTCTGGTATTTATTGTACAAAGGGAAAAAATCATGATTGAAGACCCCTTTAACTCCAGTAATGTCTTAATGTCTCTTAACTGAGAATGAACATATATTTGTCAAAGTCTCAGCACAGAATCTCTTTTATAAACCTGACCCAGTATTACAAGTAGACAATCCATCAGAAGCAATAATCTAGAAATCAAAGCTACATAAGGAATCCTGCTTTCAACAGATACAATCAGTGGAAAATTACCTGGCTAAATTTGCTATACATGTACACCAGATTAAAGTATTCAGAAGCTGTTAAAAAAATGTGTTATCTCTTTGTCCTCTTCTTAAAGATGTGTTGTAGAACACATCTGATGTTCTTAAAATATTTAGCAAAAGTTAACTTAAAAGTAAAGTGCATATGCACAAAGACTAAATTATGTGATGCAACCAGGACTTTCTGACAAATCAAGAATCCAACCATTACAGCTAGAAATTTTGTACATTGAGTCTAATGATACATTTTTCACATGCATTTTTTAAATTTTTGGCTGTTTTTGAAACATTTACTTTCCTCCTTTACACTGCTTCTAAAATGAGGTTCAAATTTAACTTTCAACCTAATAAAACCTGCCATTTAACCTCCTCATCTAATAGACTGGCTTTTGCTAGTATGTTCTTAAAAAGACTTAAGAAGTTCCCATATGCAATAAGCACGGTGCCTGTAAAGATGCTGCAGGAAAACTGCTGAAGTATCTGTCTCGGTATTTCAAACTGTCACCACCCACAGCAAGTGGGAGAAACAACCTTTTAAAGGTGAATATCAGTATATATTGATTCAAGCAGAATCAAATTTTCCAACAACTTGTGAAGCTACTAAGCAGGGACCTAAGAAGAGTAATTTTATTTCTCTGTAAAATTAGTTGAAACTACTTTAAGAAAACGGCAAAGAAAGCTCTCTCATGACTTCTACTTGTATTTGTAACATAAGCTCTTAAACTCCTATCATGTAAGAAAATAAAGTGAATAGTAATGTTTCATCCTAAAAAGATAGTGAATGCTGACAGTGTCAAACACCAAGGCCATAGTCCAGCAAACTTCTACACACATCTTGCCTAACTACTGTCAACAGAACTGGAGGAGGTAGTTTCAAGAGTTGATCTAAGTTGGCATTTTATACACAGATGTTTGCTTTATTCTCAGTATGTACCTCATTTACTATAGCATTTTCCAGATCACGGGTCTCTTTTCTTACAAGTGACTTTCCCAGAGTACTTCTTGTAAGTTTTGCTCGCTGTTTTCCTAGCAGGGTACCACAACAGGTTTTTTGCCTTCGCATGAAAGAATTTTCATTCTTCATTTAACAACAACTTTGACGCTAATTGATTGCTGGTATAAATTTGGCTTTACCTGCTACAACTTGAATAAAAATTAAGAATGGGCTGCAGGATGCAGAGAATTAAAATGAGGTATAGCAGTCAGACTTTGGTTAGGCAGAGTGAAACAACGAAGAATGCAGAGAATAATAAATTAAAAAGAAAAAGCTAATCAAATACAATCTCCTTCAAAGATGCTGTTTCCAGTTAGACTGAGGAGCTAGAATCAGGATCATGCTTTATATATCATGTACAAGACAACCACAGGAAACTAACAACAGTGAAGCTGAAGTAGTATTTCCTTTCTTCAAAAGAGTTTTCAGATAAAAATCTTGTGAGGATAAGCAAATTATCACTACCAGATGAAGACCTAATGTTCTTTCATTACAAATTCCATTCCTCATAATCTGGACTACAATCTACACATAGAACTGCATGTAAAATAGAACTTTATTGCAGGAAACAACTTTTCACAGCATTCTGATATAGCAGCATAGAAATACTCTGATGGGAGATTTAAAAATAAGTTAATTATTTAGTATAATTAGCATAAAATATAACCACAGGAAAGTTATGATATGTAATAATTCTAATTTTTAGTAGAACAATTATTTTGTAAGGAAAATGTGCTGTGCTTTAAAAGGTTAAGAAGGAAACCAGAAATGTGAAAAGCTTAGTAATAACTGGTTGTTGCCTTCAGCACCTGAAGAGAACCAAGTGGCAATTAAGAAACTTAGGTACAGCACAGTACCTGACTTCATTAGAATGAAGAGACTTGCCAGTTTAACAAGAACACTGTCAGTTCAGATGTAATACCACACTATGATGAAGATGAAAGTACATATGTCAAAAATCAGTATTCCACAATGTATACAGAATCAGGCAAAAATAATTTCCCCTGCCACTCCACAGATAATTTGTAAAGGGGTTTCACGCACAGACATGTAGACCAAAACTACTTGTTCCCTCTTGAAAACAAAATTAAATGAAGCAAACCTCTGAATCCCACTATGTGTTTTACAACTGATTCAATGTCCTGGCTGCATACTGAGAAGCTTTATTAGGCTAAGCCTTGTCAAATGGATCATTAAGACCAAAACAAACCAGGAATTTTCATGGACAACTCCTCCTATGCAGGTCACACTGCAATTAATTATGCTAAGCCTGGGCTTGCCTAGATGACATCATTACAAGACTGAAGCCTTTCACAAAGAGCCTTAGAGTCTCTGTGTTTGCCACACGAATACTGCCTGGTGTGTGCAGCCACACACACTGATGGGAGACATCTGCATCACGGACAGGGAGGGAGAGGGGACCCACAAAATAGGACCAAATCTGTCCTTTGTATTTCTTGACCACAGAAAGATTTCAGTGCATGAAAATTCCAAAAGAATAGAAGCAATGTATTTCTAACTGACAGCACAGATGGCAGTGACAGCACTGGGCCTTTGCCCTGCTTTGTGCCAAATGAACAGAAGCCGCAAAATTGAAATGGTGAATTAAATCACCAGTTCTGCTACTTTTACTCACTCCTTGATAAGCCTTCATTTTGTTCCATTCTGTAAATAATCTGTACTAATTAATAAAGCTAGCACAACTACTTACCTTGTAGCACCTGTATTTGTAAAGCACAACCAGGAGGATGGTCATGACAATGATAACGCTGATCATGATGGCTGCATTAAGAATAGAATTCAGGGCTCTCTGTCCTACTGTCTCTGTCTCTTCTGTGAAAGGAGTGTAGATGCTACAGAAACAAAAAGTCAACTGAAATTACACTGAATGCACCGCTGTTTCTGGTATGTGAGGCCAACATCAAACAAAACTGCAGTAATCTTTCAATTCAGAGCTGTAAAAGCACATCTGTTTTCTACTAAGGCAAAACTTGAAAGGGGGCATAGTATCATATTAGACAAACTTGAATTCCTTAGAAGACCTGCCTTTCCTACATTCTTAGATTACTACCGTTTTCTGCTTTATAAAGCAGATAAAGCCCACAGCTTGATATGGCTACTCCCATGCTCTGTGTCTCTGCCACTCTCCCACAATACCACTCATGTGCTGACCAGTGCAGTTGGAATTTCACCTATGGATTCCCCATGAAAGCTCCCCTGTGACTTCAACAATACAATGTATGGGCTCAACTCACTCTTTATAAAGAAATACAATCTCCTGGGGCAACTACTTCATTGTGGGGTGGGAAGGAGAGACAGAGAGAAAACACTTATCATAAAAAAAATTATGACGTGCTTATATTATACAAACATTTCGAAGCCAAACACACATTGAATCATTTTGTCTAAATGTTTTCACAGTGGAACTGATCTTTAAGGTCTATTCTAACTCTTTAACATTCTGTCATTCTATGACTTGCTGCAGTTTCTGATAGGCTCAGTATTCTTCCTTTGCCACCTTTCTCTCAAATTAGCTTTCACTGGAATTGGGCTATTCTTTTTTTTGGCAACATTAATATTTTATCAAAATCTCAAAAACTTCTACAGAAACATCTGCCAGGAAAGTTCCCATAACTTCACCAGAAGTGAACCTCTTGAAGTTATATTCCCCTTGCATTTGAATTTCTTTATCAAACAGCATGATCAAACCAGAACATGGCATCTACATTACTTCATTTACACTAGCAGTTTTGTTCCTTTTCCAAAACTCTTGTATTCTAGCATAGTACAAGGGAAATGGCTTTGTCTGAAGATGGTGTTTATTTTACAAATAGCACACAGCATGATAAAGTATTAAAATGAGGACGAGTATTTGAATCAAGCAGTAACAAACAAGATATTATCCCCACTGGTCACCAGACAAATAACAAATATCAATAGTACCACAAAGAATCTGGTTTCTGGAAGAAATAAAACAAAACTGTCTTTGGAGAAGGGGAAAACAGTGACAAGGGGAAGTTCACTGCTTGAATCAGATTCCAAAAGAAACAGGAGTTTGAAGAAAATTATCTAAGTCTATTAAAAAGATAGAGGAAAATACTGATACATACAGCTGTCCATCCTTGCGTGTATAAAAGCTGACAGACTTGATAGTTGCAACAACAACCACCATGCAAAGCGTGACAGGCACAAACAGCATAATCACATGTTTTGCCCCATATTTCAGTGTTAGCTCTTCATCTTCTTCTTCATCTTGCTCCACCACCCGCTGAATGTTGTTTTGTGGCTGCCCATTAGTCTCAGACTCGGCATTGTCATTTCTTCTGCGCTCACTATTATCATGGCGACGTCTTTCACTGTTGTCATTCTGCAATACATAAAAACCAGTTTCCTCAGCAACTCTCCACAATCATGTGATTGTACGTTGAGCTAAAAATGACCCTGAGGAGGAAACATGTAAGATAATATTTACTGCCAAGAATACTTGCTACAGCAGGGATTTAAACAGTAGTAATTAACTGCATCACACTTATTAAAAGAATGGGAGCACAGGGTCATGTTAGAAACATTTACATTAAAAACACCAACAGTCAAAAGTAGGCTGGTGGCTTTAAACAGAATTTCAAAAGATGAATAAAGGCATCTCTTTCCCTTGGTTCAAGCTACAGTGGGTAAAAGGATGCACTACAGTAGAATGCCTGTAACTTTACAACAATGAACTGCATTGGCCCTTAAGAATAATGCCAAACAGACATTCAGGATTCCCTCTCCATGAAAATCCCAAGAAAATGTCTCCTTTCTTTACTGTGTTACTCCCACTAGAGTATACTAAGTAGAATATATATTAAAATGGATTTTCATGGGGTGTTCTGATGTTTTTAGTAAGAATGACACAGAAATGATGATCAAACTCAGGTTATTCTCAGTCTTTAAACTGCTGTTTGATCCTGGAGTTTCAGCATGGAAAGTTAAGCATGCAGATTTTCATCTTTCCCATGGAAACTACTGCCACATCCTTTCACTGATATTGAAGAAATTCCACCACTCTTATCACAAGTATGAAAGAGCTTCCTGTCCTTCCTACTACTGAAACATGAAGGGTTTAACACACATCAAGCATTTAATTCAAACACCAAGACAGTGGTGAACTTCCAATGGAAGCAAAAGCACAAACTGGGAACATCACCTATTAGTAAGTAATCAGGCCTGCACTCCAAGCTCCTGGTGTCACAAATCTTTTGCACCCTCTTCAAGAAGCACCATGAGCAGGGGGCATTCACCTTTGATATGTTGTGTGCACATAGAGAGAGCACAACAGTAGAGTGATCTATGCTTTACCTTTTCTGGACTACAAAGAAATAAAACCATTACCAGACACTCTAAACAAGCACTGAAATGTGACAGTGCATAGACCACTCATTTTTTAGTGCATTACCATGTCCAAAATCAGTGCTGTACTGTTCACATTCAAGAGGTTTAATATAGGAGATACAAATATTTTTGATTCCCGACAAAATTAATCTAATTTCTTCTGAATTACTTCCTGCAGAACATTTCTGTTTGACTAAGTGCACTAAAGCAGCATTAGGTTAAAATGTACAATAAACTGAAGGATGATACCTTTTGCAATACCTTTAAAATATTATTCAGTTTTCTTGAAATTGATCTGGACATAAGACAGGGCACTGAAAATAATCTAATGATTTTTTTCCTTAAGTATTCCTGCTCAGGTAGTTTTTTCCTTAAATGTGCAATGTTAAAGTCTAATTACCTGACCTCAGTAACATTTCCAAACATAACTACTGACTTGTATCTCATTAATTCACTGCAGTTTTTCGATAAATCAATAACAATTTTAGAGATTTTCTCTACAGAATTTTCTCAGCACCACCCTCAGAAAAGAGAAGATGGTAAGTACACACTCAGAAACTCCTAGTGGGGTTTTTAAAAGCACTTAAGTGATTAAGGAGCACAAGTCCCTGGACTTTGAACTGTAAATACTGACACTGCTAAAACCCTGGTTGAAGCTTTACAACTTCCCCAGCTCATGAAAAATTTGCTTTTACAGAGCAGTACAAAGTAATAATATGCACCAAATGCTCTGCCTATTCCTTCCTTTTTTTGTGGTATCCTCAGTATCAAGCTCACCAGGGTTTCAAGATCGTCCTCTAAGAAAATCTGTTTCATTTTTCAATAAGGAAATGGAATGTAAGAGGAGAAAAAACCCCAAACTAAAATTGTTTAAATTAAACAATTAAAACTAGGACACAACCAGGTTTTTAGAGTCACGGTTTCAACCTTAGTTTGAATTTAGTATCATTAATTTGAAATCTACACTGAAAAAGATGCTAGGATCAAAATTATTTCTTACTAAATGAAAAAATTATTATAAATCACTTGGCATTTTGCATAAAGTCCTAACACACAATTATTAAAAGTCAGATAGAAATGGGAATAAGGGAGAATGCAAATAAAGAGGTCATGTTTAATTAATCTGAAATGCTGGCTACAACTTAACCTATTTCTGTACAGATTATAGCAAAACGTAACATTTTTCACTTTGATAGTAAAACACTCAATTTCTCTCAGTCTACAGCAAGACAACAATAAACTTAACCATTGAAATAAACTGCCTAAGATGATCATAGGTAACAATACACTGGAGATGAACAGAGCCTTGGAACTCTGCACAAGCAGAGCAGACCGAGTACTTAGGTTTCTGCACACTTGCCGAATGTGTAGCTTTTTCTCTGCTGTAATAACAGTCTTGCATGAGGGAGCACTTACCCCATCTCTGGAACAGAAATATATTGAAATAAGTTAAAAATCTACAGCTTCACAGAGCAAACACAGAAACATCCAAACGAAAAGCCTGATCAACTAAACACACCACTACAAAAACTGGTTAAATCAAACAAAGAGAAAAATGGAAGAAATTAGACCGATATGTATTAGACCAATATTTTACTCCCTTCACTAGTTAGGAACAAAGACGCAATCAAAAAAAGGCCTTTACATACTAAAACACGTGCATGAAAACCAGATCAGCATCAAGACTTACACAAGTTACTCTCTCATTTGCACTTAAAGCTAGAAAATAAGCTGTCCTTTCAGGCTACTAAAGTGTAGCTGAACGTGACATGCGCGTGCCCCACTGCTTAAAAGAACAAAGTGCACTTATATCCTACCTGATCAGTATTAAACAGAGCAGAGGCCATGGACTCTTGCTGAAGTGGAAGCAAAGGAACAGACTCTTCACTTTCCTCAGACATAGTTAAAAGTGAAAACTCTGAAGCTAAAAAGTCAGTAACACCTGTTGTAACACCGTAAGCAAATGTAAGTTATGAACTACGCGCTTTTAGGCGAATAAACAATATCAAAAGCAAATGATAGTGGTTTCTTTCCCTATCAGGAAAATAGTTAATAGCAAACCCAGACCAATGCCCCTGAACCAAGAGATATTTGATGTTTTTAGCTATTAAATCCAGATTTATCCATCAGGAGCAGACCACCATGCCTAACAGTGGGCATGGACTTCATCAGTTCTCAGATAACACCACTGATGTTAAAAGGTCATTATGCAGTGGCAGATACTGAAGACTGGGTTGAACTCTTAGTGTGTGACTAGAATAGAAGAAGAGATGGCAAACCATAGCACTTAGGGATTTCACATGCTGACTTGTTAGCCACAGAAGCTGGTATACTTAAGCAGGAAAGGACTTTTGTAGGTGTGTACAAAAACAAAGTAGATGTGTAAAGGGGAGAAACATCATTATAACTTAGCATCAAAACTACTGTTACTTAAATATGGAAAGGCACAAGTAGTAGTGACTAATCAGTACAGTCTGTTAGTGAGAAGAACATAGAACCCTTTGCTGGTAAGGAGCACCACCAAGTTATCTGTAAGGATGGTGAGCCCACAGCTTTTTACTGAGCTCTGCCTTTTTAATCTGGCAGAAGTTTTCAGTAACAATTAATCTCTCACCTGTCCAAGAGGAAAAGAAACCTTTTACACTTCCTCTGAAGTAAAAGGAGAAGGGATGCAGTAGGAAAGCTCCCAATTTTTCAAATGTTTTATATTTTTATTTATATAGCATGATGCTTATCTGAGGATTTTTCAAAATTCTATTTAAACTGCTGATTGTACAGAAGATTTGAAGCAGGAATCAGAACGTTCTCTTGAATTATTGCTATAGACACATTTACAAGTGGCCCAGCCTCTCAAAAGCATTTTCATGCCACAAGGAAACCTGATATTCAAGAGCTATAGCAGGAACAAAGAACAGTGTGACAAGTCTAAGAGCCTGAGCACCACACCCAAGTAGATCATCTAAACCTGATTTTTCCAAAATACATGTGGTACAATGGTACAGTTTTAGCAATAAGTATGTGCTTAGGTCTTTCAAAGCAATCATATACAACTTCAAGTTTTGAGTACCTCCTCCCCCAAAACCTTGAGAACCAGGAGAGCACCTTGAAAATTATTCACAAGACAAGACAGAGCTGTTCTTCCTGCACAGGAACAGTCCTCCAGCAATAGCAGTAACAAAACCCAGGCTTCAAGTTCTACCTAGACTAAAATTAACTCTGTGACTGAGAAACTTGTGAACCAAGCAGACCACAGCCAGGCAGATCATGAGAGCTCACTAACTACTGTAAATGTCAGTGTTTGATACCAGAGTGTCTGACCCTTTTGTTTTTTCTCCTTGATGGCTTGGTCACTCCAACACCACTTTAAACAGGGGGAGGTCTTATTTGTACAAAAAATGAGTTTAGAACATCAGATATTTTGCAGCATATTTCTTTTGGCACTGCTTATCACAACAGTTCAGAAAGATAAAATGAATCCCAACAAACTATTCATCCCCATTTAACTGCTAGCAGGTACTAAAATTGTTTGTTACATACGGTGTTGCTGAGATGAGTATCAGGGAAGTTTTCTGTCAGCTGCCCATGCTGAAACTGGGGTAAATGCGCAGACAGCTCTGTCATTGGGACAGTCCTCTGGGAATCACTTATTTCCACACAAAATGGACCCTTCTTCTTGAGATGCTGAAAGGAAAGAGATGTGTAAAAAACCTTTGTTCTTAACATGAACAGGTTTTCCCTCCCTTCCCTACCCCAGTTTCTGGAGTTCACAAATACCAAAGACAACCATTGTGTATTTAATCATGATACCAAACTATCACATCTACTAAGAGGACATAATAGGGATTTTCCAGCACAAAAATAAGAGCCTCTAAGTGTTATCAAATTAGTTCATCAGCTACAGAAATCACTCAGCAACAAACTAATAATTTAAACAGTTCTTCATTCCTTCTTGTGCAATAAATGAGAAGTATTGCATACTTGCTCAGAACACAACAACCACGTTTTATCTCAGCAGAGCACAATTGCTCCAAGTTGTTCTGACTGCTGATAAATTTAGCAGTAATTTTCAAGGATGACTGAGTTACATTTGACTATCTAAAATCTAGACATATCCTTAACACTGTGATGCTACAAAAGTGACCTGGTGCTACACAAGACAGTATTTCAGCTGAGCCTCAAGAACTAACAGGCATTCAGTTCCCTTTATGTACCAGCTACAGCTACATGCCACATGTATGTTCTTCCATAAGAAAGTCAGATTAGAAAATTGTCCTATGTGAACTACATGTTCCACAACAAAAGAGGATACAGCAATATAGGAGAAAGAGGAAGTTTGACTGACCTAACTAAATTTCAGGAAAGAGCCTCATGATTTTAAGAGAAAATGAGCAGGCCTGGATAAATCACAGGCTTGATCACATAAAAAATAAATAATGAATACACCTCAAGGGTGGAGTGCCAGTCTATCCCAAGTGGCTCCAACCTTGTGTGAATTCCAGCACTCACCAGAACTCCTTATAGTAATTTTATTCACTAAAATGGAAGAAAACAAATCCAGGAAAAGAAAACAGGAATATTTTTCTGCTGCTTTAGTATACTCAGCTAGCGTATTGAGAGATATTGAAAAACTCTTACAAAAGAGGACATCACAAAGCAAAGCCTCTCACTTTTGGCAGCAACAAGACACAAGTGCTGCAAGACAGCATTGTAGTTAAAGAGAGAGCTAAGCCTATTTTCATAAACAGAACAGAAGCTGTTTCTCTATTTATAATAAATATGTACCTAAAAGACCTAACAACACTTACTAACTCTGGCAGCTAACTTAGTGAAGAGCCAGTAGGAAGCCACACCAATTTAACAAGTCTACTGGGAGCATGCAAACCGTTGGGAAAAAGAAAGTAAATGTAGTATTCACTAGAATAGCTCCCTTCCATATTTGCCATTAAAAATAAGGCACATTTAATTTAAAATATAATTTAAATGTAAGATCAGATGAAAATAAATATTAATTACACTGCTCCTACTTTTAAAATTTTACTCTAATTCTTTGGTTGGGCTTCAGAATAAAACAATGTTGTTTTAAGGCTGCTACTGGTAGTAATTCTCAGCGACAAGGCAATCACAATGGAAAAAATTGAAAATTTTCAACCAGATGTGGACTATCAGAATGAGATTTTTCACACAGCAGCATGTTAAAATTCTAATTAAATTACTGGAGAGAAAACCAAAATGAACTACCGCCCACAAAATCCTACTAATAGACTGGTGAAGAAAGCCAGCACAAATCCACCAAACGAAAAACCCTCAGCTACTGATAAGCAGAGAGAATCAGAAGACAGGGAGGAGTAACCGATGGAAGAGTTGCACCAAAGTATGAATGACAGACCTCAAAATTTATGGTTTGTTCAAACAGTTTCTTTTGAAAACGGATTCAGGACATCTTCCCAAACAACTTTATTTTATAGTTCTAAATAAATGAAATTTTTATTTGAAATGTAACTATGAACGAACGAAATTTATAAATGAACTCTGTATATACAGACACAAACTAAAACTTTGCTTGTTTTACCTGAAAAGGGACTCACCAGGACATTTTTTTTTCTAATGAAGCTGTTAATGTTAAAATAGCCTGTCTAAAAAAGTTCTTCCTTGCTTCCTTTGGGTTTCCTAGGTCAGAACAACAGGAGTTACAACTGCCGCTGTCATGCACTTACATTTAGCCTAATAAACAGAGGTGACACGCCAAGTAAGCTGCTTGCAGAAGAGAAAGCAAAGCAAGCATCGATCAAACAAACGCGGCGCGGTTAACCCGTGCCTTCTCCTTCAAGTGAGCAGCAAGAAGCAGCTGCCACCGCTTTGGGGGCACCCCCGCCAGCCCCGTCCTCAGCCCTGCCTCGGGCCGGAGCAGCCCCGCCGCAGCCTCGGCACCGCGCCCCCAGCCCCTGGGAGGCCTCCGCGGCGCCGAGGGTGCGGGTCAGGCCCCGGCCCCACCCCGCTCGGGGTCAGCAGCTGCCCAGGCCCGGCGCTCTGGGCGGCAGGAGAGCGGCAGGGACCTTCCCCGGCCCGTGGGCGTGTGCCGCAGGGCTCGCCCAAACACCGGGCCCGGCCCGTCCCCGGTGGCGCAGCGCGCCCGACCCCCCGCGCCACCCGGCCCGCCGAGCACCGCGCCCTCGCCCGGCCCGCCGGGGCCGCGCCGGCCCCCGCCGACAGACGGACCTGCACGGCAGCCCTGCCCCGCGCTCCGCCACCGGCTCCTCGCCGCCCGCAGCCCGGCCCCGCTCGCTTCCGGCCCGCGCCCCGCCCTGCCGCCACCTCACTTCCGACGGGCGCTGAGGAGCCTCCCGGGCCGGGGCGGCCGCCGCACCCGCCCCGCCGCACCGGCCCCGGCCAGCCCGGCGCGCAGGGCGCACGGGGGAGCGCCCCGCAAAGAACACGCTGAGAGCTTTGCCGGCAGCGAGGACCGGCAACCCAGACACGCGGGTGGGAACTGAAGAAAGGCAGCAAGAGAGGCTGGCTGGACAGCAGAGTGAACGCTCGCCGAGTCCAGCCGCGAGGAATCGTGCAAAGGAAATGCAGCTTGACCTTTTTAACCTGGTGCCAGATAAAGAGAGGTTTGATGAGAAAATAAACTTCTCAGCTCTTCTGAATACAAGTCATACATATGTCAGTAACCCTGTTTTTAAATGGTCCCACAAAAAAGGCCTTATTAAGAAAGTAACTTAAAAGGACATTTATATTTCAAAATAAAGACAGTATTAAAAGTCAACATGGTATTTTTTCAAGAAGCCTCCAAGTACACCTGTGACTGGTTAGTCAAAAAACTCAAAAAAGTCAATTCTAAATTTGAAACTTACCTTGCTATCCATATTTGAAATATCATCCACAATTCTTCAAGTACATAAGCAATTGGTTAGTAACATATAGCAAATGCTATGATAGATATAACCACTCTGGATATAAAAAAAATGTAAAATCTAAGGGGGCATGCAATTCTGCATGTTTAAAACAATGTTGTATTTCAGTATTTGACTACACTACAGGAAAATCTATGGTAAAATTAAGTGGGACAGAACTATTGCACGTAAAAGGTTTGATGTAAGCATTGCAAGGCAAATACTGACTTTCAATAGCTCACAGAATTATGAAATGCATTTAACAGAAGCCATTTTTAGACTGAAAGTGATGTCTAACCATAAATAAAACTACTTGCAATTTTAAAGGGAGAAACAGCCAAACAAAAAACTCAACCAACCAAACACGGGCATACAGCTGTACCAAACTATTTTCTATTATTAGTATCAGTTTGATCTACAATGAAATGTCTATTAAACAATACCTTATACTGCTCACATTGCATGACTGTGTACTAATTTTTAATTCTGTACTCAATGTTCCTGCACCAGATTATGTACAGAATATGAAAAAGTGTGACAAAGTTGTAATATAAAACCCAACAGCTTGCAGTTTTCAGCGTATCCACTTTCCAAAATACTACTCCTGTAAGCAGCTATCTAGCAACCCTGTTTAATAAGAACATGAAAGGTCCAATTCCCTCTCAGTAATAGGAAAGCACTAGTAGTAAGACACAGGAATTCAGTAAGAAGCTAAACTCGCTGTTTAGGGCCTTTCCCCTGCCCACATTTAGAGCCATGACCATCTAGCTAGATCATTATTTTTAGTACAGGTTTCTGCCTAAAGAGAATGAAGGAAACAGCTAAGATTGGAAAAACCAAATCAGCAGGTGAGCAGGTTAGTCTAAAAACAAAATAAGACTCTCACCAACTTAAAAGATAATGTAAAAATATATATTTCTTGGTAACGGATCTTACTTGCTCCTTGTTTCCCATTTCTTTTCGGTGCATATTAATGAAGAAAAATGATACTTTGATTTTGTATTTACATATTCCAAACACTGAATGGCAGTTACATAAAATGATTATCAGGAGAATAAGAGCATGTGTTTTGTCAAGTTTTAAAACCTTATTCCACTGTAATGTCCAGATAAACAAGCATATCCAGTTCTGTTGTGTAAATAGTGATATTTTTTCATTACAGTGTGTGGAACTTCTGGAGTAACTTTCCCTCACAGTATGGGTTGTACAATGGCATGATGCACTGAGTACCTGGTGGCAACATCTGCACTTAACTCATGTATCCCATTCTAAGCACACTCTTGATCTGTGTCTAACATAACACAGTGTGTATTAAATCATATATCCAGATAGTGAAGTGTGGTAATATTGGCAAAAAAGGCTTTTTCTACCCCAGATTTTCCATATTAATCTTGAAATAATTCTGTTAGCGCATGTTGAAAGGTAACAAACAGAAGTTACTTTCTACACTAAGTTATGTACTAAGCACATAACTTCTGTTATACTCCCCAGCATCACTGACACAAAATACAGTATCACTGAGACATAATAACAAAACTTTCAGTAAGAGGTGAAAGTAGAAGTGACTTTATACTTGCATTCCGAAAGAGGAAAAGCTGCTAAGCCAAACCAGAGTTCATCTAGTGAACATTCCTTTCTTCTTCCACTACAGAAAAAAACCCTGAACCTGCACAAAATTGATTTTTTTGATGCTATCACAATGATTCTATATACTTATTTACCTCCAGCTTAGAGTTTACATATCTTTCTCATCCCGGCACCTTCAGTCTCCTTAGAAGAGTACAAGCTTATGTCAATTGCACACACAGCTTTAGTTTAGGGCAGAAATAAACTGAAATTTCACAACTTGAGCTTTCTCTGAAGAATCCGGATGAGGATGTTGGGTAATCTGTCACACAGTGGCACTACAATGTGTTTGTCAAATTTGTCTTGTTTAACTGCTACTCATGAGAGAGAATGCCATTTACCAGGTCAAAAGGCACTCGGGAAGTTCACTCTCCCTCTTCTCTGTATTTGCTACAAACAGAGCAAGCTTTCAATTTATTTAGAATTTGAAAACTTTTTGGTAAATGGTGATGCAGAACTGTACAGGGAGAACAGGGAAGTAATTTCTTAGGGTTGCAACCATCAAGTTGCAGAAAAAAATATGAAGATTGCAACGTGTAAGCATGCAAACCAAAACATTCTCAGACAAACTGAAGCACAACATGAAAGTAACATCTGAGCATGACACTTCAAATTAAAAAAGAACATTTGGTGGTGTGTAGTGTAGTATCACAGGGATGAGAAAGAACATACTGGGATCACATCTAAATTTGCAGGCTTCTAGTCACCTGATATCAGCAGGAGATGGTTTTTAACACCCACCCCGCCCTTAATTTGGGAACACTTGATTCAGTAAGCAGTGTTAAATACAATTGCATGCTGCATAAGACTCCAAAAGAATATCAACCCTTAAATCAAATATATACATTTTTAATATCTGAAATATTTACATGGTGGAACCTATACACGATCCCAATTGTTAAGAACAGTGTTTTCAAGTGTCCTCTCCAGATACAAACAACTAGTAACTCAAGGTCACAGTTATGTTTTCTGAACAGGTCAACCTGTATCCTTCAGTTAAATACAATACAGAGATACTGGAACACCTTTACTTAATTTGTTTGATATTAAGAATTTTGTTTCAAAAATTAAAAATAACTTTGAGACCGTTTGCTCCCTGGAACACAGTCCTCCTGCAATCAAAACAGCTCACAGCACATTATAGATTTGACTTCTTACCCAGGTATGAGATAAAAAAAATGCAGTTTACAGTACATGTCATCATTTATACCATATCAGTCTATTTATAAAAAAAAACCCATACAAACAAGGCAGGAAAATATTACCCTCTTTTTGTGGACAACAGACTGCATACAGTAGAAAACAAAAGTCAGGGCTAGTTTAACAGTATGGATAAAAACAAGATTCCAGCTTTGTATGACAACTTATGTTTTAGTTAACATGGTTGGTTTTTTTTGGTTTTTTTTAAGAGACAGTTACATCCAAACAGGGCTTTTTGTTTTGTTTCTAAATACTAAAAAAAAAAAAAAAAAAGTTTTAAAAAATAGTTTCTTCTTAAAAAAGCAATCTGATTATTTTGGAGAAAGAAGGGATAGTAGGCAGGGCTAGAATGAAATTGAGTAGAAGAAAAAAACAAAAACCATTAGATAGCACTTACTGAATTTAGGTCCTGCTTTTGTTTTAACTGAGCAAATAAAAAACTTCCTGTGATTTGCACTTTCTGGGAAAGAAGAACATCTGCAAGAGATTAGGTTCCCAGCTTCATTAGTAACTCTTAATGGGCAACAAAGTACCAAGATTACTACTGGTTCACATAAGAAAGAGAAGTCTGAAGGAACTCCTTTTCCAGTCAGATGAAGTGATCAAATGAACACACAAAGCTCTTCTGTGAAAACAGCTCAAGACGCTTATTTTTAAATTGTATTTTGATCATTTCTTAAATAAAAAAGGGGAAGTATTCTCCCAAAAAAAGACTGATAAACTTGCAGTAAAATCCTTTGTCTTCATCTGTAACTGATATAGTTCCACATTAAGTGCAAATGTTTTGCAAAACAGGGGATTTTTTTTCTTAATATTTACAAGAATCAGAGTAACATAACAAAATTACCAAAGAGCATGTACAGTAGCTGCAGCTTATAAAACATACCGGTAATTGTACCTCATGTATTATAAAGAGAACCAATGCAGGATTTGATAACTAATTGAGTAGGGTAAAAGGGGCCTCAGAGCAGAGGACAAAAAAATTCACATTTTCTACATAAAAAAATACAGGTCTCAAGTCTCTGAGAACAGAGAGAATTCGAAGTCTCTGAACAATGAGGGGGAAAAAAAGCCCAAAATTGAAATGGAACCCTAGAAGCAAGGAGAGTGCTTTATTTCACTAGGCCAATCTTCTTTGCTTCTGTCTCGTATATCAACAACCTCCACATTTTGACTATGAAGACTTCAGCTTCTTCATCTAGTACCTGTAGGAAATACACATTTTATAGATTATTTTTTAGGTTATGCATTCCAGTTATAAAGACTAACTGTAGATACATCAGAAAAAAAATGGATATAGTGTAATACAAGTCCTTGAGAGAGGGACCGAATGAAATTCTGGTGAGTTTGTCTGTCCAACATCAGTGACTTGACCAGGCTCTAACGACATACTTGTATAGTGCTGCTGTTGAGCACTCAGAGGTAGAAGCATCAGTAAACTAGTATCCAAAAGTGGTTTGGGACGAGGCAGAAAAACGGCAGGCTTGGAAACAATGTAAGAACAGGACATTCACATGTGGTATCTTCCCTTAAATTAACTCCACATCTCCGCTCGTTGTCATTTGGAACTTCCTTAGATATTTGTTAAATAAACCCGCAAAGATTTCTCTTCCCTGAAGTTATTATCTAGGCTTTTCTTGAATATGTACAAACTTTTAGCATGCACAGCATCTCTCCAAAGTTCCCCAAGTCACCTAGTAGTCACACCAAAAACAATTTACCATCTTGTACTATGCATGTGGCTCCTACCAACTTTGCCTCCAAGTTTCCTCCTCACAGGAAGAGTGGATTCGTTTTTATTCACCTTTCAGTGTATTAAAACATGGTGGTACAGCAGCATTAGTTCATACTGTTTCTCTCTTCCAACACCAGGGAAAAAAGAGCTTTTACTTTTCTACAGAAAATCACCTTTTGCTCATTACTTAGGAAAAGACCCACTAAACCACTAATAAAGATCTATTCAAAGAACGAGAAGGAATGAAAGCTTTTATTTCTGATACAGTTCTGTTATTGTTGTTTTTGGCATCTACTATTAGGGACAAAAATTTTTGTTCCAAATTTCTGAGTATTGAGAAGCTCTGAAGAGGGATCAGTAATTTGTACCTAGGTGCTGTAACTGCAAAATAATGCCAGTGCTAGCATGATGTGCTCAATCATTTCTAACACATGTTTTCTGTTATGGACTCTTGCTATTTTGCATAATTGACTTTTAGCTTCAGTAAAATGTAGAAGGTATGTCAATTACAGAATTTCTGCTTACCATGGCAACATCATCCAGTATGCTCTGAGGTGAGCTGTGAGCCATAACCTGAAAGAAACAAATGTTTTTAGACTAAAAACTTAGCTGGATTTTGTCCAAAAATGTATATAGGGTTTATTCTATGTCCAAGGAATTCTTAAAGTTTTGCACGTGCAAGAAGTATTTGCAGTTCATCAGGTTTCAGTAATAGTCATGGCAAAAATTAGTATTAAACTGCATCAGAATCCATCAGAGTGAGTCCTACTTTATGGCCAACTACTGAGGAACAAGTTCCAGGAAGCTCCAGAGATTCACATGTCCTGCATTTGCTGGCTATTTTTATATCTCCAATTATGTTTTCTTAATTTATAGGAAAAGCTTCCCTTCCTTCAACAATAAGCTGCTAATGGAAGACAAAGGCAAAATTCTCCCTGTATCACTCCTCCTAACTGGATTTCTCATCTACCTGTTAGGTACTTAATTTTTTTCCCAGAACCAAGTAAGTTGTCTTTAAATACCACAGAGTTCCATTTATTCACATATATACACACACCCATATATAATGTAAGCATGGCAAATACTCAATTTCTGCTTTTGACTTTCTGCTAATCAACTGTGTCACAGAACTCTCGGGACTTGCTTTGCCTCTCATGTGGTAGCCCCAAGATAAACCAAGACAAGCCATTATAAACATGTGTACAGAAGTCACTGCTGCATTTTAAATAGGGAGCAAAGCCCTAACTTCACAGAGAATGCAGAAGATACGAACCTTAGAGCAAACAAAGTCAACTAGTGTGGCTTCTTCTTCACCAATATACTCTATTATTTTCTTGTTAATCCATGGTCTAATTCGACGTTCCATTAGTGTCTGGAAAAAAACATAAAACTAAAATTAATCATTTCCTTAAGCTTCACTCTGTTGCAACAACTGCTCAACAGGCATCTAGAAGACTCAAACAGATACTAAGCAGAAGATACATTCTGCTATCAATGATATAACCCTTAGAGATTTGGCATCTGCAAGTATTTCTGAGAGCCACTCAAACATTTTACAGTGTCTTTTTTCCTCCTTCCATAAAACTGCTTGATAATTTGTAGTGGCAATTTGATGGAAACCAAACAAAAATAAGCAGCCATACTTCAGAATAAGGATTATGTATGAACAATAAATAGAGGACTCAAGTTTGACTCCACTTGATGATGATACTCCAATCCACTGGGATCCCAGTAACCTTGCTTTTCTATTCAATTATAATGTTTCCTTGGAAAAATTAAGCCTTTTTTGAAATGGTTGAATGAATCAACTTACTGAATCCACAATTGACCAGTCAAGGGGATAAGCAAAGAGCTCTGGTTTTGCTGTGGGTATCTTCTCAATGAGACTCTTAATGTGCTTGCGCTTTTCTTCTGTATTGACACTGCCTTTGATATTGCTTTTATCTTCTTCTCCATAATCCAGGGGAACAAGTTTCCTTTTCCGGGGCACATCGTCGCTGTCTTCATCATCAAATTTATTGAAAACACTATCCACAGCAAGTTTCTTCCTTTTTACAGCATTGGGCTGATTAGGACTGTTGCAGGCACCTACAACCCAAAAGGCAGAGTAACATATTCATCGACTGCAACTAGTTTGCTCTTCCCCCATTACTTGAGGAATATTGCTTTGTATGCTACATAAATGTCTAGTCTATGAATGCCTGGCAATGGCTTTTAATCTCTCAAACTCTGTTACAAAAGTGGCAAAAGAGGTAAAGATCTTTAATGGAGTTTGTTCAAGACTGAGCCATTTGAAAAAGAGGGTCTTCTTTCTCTGCCCTGAAACCAATTAGCACTCCCTCTGAGGGAAGACTACAGTCAAGCCCCAACCTTAGGGCAGGCAGAGCACAGAGTGAAAGGCAGAAAAGCATTCATCAGCCTAATGCCACAGTCTCTCATCATTCAAGATATAACACAGTGTGAGCTCAAAGTGCAGCCCAGCATAACTTAATCAAAATAGTAAATAATAAACACAAAATCGTTCTGGAATACAAGTGTTCTTAGTTCTGCTGCTCAGAAATAAATTTTTTAAAACAGCAGGAAATTGCTACAGTACTAAGGAACTCTAGGCTCAAATTTCACTAACAACTGTTACCAGTTTATTGTTATATTCTAAAAGGAAGAAAAAAATCTAGTTTTCTTTTTCTTTAAAAGGGTCTTAAGTAAACATAAGAACTACCTAGGTCTTAAATTTAACATATAGTTACACCAATGAAAAGTAGAAATGAGTTTTCAAAAAGATATTTACAGATGTATTAAGGTGAAAAAACATGTGAAAATAACCAATTCCAGCTCAGAACATTCCTACAAAAATTAGCCCTTGAACATGCCTGCACTTCCCTCCTTTTTTGCCCTCAAGATTTTAGATGAAGAGAGCTCTATAAAATGTATCTTCTGGATAGGTCAACTCAAGCACAACAGCTAGATAACAACTACTTGATATAAATACATCAAACCATACGACACATTTGGAAAACCGTGTGGCTACTCAGCTTGACAATTTTTATTTTGATCCCATATGGAAGATTGAAATAGAACTTAAACTTGCCCAATTTGAGGCTGAGTCCAATTTTGGGCCGATGCTCCTCCAGTTGTTGCTGTTCAGGTGAATTTTCATGAGGGATAATGATGCCACAGGGAGATTCATCACCAGGTGTGTTAGGAGTTGCATTTCCACTAGCTGAAGAAACAGATGGAGCAGAACTGATTGGTCGTAAAGTTGGTTTAAGGCAGGGCTTTTGTTCAGGCTCCTCCTCCTCTTCCTCTGGCTCTTCTCTTTTTTCTTCTTTTTCGGCCTTGTCTTCCTCTTCCTCCTCAGATTCTGGCTCTTGTTTTATTTGTGGCTGCCTACGTCGCTCAGCCTCCTGCTCCATCTACAATGAAACAGACAATTAGCAAAACCAGAAGCTCTCTCAAAACCAGTACTGTTGGAAAAGAACCTAAAGATCCTCCTCTTTAGAAGACTGTTAGTCAAGAAAAATATACGCAACTACTGGCGTTCTTGTAAAGAATCCTGATTAATTCAAATTTGTTTTCAACTCCATCAAATCTGGATGTTGATCTGGAAAGTTTTTTGGTTTTCATTGTTCCTACTGCCTATCTGGACTTCTTTGTAAGAAAAAGCAAATAGAGATAATAGTAAATATCAGATCTCTTGCACAATTTTGCTCAATACAACCCGAATACAAAGGACTCATTTTCCTGTCAGACCAACAGCAACTCACCCTCTGGAGTTCTGCATCTGGATCTGGATGTCCTTCAGCCAGAAGACGTTGCCTAATTTCTTCTAATTCTTCCTTTTCCCTTTTCCTATCTCGTTCATCTGCTTCCATCTCTTTCTCCCTGTCTCTTAGCCTCTTCTGAAGAGCACTACCCCTACAAAAGATGCATATTTTTTATTGAGACAACATTTTAATGAGGGGTTTGTACCACAATACAAGAAAAACTTCATGCAGATACATCCCCCACTAAATGAAAACAAGATTCATAAGAGCACCTGGCATCCTCTGTTTTTGTAACATTAGAATCTTAAGATACTAGTTCTCAATCTTACTGCACAGAATCTACCCCACCACATTAAACAGAAGTAGAGAATGAGGCTGATGATCTCTTTAGAGAAAGAATTAAGTTTTATAGGTTTTTGGCCAGAATCACTTCTGCTGAATTAGTTTTATGCAAATGTTAGTTAGTCCCACGCTGAAGGATGTTCCCAGTCATTTACTTTAACAGGCTTGTTCCTCATATTATTTACAGCTTCTTTGCAGTGAATTATTTAGAGGCATGCTTGTTCCCTTCTCCCTGCGCCTTATTTTGACATTATATTGACCTCTGCCCTGCCTCACTAAAGTAAAGTCATGGGAATGAGCGGCTACTCCCAAGCAGTAATCAGCAGAAGTAAGGAGCTTCCCTTTTCACTCTGTCACTTATGAAGTGACACAAAAAAATTAGGTAATTGCCACATTAACCTTACAGTGCCACATTACCAGGCAAATAGAAACTCCATAAGCTCCTGCCAATAAACCCCCAAAATTGTGTTTAAATTAACAATGGACATTTTTTTTATTAGGAATACAAAGACATACCTGTAGTATTTTGGATCATCTCTGTCATCATCATAATCTTCTAAGAATTCTTTCAACCGTTTGGCCTCTTTTGCCTGCAAGGAATTGAAACATAATGATTTCTGGTTTCCTTTCCAGGAGTTTAGAATTTATTAATGTTATTAGCAAGTTAATTGTTGATCTACTCTGCTTTAAACTAAAAATACAGTTTTCCAAACAGAAAGTGGAGAAGTTTTGGTATTGCATCCAGAGGGTCCACTGGTATTGTGCACTGATTTGTGCATATATATATATACATACATGTTCCCCCCCCACCCACATATATATATATATATATTTATTTGGTTAATTTTGTTTTACATTACAGATGAAGAGGATCAAAAGTTCCTTTTCTCCAAATCCTTTAAGCCTGCTACTGAGTATTTTAACATGGCAGCCTAACTGTATTTTATCAGTACTGCTTTGTTTCAAGAACTTTTTCAAGAGAGTCATGCACAGAAACAAATCTGATGGCTGCTCCTTGGATAAGCACCCTCCTGTTGTGGTACTGAAACAAACCATGTGGCACTAATGTACAGGCTTATGTGGTATTAATGTGCAGGCCTAACACTGCAGGGGGCGAGCAAGAAAGAGAGGAGACACTTTATCCCCCCTCTGATAAAAGAGGCAAAATCCCCAGTTTGTTAAGGGAAATTAAATTAGGACCTTCTAACCTGTATTTAAGCAATATCCTTAAACCAACAACAACATATTTCTGGGCTAATGACTTTGAGAAACAAATTATGATTATGGTTGTAATTTCAGCACAAAATGAAACACTGTTTTCTACAATGCAATCCACAGCCAGCATGCAGGAGGATTTGGAATGGAAAATATCACTGACAATTTCAAACATCTTTTTCCCCCTGATGCATTTAGAGGGAAAACCTAGATTCCACATGAAACTATGTGTTTTTAAATCCTCTCTCCCCTGTGTGTTTCTTTGCACATATGGCTTTGAAGCAATTTCTAACCCATTCTCTACTCTCTCAACATCTTCTCCGGGAATCTATGAAGTGAAATAACACCCCTAAAACTTAAAATAACTTCCTTATGCTTTAGCACAAAATGATGAGATTACACAATTATCTATTTTCCAAAGGTGTCTTTTCCAACAAAGCTTCCCAGTGTTACATTTGTAACTGTGATAATTTCACAACTAATGAATTATGGACAGGCATTTATTAAGTGCATAGATACATTAAAGAATATTGTATCATAGCTCATGAAAGGTTTGGACACATGAGCAGGCTGGAAGTTAAAAAAACAGGTCTAGTTCTACCTAAATGACATAGAACATACAGTAGGTTTTGTCACAAATCTGACAGAAGTTACAGATGCAATAGTACGTGATAATCAGACCACAGTAATTTGCAGCTGCCTACTTCTCACGCTTCTGCCTTCATAAGACCAAACCACTAGGCTTTGTTTTTCAGACTTTACATAGACTTTTTCAGACTTCACTCCCGCTTACTAGACATCTTCTGTTTCAAGTCTATTAATTGGGAATTTTTTTGGTATAAAAACACACATGGCCTTTATACAAAATGAGAGCCCTATTACTATCCATAAATGTAACATTAGGATATTCCTTTCTAAATGGGACCAAGAGAACAAGGCAGGGAAAATTACAAGTCAAACTATAAGCTTTACCATTTCCCGTCTTCTTTCTTCCTCCCTCTCAGCCTCCTTTTCATATTCTCGACTTTTTTTTCGTTCTCTGATTTCCCAGTTTTTAAGACGCTGCAACAGAAGAAAATACACTTCAATCCTCAAGAACAATAAGAACAGCAGTACTACTTCAAAATGAGTTTGAACTGTTGTTTAAAATAACTGTACTATAAATAATTTGCATAATTTTAATTCAAAATGCCCGAATAAAAAGTCTGTTTTGACAGTGACAAACATATTCTGCCCCAGCTCATGTACTCAAAAGATAAAAAACGTATTTAGGAAAAGAAGAATTATGTATTTTACACTAGAGGACTTGTTATCAACTCTCAGACACATTTTTTTTACTTTAAAGAACCTTAAAAATTCCAACCTACCTCTTGATATGCAGCTTCCTTTTCACGCAGTTTCCTCTCCAGTTTTCGTCGTTCATAGGCGTCTTCTTCATCTTCTTCTCGGTCTCTCTTCTTATCCTTTTCCCGCTCTCTTTCCCGTTCTCTTTCCCGTTCCCGTTCTCTCTCCCGTTCCCTCTCGCGTTCTCGTTCTCTTTCCCTCTCACGTTCTCGTTCTCTTTCCCTGTCTCTGCTTTTTTCTCTGAAGGAAGAAAAAACCCCAAAGTTCAGTAGAGAGCCTTCCTCTCCATTCAGTCAAATGATTAATAGAGGTTATTTTTCTTCTGCAGTTGTAGAAGATGATTAGCTGGTACAGAAATGGGTATAAAATCAATACTTACTGATGGGTATTCAAAAACCCACTAAAAGTAACTGTTTGAACACTGAACATTAAATAGCAATATCTACAGAAACTAAGCATGAGCATATGGCAATTTCTTATGAGACTGAACTAGCAGTTCTACACAGCCAAAATCACCAGAAATAAAGGGTATCCCTAACAAATCTTTGGTGTCCACGTGGCTTACAGACAATTTTAATACTTCTGACAAGATTATTTATTGTGAATGCAGCACTTGCAATATGATACGATTAATTACAGCTTGAAAGAGTAATCTCTTTGCTTTTACTAAAAAAAAACCACAATCCAAACAAAAAACCCAAACCAAACCAACTGAAACAAAATCCCTCAAAATCCAACCAAGAAGCCCACCATGTAACACAGGAAATGATAAAATCTGCTTAAGCTAAGAAATACCACAAACGTAAGAAAACCTTAAGCAGGAATAAAGCTAATAATGAAAAATAGGAGATATTTGAGACAAAACCAGTATGCTTATATCATATTTGGAGAGTTGCTTACTGCATATTGCAGTTTTTAAGTTCTTGTGCTGTGGGGGAAATCAAGTACTCTCCCAGTCTGGATTTCCTGCTGTTACTCTGATCTTCCACAAGGATCATTCTCTTTTGAATGGCAGCTGATCTACTCAACTATATGCACTTAGTAAACAGCACTAAGAAAAAGTGAAATAAATAGCAGCTGAAGTACGCTTACCTTGATCTGCTCCGATCCTTGCGATCTGAACTCCTTTCACGATCTCTGTCCCGGTCTCTGTCTCGTTCACGGTCTCTGTCTCGGTCCTTAGTTCGGTCACGGTCCCTATCTCGCTCCCGTTCACGCTCCCGTTCCTTCTCCTTCTCTCGTTCACGTTCCCTCTCTCTTTCACGCTCCCTCCTTTCTCGTTCACGCTCCCGTTCCCTTTCTCTTTCTCTGCGTTCTTTTTCAATTTCCTGTCTTTCTTTCTCCTTTTTGCCTTTTTCCTCCTCCAGTTTCTAAAAACCAACAAGAGAACTTTCATAGTTAATTTTGCAGTTACACAAACTGGATATTCCCGACGCAACACACAAGGCTGGTAATGGAAATACCAAAACCGCCACTAATTTTAAAATATTAAATAGGGTTTGGTGGGTATTTTTTGGAACTCGTAAGTATGAAATCAAAATGCAGCAATCACAAGACTAAGTTTTGTGCAAAAGCAAAGATCTATACAGACCAGCAGTCTCCAACTTTAGCAGAGTAGGGCTGGCCTTGTATTATGAGCTGACTAAACTGCACATTCAGTGTGCACTACCAGTCATGACTCAGGTGGGACTCAAATTCCACTGGCCCTTTGAGCCGGTTGGGTATAAGTAAAGTGAACTTCCAGCTGACAAAATTAACTCCATTCAATTAGGAAAATATATTTCAGTGGAATGCTTACTGGGACAGTGAGTTGTTTCCCAAAAAGTCTTGGCACACCAAAACCATCCTAGATGAAAACTCGGGTAAAGAAATATATCCACTTACACATGGTGCATGTGGTTAAACAGTGAAGAAAACTGTCACTTTTCCCCTTTTCCCTCCCTAAAAAAGTTCTAAGTGCTCATGGGTAAGAACTGGACTCTGCAGAATGGAATCTTAACTTCCACCACTGCAAGATGGAGACAGTTAAAAAAAAGGTTGGAAATAGCTCTTTTGAAACACAGAAACTAAAGGTTACCTGCTACAGTTTTACTAAAAATTGTACAAAATTGCCCCTTTTTTCATACAGAAACAGTTCTTATGACCAGAATTCCTATAAGACAATAGAAAATACATCAACAGAACGATAGATAAATCCATCCTTGGAAGCAATTGTTATGTGTTCACTTACAGATGCTGTGCTAGGACATGGACCGCCAACACTGGATTAACCTTGCCTATTAGCTATGTTTCTGGGAGGAAGAGCAAGTACACGGTTCACAAATATACCAAATAACAACCAAATATACCAAATTTCAACCTGATGGATGCAAGAATACCACTTTTTGAACAAATATTGAGCAGAATAAACAGGTTTATCCCCTTTGGCTCCACGTTTACCATCACTGAAATGAAATTAAAAACTGGAACAATGAAACAGCATTTTCTCTGGTTTGTGTTTTTTTGTTCTTTTCTTTTAAACAAAGCATTTAAGACAACTTTAAAAAGCAATCTTACCTGATTAGTGTTCTTCTGCCATAGGCACAGGGACCAGAGAACCAACAAAGGATTACAGAAATAAAGCTAATTCACTAGTGATTAATGTATCCAGTGAAACTATGCTGCATTGATAACACAATACAGGCAAACCCATGTTGGATACATTGAAATCACAAAGGAAAAAGGGACTAAAAATGGTAGGAATTGGTAGAAAACTGATGTGAAAAAAATAAAACTTAGATCCTATAATACACACTGGGCTGAAAAACTAATTTCTAAGGATTGTATTATCCAGGAGCTTTACAGTGTTATACCTCAGCAGGGTCAAAATTTAAACTAGGTTGTCAACGTTTAAGAACAACTTACCTCAAATTTCATATACTTTTAAAGAAAGTTTACATACTGAAGTGGTTGATACTTACAGGTTATCTTAGATGTTCCAATAGAAATTTCTTTAGTTGAACTCCTGCTTTTTCACCACTCTCAAAAAATTTGTTTATGGTGAGATTTCTCAAGAGAGTGGGTTTCTTTCTTTTATTAAAAATATATTCACAGAAGTGTAAATACACACGCACAAGTTTTGGTATATTATAATCCTTTTCTTAAGTCCATTTCCTTAAAATCCAATTGAAAAAATAAACTGGTGTATTTTGTAATCAAAATCTGACCTCAGTCAACTTCTGTAAACCTAAATAAAAGGATCTGACAGGGTAATGGGATGGGAACAGTATCAGATAAACTGAAGTAATGAACAGAAATGAACAGGTAGAAGAATTATAAATCTTACCTTGAGCTCTCTTCAGACTCGTCCGTGCTGTAAATGGACGCCCCCTGCAATGCTGATACCCTGACAGTCTGTCGTTATTGTTTATAAACTCATACCAAAAACATGCAAAGGTTCACTGTGCTCACTAGCCCGCTGCTAAAGATTCAACAGCCCCTTTTAAACATATCCAATATACACAATGACTACTTCCAGTTGATTTTTGATGTTAAGAAGTCCAAAATAGCCCCCCAAAAATACAAATCAAGGGCAGTGAAACGCCCAACAGCTTCTGAAACAGTGAAGCTTGGCTTTTTGTTTGTTTTGTTTGCAATTTAAAAAAAGTATTACTCATTTGCATTTTAGTATCAGTGACAATTTGGGGCTTGGAATTGAACACAATTCTACTGAAGTTTCACCACTAACCAGTTTCACATTTAATTGCTGAGCTTCTTCAGTTGACTTTTTCTAGATTTTTTTCCCCCCAGGTTTCTATCTTGCAAAACTTTAGTCAAGAGAAAAACTGAAAACATGTACATACAATAACATGTAGTCACCTGTGTTCATATTGATATGGTTGCATGAAAACATGGTACCATCCCCAGTGACTGCATGTAGTAAAGCTGAACAACATGGGCACACTTCACCTTGCTGTATCTTCAACATTTTCTTTAATGTTGATGTGGGGGTATTTTGAAAGAAAAGTATGTGCTCAAAAGAGCAGCCTGTTGATACTACGTCCCTAGGCCAAGGACCACTCCAAACTTTTTGGGGAAAAATGAATACCAACTTTAAGCTAAACATTAAAATAAGAACATCACATGCATAGCTGTGCTCTCCGATCCACAAGTATCACTTTCCAAAGCAGAAACATTCACATTTGCACTAGCATTAGTGGAAACTTCTGTAAGTGGGGATCCTGGGGTGGGACTTGATGTGCACAAACATTTCCAAGCCAGTTACCCCTTTGCATATTTTTCTGAGGGGGCATCCATAAGTATAATAAAAAACAGAAACTCATACTTACATCCTATTCCATGTTACTTTCCAAGCTGTGAGTTTCATCTTGCATTAGTCACCATATGATCTCTATCATAATGGTGGGGGTCAATGAATAGATTAGCTTTATGGGAATTTACAGTTCTTCCATGCATCTAAAGTTTGGTAAGTCTGGTAACCACTGACCTAGTTTTAATCTTCCCCCACTCTTAACTTAGAACTACTAAAATAAAAGACTTTAATTTAATTCACGTTTCATCTCTTCAAAAATCTTGGATAATGTTACAAATCTACCTAGAGAAACACACTCATGTGTATGTCTTATACAGCAGCCCCGTTTAGCTTTCACTTACAAGTATCTTGACTTAATGTATGTGTAGCAACTTAAGCTGCCTTTATTCATGCTGAAGTGAGAAGACTGAAAAATACTCAGTAGCAATCAAAGCTTAGCATAAAGATGTCACGGGCCACTTTAACGTGGCAACTGTCTTTTTCTGACTTGTAAAGAACTACATGTATTTTAAACCTAACACAAACATAATTTTAAGTGATATTGCAATGTACTGCTAAATTTTATAATAGTGTTTTTTTGGATTTTGAAAAAGCCTAATTTGTATCAAGTGCAAAAACAAGAATACTACCTTGTGTGTGTCTCTGAATTTACTGATCTCTCTTGATATCAGGTCTCTTTTGTCTTCCTCCATTTCTATAGCATTTATATCCTCCTAAAAAACAAGGGGGACAGGAGTAAAAGCATTAACAGCCATCTGTACAGACATAGGAGAACAAGAGAAAAGCTGAAGGTTAGAAGTTTTCAACCAGTCTTGCAAGAGATAAATAAAGTCCTTCTGCAGTACCAAACCTGACAGTCTGATGTTAATGAGTGGAAAAAAAAAAAATCAGATGGACAAGAGTCACAAATCTGGCAACTAGCAGTAAACATAGTCATTGTCAAAGCCTACAATGTAAACGAACCTTGGTGATGAGTGGATAAGGTATCAGTGGGGCCACTGGAAATCTGCGGAAAATCTGCGGAAAAATCCACGGAGATTTTTTTTTTTAAAAATTGATTGCACACTACTCTGAAAAACAATGTTTTGTATGTTTGTACTACAAAGCAATATTGTATTGCTGTGATCTCATTTCTTTGATTCAATAGTTACAGAAGAACCTCGCTAATTCTCCCTTTGCTGAACTACTTAAAAACACATAGTGATGTCTCATGTTAGTAAGACTTCACTGAATTACAAGTGTACTACAGGATATTAGTACGCTATGGTAGCATCAGAAACAAGGCTAAGCTACACTTGCCAAAATAAATAAGTATATTTGCAGTGGGTATGTCTCGATCTTATTTACTCGCTAATTCGCAGAATTTGGTAGATTGCACCTGCTCTTTCTTATAGTTAGTGCGAATTAGCGAGGTTCCCCCGTGCTTGAAATTGAAAACCAGATTCCACTCACTCTCAGCTCCCCGCACACATTTTCAACTTCCCCACAGCAGTCATGCCTTCACCCAGAAGAACTAACAGCCTCTGCTGCTACCACCAGCGGGAGTCATCTCCACACCAAGCCCTTCAGGGGACAACAGCCCCAAAGCTGGTGAGTTTCCACACCCCCCCCCACCACCCCCACAATATATCTGCATCCATGTTCCCTTTCCCCCCCACCCTCAACAGTCTTTCTCTCCCCTCTCCTTTATGGACAAGAGAACAAGAAGCTAGTAGCATCTCTTCACTCCCACCTCTATCCACACAGGCCAAAGATGGCAACTTCCAAGTTTCTTGTCTTCCTTCCCAGTATGGGAAGGATGATGAGGTGCAATTTCAACCCACAAGTGCTGTGTATTTTAAAAGAGCCCATTTGGCTACTTGACTGGCTCAGATCAGTAAAGTTCTATACAACACAGAGCTAAGAGAATATCGCTCTGTCACAGGGACATACCCAGCACCCAGCTCTTCATGACTGCAAAGCTCTCTTACAATGTTTAACTACCTGGCATTATTCATGGCCATATATATGTATATTTACCCACAAGACAATACACATTGTAACAGTGCTTGTAACAAAAAAATACAGCTGATAGCATTAGACAGTGACTCATTCGCAAATTGTCATCAAAGAAAACATCTTCTCCCAAAGGGAGGGAGAAGAAAGAAAAACAAATTCTCAGCTCAGCACTTTTATACCTCAGGTTGGCCATGACTAAAAACACTGTGGGAAGACAGACTTGCTCCCTGAGGGAGATGTTTCTTGCACCACATTTAAACTCCACAAGCATTTGAAATAGCATCATTGCCTTGGAATAGGTACTTTGCAGAAGACTTAAGTGGGTAAAAATCTTGGTCAAACAATTTTCCAATCTCTTTCATCTCTTTCCAATTCTCTTTCATATAAGGTGCAGAATGGTAGGTGGGAAAGCCCATTTTCCCATGGTTAGAAACTTTGCTGGAAAAGCTAAGTCTGAGTTTGCTTATCCTTGTTCCCCCTTCTCCATTTTGTTTTAATCCATAAAAAGGTAATTCACAGAAGCAGGTCTAAACCAGAACATTCATTCCTGCTTAACATGGTTTTTTTCACATTGCACAAGATAGGAAAGCTGGCTGACCAAACCCAGCCAAATTGAGCCGTGTTTAAAAGTGATTTTGTAAGGCAGGAAGATTACGATGTGCCTTTCATCCCCAAAGGATCCCTTCAAGGACATACACAACTAATGAAGTGCTTCCACATATGGGTAGACAGCTGCAACCAGTTGGATCAAGGCACACTATGAGAATGCATTCTAGAAGCAGAGAGAAGTATTTTGTCAAAAACTACCAAATTCGTGGCATTACAATAGCACCCTGGCATCTTTCACTGGAAGTGGATGGTATGCAGGAACTCTTTACAGTTGTTTTTTAAGTTCTTATCTGAAAAACCCTATATGCACATACAGATTAAACTGCACTAAATTCAGTATTTCCACCTTCAGAGGGATGAAAGGTCGGTTCAGTCCTGCCCAGATTCAAACCTGTTGTTCCAAGAAGTTTATGTGCTTAAATCCCTAAACCACCCTGAAGGGATGGTGTCTATAACTGACTAGCTTTCAGCTCAAAAAAAAGAAAAAAGGAACTGCTGCTGACATCAATGCTTGTTGATTTGTTTTCTCATCAGAAGTTTAGGTTTAAAGTATTTGCACAAGGTTTGGCCATTATATAAAGGTGAGTTGAAGAAAAAAAAATCTGTTTTGTCCAAAATCAAAACACATACGTCCTCCTTCTTTTCCTTTTTCTTCTTCCTGGGGTGAGAGTCAGATTCCTGGGAAGGGGCATTGAGCTCGCTGGAATATTCTCGTATTAAGACTTCAATGGCCCCTTTAATTATCTGATCTCTTCTCTTTGTTTCCTCATCCAGTGCTTCATCATCATCATTTGTTGTCTCTGGTCTGGAGTTCTAAGGAAAAATGGCAAAGTAACAGGACTTAACAAATTGAGAGTAATAGCTGTTTTATCAGAAGTTCGCCTTTCAAAATAACATTCATGCCCCTACAGTATTTACTATAAAAAAGCAAAATCCCAAACAAACAAACAAACTTAAAAAAAACATACCAAAAAAACCAACCAAACAACTCACCACATGAAAACCAAACCACCTACAAATACAAGTAATTATCAATGGCATCATATTAGTCAGATCTTTTCACACTGGCAATATCACAGTTTATTGCAGTTTTATGGAATGGCTGCAGAGAGCAAATATACGATTGTATAATAAAGTAACATACTAAAATAGAACAGAAAAATTATGATTAAGGCAGTAGACAGGAAAAGAGAGAGCACCCACACGCTCCCAGAAAGGTAATCAGTGTAGTGCAGCTCTTGGTCAAAAGTTTTGCCTTTTATGTTCCAGAACTTCAAGTCACTTCAACAGCAGTTCCTCCAAGCCTTCTACTTAAATGCCATGCAATATGAATGCCTACCTAAAACTTCCAAGCTGCAACTTCAAATTGGAGAACTATATTAAAAAAACATCATTAGGGAAAACATTCCTTGCACAACAAACTATTTTAAAAATTATTGTTGATCAAGTACTTTGCAGTTCCTCATCTTTTTGCCCCTTTCAACCTTGTAGGTAGGAAAAGGAACACAAAAAAGTGCCTTTCCCTAAATATTACATGAAAGCATAGAAAGTTGATGTGCACACCAAGCAAGGTAGCCCACCTCTTGATCCCCTGAATCTTTTAGAAAAATGGAATCTCACCTGAGAATCCAGCTGGGTATCCCGTCAAACGATAGGTGGTGGGTGGAGTGAGGGGGAGGGAAGGGTCTGATGGAGCAGCAGCTAAGAATGAGGGGGAAGGGAGGATTCAGTTGGAGCTGAAGAAGCTGCCAGGCCAAGGAGAAGCAGGCTGAAAAGAGCTAGAAGGTGGTGACAGGGGTGCAATTGAAGAGATCCAGGGAGAAGTGATCAGGGAGAGCAGCTAATAAGATAAAGGTTTGCTTGGTGTGTCTCTGTACGGAATCGTGTTGTAGTTTATATGCAAGTTCAAAATATTCAAGAAAATATGAAACTTTCCGATCCAAGTGGCACCAGCACACCAACGATGGTATGAAGGGAATTGCAAGCAGTTTGATTACAACGCACTTCATCAATACTCAGCAATTCACAGCCTTTCTCTGCACCACCACAAAAAAGAGCAAAAAACCAGCCAAATCCAATAAAACCCAACAAAAACCATGGAGTTAATCTCACTCTACCATACAGTTCTCATACAGTTGCCTTCACCAAAGCCACAAACAGTACCTGCTGCTGTATTACCATCAATCCCCCCAGACTGACTGTAACTCACAGAAAAAAAAAAACTCGTGAGAGATGTACAAGAACTCCAGAAATACTTTAAGCTTGTTTGTAACATCAGCTGTGAAACACAGTATCACAGGTGATATCAACATGAAACAAGAAGTACAGAATGAAAGAGCAGTCCAATCAAGCCCTTACCTAGGCTAAGAGCTCATACAGTACTCCATTCAAACCTCACAAAGTCAGCACTCTGCTTTACTAAGCTATGAGAGTTCATCCCAAGCACAGGATATCCAGTCAAAAATATGTCAAGAACTTCAAGCCATCATTATGCCTCTACTTCTGGTTAGGTAAAATTAAATAAAAGTATCTGTGTTTCCACTATAGTTTACATACATTTAAGAAAAATTCCAAACTGAATTTTTAAAAATTTACTTGCTACAACATGATTAGAATTTTTAGTTTTCTAAACTAGAGCATCTTCTCACTTTGATTTTACAAAAAAAAATTGTTTTTAAGTGATATCTTAAAGCACACGCAAAACTTTAGGAGTTAGAGACCAAGGCCAACTTGATTGGGGTTGAAATACAGCAAAGGTTTCTTTCAGCAAAGAAACGGACACCGTTAACTTCAATGCAAACTTGTCCATTAAGTATCTTTGCATCTCAGTAAGAATTCCACATACCAAATATCCGCAATTATTCCAGAGCAGATCCTTAGCTGTAGAAAGGGATAGTACAAAAGCAATTTTCCCCTCTACTGAATGTCTGAGAGCAGCCCACTGCCTCTGTCTCTTCTACTGAATGATCTATTTCTTTCCTTTTCATTTATTTGTTCCAAAAGATCACCAGTGGAGGGGAAAGAAACCTCAATTCCCCTCAGACAGCAAATTTACAGATTGACAGAGTAACTTCTTCTAGGGTTTAAGCACTTTCAAGAGTTTCTAAACAAAAATGAAGCAACAGAATCAAAACATATAGCACCTATTACTACACTTCATAATGAATTACAGAATTGATTCTAGAAAAGTAGTTATAGTTTGCAGGTAAATTGAAACACTATGGAATTATGAGCTGACAATTCTCTGCCTTTCAACATATCTTCAGACTCACTAATGTGATTCTGGCAAAATCCTAAAATGAATAAAAGACACAGAAAGAAGTAGAAACTGAGACATGCTCACAATCTGATCTAGAAAGTAACATTACACTGACATGCTACTAAAAGAACACAAATCACACATTTTATACATACCCCATTAGATGCCTTTTTCTTTGCTTTCCATTCATCTAGCTGAGCCTTTGTCTTTGCATCAACTTTGACCAGCAGCTTCTTCTCTCCAATCTGGAGGTCATGGAGTAGTCTCAGTGCTCGTAGGGTAGAATCTGGCTCTTTGTACTCACAAAACCCAAAGGCTGAAATGGATGATTGAAATGAGAAGTAAACACATCAAAGCTCTTCAGGTAATTTACTTTGTTTAAAAATGTGTTTTAAGTTAACAGACTTGGAATACAGGTACTTGTTTTTAAAAAGCCAGGAGTACACATCATAAAAACTCAAAGTTCATTCACTGAACTCATCTTTGATACAATTAACAGTCCAATAAATAAGATGGAACCAGTACACATGTTGTAGATGTCCCATCCCTGGAAACTTCATGGTCAGGTTGGATGGGGCTCTGAGCAACCTGATTTAGCTGAAGATGTTCCTGCCCTTCAACGGGGGTTGGACTAGATGAACTTTAAAAAGGTCTTTTCCAACTCAAACTACTCTATGATTGTGTTTGTAAAGCTTTTGACGTATCTGTCTTAACTAAGAAACGCAGTCTATATAATGACATCTCAGATGGATTTGCAATTGTCTGATGACCAAGGGCATCAATCAACAGCTCATTGTTAAATTAGAGGGAAGGGTTTCAAACTTTCATAAATTTCAAACTAGGTTCTTCACAACAGTTACATAAAAGTGTTAAATGAGAAAAAGATTTTGACAGCAAAATAAAAAAGTGTGAGAAATAAAAAAGCTGAAGGAATTGAACTACACCCTTAAAAAGAAAAAAAAAAAAAACAAAAACACAAACCTAGCAAAAGACAAAAACACAGCAAAAAAATAGTAACCAAAATTGTTTCCTGCAGTCACTTTGGAAAGGTCACAAAAATTAAATCAGTTCAACTTAACAATAGGAAAGGTAAATTTTACATCAGGAAAACCTCCTTCATAGAGAAGAACAATACATATTATTGGAAGTGATTTGTAAAAGTGTTAGAATAGTATCTTCCTTTGAGGGCTAAGTCCAAACTGGCAAAGCTTTCTCAGGAATAGTCTATAAAATCATTCAGTCTCAGAAAAGAAAGGTAAGCAAACTAGGCTCCCAAGACATTTTTCCATTTAACCATTCTCAATTATAGCATTTTATTCTCAATTCCAGAAAATACTAGCCCTTTACTAGAAAGCATTTCGCAGCTATCATATTACAGCATCTTAAAATGTAAAATTTTTAAGAACAGCCATGTGTCACGATATTAAAATGCTGCCAGCTAATAAAAATAAGAGTATATCTAGAGATTTTGAAAATCATGAACAGTTACCTTGAAGTTTTCCAGATGCCCCTTGCACTCTCTTCCAACTCAAAACCAAACCACATTTCTGCAATTAAGAGAAGTATCATTAATTATTATATTCAAAACATTACAAAAATGTAACTTTTTGCAAAATATTATAAAATTAACACAGGGTAAACTCTACTAAAAATAAAATACGTCTATATTCACAGACATCTATAGTGTAAAAAAGTGGTACTCTCCATTATTGGATTCAGGCATAGTGGGCTGCTACTCCAGTGAGTGGGAATAGCTCTGTTTTAAGTTTAATACATTGCTTGTGGGTCCTTTATTCATCAGCCAGGGATGAAATTTAACAACAGTCCGCTGTACTTACTGCTAGAAGCTGCCGTATGAGCATGTCTGAGGCCTTCTCTGAAATGTTGCCTACAAAAACAGTAGTAGTGGGACCGCAGTTTTCATCATTTTCTTTGTTCTTTAAGCCAGGATGATCTTTTCTGACTCCCAAATGTTTTCCAACCATAGACACTGTGGTAGGAACTAACACCTATAAAGAGGAGGAGAAGTTGTAAAATGAAGCATTAGACTGGTTCGGTTTATTTTTAAATTGATAAGACATGAGACTTAGGGATGCACACTTATTTCAAATTTGAATTTTCATATGAACCTCAGTTAGGCTTATGGAGTAAGACACCAATAAGCAGTTCAGGCTTAAATACTTTCTACAACACACAAAAAGATGGCCATTTTCTGGCAAAGGAAGATAACAAAAGATAACCGAACACAGCCACTGGAGGTCCCAAGGTGAGCATACAGTAACATTAGGTATCATTTCTCCTACAAATAACAAGTTTGCAACATTTGAGTCACTGGAAGTTGAATTACCTTACCTAAATGTAAAAGTTGAATTACCTTAGCTAGTGTAAAAACCAAGCCATGAATAGAAAAGTAACTCTGGCTCCAAGGCTTCAATGGACACATGACAAATGATCTTAAAGCTTCCACACAGTGAATAAACACTACTGCTTTATGTAATAAACACAAAACGCAAAGCCTCTTTAGGTTAAGGAGCAAACATCTGTAAATTAACTGTACAAAGATAGGCAGGATCATCTGCTCCATTTTGCTACACTTCTTTCACCTAAGAATTAACAGTTCTTATGCATAGTCTCTCTTCTCAGATCACCTTTCTAGAAGTGTCACTTAGTAAAAGTTATTCTAATCACAAAATTGAGTCATCAATTTGTTTCAGTATCTCTGTCCTGAACAAACCGGTTACCATGAACATACCCTTCAGTAGGAGATAACACAAGCTATCCAAAAATTCTGTATTTTGGGGAGATTTCACTTCCGCAAAACCACACCAATGGGAACTCACCTTGAAGTCAAGAAGTAATGTTTATATTTTAAAGCGCATTTTTCCACCCAAAACCCATAAACCTCCCCTCCAACTTGAAATTTGTAAGACAGACAAAGAAATCTTTCATTTGTTTTTCCTCAGATAAATATTACATGCAACTATTTCCTTTCCCATGGAGAAGCAAAGAGCAACATGGAGACAGCAAGCTTATCTTTAAGACTGTCAAATCACATGTTTTTGGACAACCTAGCAGTGCTGCGTGATGGCCTTATAAACCTGGATGAGGTAACGCCTCCAGGGTACTATGTCAGGGCTACGAACTCCAGAGTAAGAGACCTGGAATCTCCCTGATCTAACTGTACTGCACAGGAAGAGCACACATGATCCAAAGACAAAGCCTTTCACTCTATTGTGTTTACTGTATTTGAGAGAAGTATGTCTTCTCGCAAGAACAATAACTGCTTCACCTCTGCAGCTGGTGGCTCCAGACATTACGTCAAACTTTGTCTAGGTGAGGAATTAGCATAACATTTGCATTATAGCTGCATTTGAAATTAAGCATCTTCTTTCATAGTAGAATTCTGACAGAATAGAGCAAAACAAAACCACTGTTGACATATACTAAGTTTTACTCTCAATTTTATTTGGCTATAATCTCATCCCTCCTGTAATACTTACAGTTGGAGCAGGAGCCATGATGCCCATTGGTACAGGAATCATAGGGGTCCCTGAAAAAGACAATACATTAATATTAGTCTGCCCCGTTGAGAACAGATGAATATAAGTGGAATCATTACAGACATGATTTTCAAACATTTTGGTCAAATAAGAATTTCACAGTACTGATTACCAGTAATTCCTCAAGCATTCCAAGGAAATAGATATACCATAGGCATCCTGGTCACTTTTTGGTATTACTATTTCAACTTTGTCACACACAAATCTATTTTCAGAGCATATTCAAGCCACAATATTGTTCTAGAAGACAGTGGGGTAATAAACAAGGCAGGGAATTCCTGAGAGCAAAGGCAGCTGATGCCCTACAGATGATCGCATTCCCAGCTTACACAATTCTGACAGCACAATGGTTTTTGCACATGGCTTTAGGGATGAGGTCCTGTAGAGAATGGAATCAGGCTTCATGCCACTATTTATGGAATAGCTTAATAAAGGCAGCATAAAAAACTACTGAGAAGCTGCTGAATACTTCACTTGGCAGTCTCTCTCTCTCCTATCAACACCTAATTTAGAACAATTCAGAATTTTAATAATATTCATTAGTTAATACTAAATAATTTAAATTAATATTTAATCAGATTAAACCATGCAATACCTCTTTAACACTACCTAATTCACTGGCAGCTTTAAACACTTTCATGAGCCAATATTTGATCATAAGAAAGGCTCTTTATCTTTACATGCCAGCTGCTAGAGGTTAACTATATTAAGTGAATGGATTTCATCAAAACTACTTGTTTGTCAGCAGACACATTGAGACTTGAGAACAGCGAGGTCAATCTCATGTTCTTCACAGGAATCCTACATCTCTCTTGTTTGTTTTTTTTTTTCATTCTGCAGACTTCCATTGTTTTTCCCCTCTCAATCCTTCCCTTACTGTTGTATTCAGAAAATCCTAAACAAACTTCTGCAACCTACTGCCCCTGGACTTGTTCCCCCACTTTCTCCAGTGTTTAGTCTTAAAACACTTCTCTCCTCAGACATCCTTTCCAGTTTTTTCCTCATCCACTCTGGTTTTGCTTTATGTTTTTGTTTTCTCCAGCTCACAATTCTCTTCCTCAGTCCCTTCATATTAAGGTCATACTACCTCTTATTCCTCCAAATCATTTAGACAATCAAAACTATATTGCTCTCCCATGTTCTCTGTTTTAATACAGCACAGCATCTCACAGGCTGTAGCAACTACTCCCAAGCAAGACTGGTTGTGCAGCCCTATAATTAATATCATTATTACAATGGCTTTTAAAGTTACAGCTCAGCAAACACACTTGTGTTATCACTGATATGAAACTATCTGCCCAATGTTCAGCAGAAGCCACAAAAATCCACTGAAGTACTGGCCATCGTCAGGAAACAAAGGCATCATTTAGCTGCTACACAAAAGCTTGGTGCACCTACAGTTTTGACTAAGGCCTACAGACCTGGTCTCTGCAACCCAAGGCTGCCCAGCCTCACAGAACAACACCTACATGACTTCACTGGTGAAGCAGCTGCTTTACGAGGAAAAGCTGCACACTCTGAGACTCTTCAAGTGTGGAGGTTTGCAAGGCATGGACCGTGGCTGAGGTGTACAGAACCACTAAACTCAACTCACCCAACTCTGACATAAGAACTGGGGCAGGAGGGAGACACTGAGTAGGCAGTGAGTTTAAAGACAGACTTAAGAGTAAGAGAGTAGCACTTTTCACTGCACCTAATGAACTTTTCAAATTTGGTTTAAGAGGTGACAGAGATAACCAGAGTAAAAATTTCAAAATGTTCATAAATGACAGGCCCAGAAAAAGACAAAGAACAACCAGAAGATCATACTCTAAGATCCCCAACACTACCAGTGTATGAAGCAACAGACTCAGATAGGGATACATGCCCACCCTAAATACTGCCTTCTGGTCCCACTGCCCAGACAATGCATCAGCCTATATGGACTGCAGGTCTGACCTACTATAGCATTTCTGACATGCAAAATGGGGCTCTTTACACCTTAATGTCTTCAGAGATTTATGAGAATCATCTCCTTATCAAATCTTCCACGCTCATATTGGGAAATGCTAGAACTTCCTGTTTTTAGCAACTGCATTTTTACGCAAAGCAAATCACCTTTCCTAACTTCATTATTATGCAAGCAAACTACTCCAGCTGAAATTCTTCAAAAAAATTACAGGCTGAGGTAACTAGGACAAGAATTTTTGACCAAACAGCTAGCTAAAGATAATATTGTAAGTCACTAAAATTGTGATCTTACATGTGGACTAAAGTCAGAGCAGATTGCATAAAATCTCTGTGGCATTTTCAGCTCTGATGTGCTTATACTAAGAAGTGAGATCCATATCCTCTACAAGTCAAAATATGTTGTCTGCACAGGCAAGCAAATCATGTTTCTCTTATGCACACAAAAGTTTTATTCTCACCTAATACCAGTCTTCTCCACTCTACATACCATTCAGATTCCTAATACTAAAATGAGACTATTTAAACACAAGAGAACAAAAAGATCTTTGTCACACATGCTAAAAAGCAAAATATTCAGAGCCAAAAATTATAACAGGCATTTTAAAATATATTTCAGAAAAAAAATTTCAAGTATCTGGTGTTTCATACACTAGTATACACAAACTGATGATAGGAAAAGTAAGAGGTATGATTTTAAAATTCAATCTGAATTTTTTGATGGCAGGAAGCTACCTAAGCAAGAACTCTGCCTTTATCAGAAAATAGGTAACATCTCATGGTTCTCAAGAAAAATGTTTAGAAAAATTAATGCAAGTAAAAATTAGCCTGATAAATGATGTGCAGAAATATTTTTGTAGTTCCATCATCTGTTTTTTGATTGCCTCCATCACCTATAAAACACTCCTGTACAACACAGTTTAAGACACTATAGACAGGAGTTTATTTTCTGCAGCTCTTGAGATGAATTCTGAGGAGGTAATTCTCTGATGTTTTCCCCTCTCCCACTTGCTCCATGGTTTCCTACCTTGAATCATCATTATGTATACTCACAATGTACAGAAAGCAAGCTGTTCCAGACCAATAAGTTAAAATCTCAACTCAAAAAACAGAGGCTGATCTTACAGATGAGCAAAGGAAAAAGGGTAAGAAAAATTTTGGGAAGATCAGAAGAAATGATAACGCTAACTGTAAATTTGAAAGATGTTTGGAGGAATGAATATAAGAAGGAAAATAAAAGAAAGTGAGACATTAAAATGGAGAAAAACAACAAGTTGAACCTTCTCTGAAAGTTACTCCTCTATTTTCACATTACACGTACTCAGTGTACCCAAGAGTTTCCAAAGGCTATTACGATGGATTACTGTCAAAACAGTGGTTTTGGAACACCTAATATAAACAGAAATCAGCTTCAACTTCAGTCTTGAATAAAGGGTCAAGGAAGTCCAGTATTTCATTTCTGGTCAAAAGTAAACAATTTTTGGAAGACCAAAAGGAGCTTGCTCACATGACATGATCTGTGGGGAAACTAGAAACTCAACTCCAATGTACACAAACCAGAGTCACCAAGATATATTATTTACAAAAGTTACTGGCTTTTAAAGGAATTCAGAACAATATAAAGAAATTAAATTCTACAATACTTCCATATATTAATATATCTTACCAGGAGGTACAGGTGGAGGAAAACCAGGAAACTGTGGAGGTGGGATCCCAGGGGGAAGCGTTGGGATTCCCATAGGAGGGCGATTCAAATGAGGTGGAAAAGACATTCTTGCAGTCACAAGCTGTAAAAATGACAAAAAGAAAACTGGCACTAGTCAGTTCCCAAACGTGAATTACAAAAGCAGTGAAGTGGTAAATGTCCATAATTATTTAAAAAATTTTTATGGACATTCAACTACAAAATAAACAAAATAAAACATTTTTTCTTTCCCCCAGCTGTTCATTATGTTAGAGATATAATAGAAGTCTTTTTTCTCAATTAAAAACAGCACTTCTAAGGAAGTGTTTCAGAATGAAGTGAAAAACAAAGCTATATCTGACTCCTCATACCAATAAAGAGCATTTAACAGATTGTATAGTTTCTTTAAAATAAAGCTATCTTTGCAGTACTAGAAAGCAAAACTGATCTTTTAGCACATTTTCAATAAAGCAAGTAGTTCTGTTGTACAAGACATGATCACACACAATACAACTGTAGAACAAGACACCAGAAAGAAGTGGGACATTTGTAATGCTCAGCACTAATGGGAGTTGTATTTGAGATGACTTTGGGGAGATTCTCAAATCCCAGCAGAGAATGAGTTAAAAGCTTGAAAGAGGGTTCTGTGATCTATTTTTAACTTCCCAGTCCACCAGTCTCCTAGAGCACAACTTGGACATTAGCCCATGAGCTGAGGGTCAACATGCTCCCATAGAGAGTAAAGATCATTTCAAACACCATTTTCTATTCAGATTATTATTTTACATGCACATTACTGATGCCGAAACAGAGACCATCCAGTCATAAAACACTCACGATCACCCTTAATACAACTAAGGCATGCATTCTTGCTTCCAGTATTGTTTCAGTAACCTTACACAGTCAAGTCCTCATGGAAGGCTGGCCCTCAGTTCTAAAAAAACTAAAACTGGTCACAATATTACTGCATATACCTACATTCACACTGCAGTGAGGAAGCACTGGAGAAGTTCACAGACAGTGGATCATGTGGAAATGAATCATGAAGACACAGTATCACAAGTGACAAGAACCCAGTAAACTGTCGGCAGAAACGTTTGCGTTTCTCATTGGACTCTACAGACTGCCCTGCAACCTACGGTGACAGATCTGCACTGCAACTGCTTTCCAAACAGGCAACCATGAGTCAAAACAGAAAGGCTGTCTGGAGAAACAAATTATGGTCAGCAAAATTCTGATACATACAACAGAACTGTAGATTATAACATGCTTTCTTCGAGCCAGGAACACAATGGCACTGAACACACAGGGAATGGAAAACCAGCTTTACTGGAGACAGATGTACCTTCCAGACTTGTTCAAGAGCAAGCCATTAGTCTTCAATATTAGAAGTAAAAGACAGTATCAGTACTCTACCATAATAGCAGGTACATCTGAAAAATGTAAAAAATTCTAATAACAAAACCACAGAAAAACTTTATTCCCTCAGATTGTGGAAACAACTATAAGAGACAAACACATATAGCAGACTGGAGAGGATGAAAGAGAAACCCAGATGTATTTGGTGATACCTTCTAATACCAGAACTTACTTGTTCTGGTCTAAGAACACATATATAACCCTATCACATAATTCATCCAAGGAAACATTTACACCTACATCAATTACACGAGGTATGTGGCATTGACCCCTAAGAGCATTTATCAATATATCACCAAGCAAAACAATGAACTCTCCTGTGACACAAGGTCTAAGATGGCAGAAGAAATAAGAGAGCAAATGCCAACATTTTTCCAACAGTTCAATAAAGCTTTTATGTGATCTAATAAACATAAAATGTCCCCTCCCTTTTAGAATCCATATGCCTGAGAACACATTTCCTTTCTACAATTCCTGAATTTTTAAAACTGTATAGGCAAAGAAAAGCAGCAAATATGTATGCCATTTTATTTTTTAAAAAGTTGCTTATTGTCTCCTCAGACTACATGTACATCAGCTGACATTCATCTGGAATCTGGAACTTGTACGGTACGGAAGGGAACAGAACTCCCTTATCAGCCTTGGTATCATTACTTGAAACTTTCACACACACACACACACACACAAAAAAAACCCAACAGAAAATCCACAAAATTAAGATCTTTAAGGCTCCCAGTTCTTATCTACACTTCAAGCTGATAAACAACTGGATAAAATTCAAAGCTGTTTTGGGGCAGATGGTATAAACAATAAGCTACTGGGTCTGAAATGGTTCTAAACAGGCTACAACAGAGTTGCACCATCAGAGGTCCACACGATGTTAATGTGTGGTCTGTAAAACATATAACTGGGGAAGTAATTTTCCAGGCTGTCTGTAGATGCAATCCCTTCTCTCGCTCTGATAAGCACTTTATCTGAGCCATCATTTTGGAGATGCCAACAAAAAAGCCTGGGGACTAAGAAGCGCATCAGTTCTTTGAATTAAAAGATGCTGAAACATACCATACCATTTAAGTGGATCTTAAATATGCACAGAGAAGGAACTGTGTGGTTGGTTTTTTTTTTTTTTTCATAATGTAAATTAAAAAACCAAAGATTTAGCAGTCAACGAAGTTACTGTTGCTGCGTAAAAGGAGAAAGGCAGTAAGAAGAGAACAAACTCAGTCTTTCAATCTTTTGGGCAGACGATGTGGAACACACTGTTACACACAGGGCTACAACATGTTGCACACAGGGCTTCAACAGCCAATTTCAAAGCACTTCCTTCTTTCTATCCCCACCCCCCCTATCTGTACAATTATTTTCACAGCAGCTAGAAAGCTGCTCTGTCACTGACTTAAATTAATTCTTACATGGACCAATCCTAGCAACTCTTACTGCCTGTGGCATTTAAGATCAAAACTAGAACTAAGTAAAGCCTTGGTTTCCTCACTACTCTGTGCAACTGCTAATGTGAAAGCAGCAGAGAGAACAGTTTAATTCTGTTTCTGTTATGAAAGCTGCGAGGATTGAGATATCAGGAGTGAAACTGCTCACTGGAGAAGTGAGAGGGACGAGGGAGGAAGATGCATCCAAGATGCTACAATGAAGGGAACTGCACAACACATTCTTCTCTGTCAGGAGCTAGAGAACACACGAAAAACGCAGATCCTCTTTCAACATTCAGAGGGGCTCTGCATCAAATTTCTAAGCAACTACAAATCAAAGGTTAGGTATGAAAATTTAGGAGATGCTAAGCTGGATCTATGTCAAATACACTTGCAGACATCTCAGGAACAGCACCTTGAACTTCTCTGCAGACTATCCTCCTATCCTGCCAGTACAGTTCAGTGATCAATTTCTGATACATTTACTGTGATCTCAGGAATGTACATGGTGATCTTCCAACTTCCCCAATTTATTCAAATGTCTAAGTAAGAAACTAAGAAGTCCTGACATACTTTTAAAACCACAGCTGACATATGGAAGTATTGCCTCTAGTGAAACTGAATGTAAGCAGCATTCTTGACAGCTGCAGTTTAACTAGCAGCTCTCTAAGCAAGAGTTTAACTTGTATGAATGTTACAGTGATCACAAAAATACAGGAGAAAGAAAAGCAGTGATCAACTGGCCTGATAACACTCAAAATACTGAAATAACGACATGTTTACCTCCCAAAATGATGGATTTATGTCAGGTCTCAGACTCAAAGTGCAGTCAGTTTAGGCTGTGTCTGTGCCAGCAAGCAATACAATAGGAACGAGTCTGTTAAACAAAACGAATGGGAGTTAAGACTCTAATGTCTACACTATGTGTTTTGGGGAGGCCCACTCCACTAAAACAAATGCCAGTTTGTAGGTACGAGTGTATTTTTGAATATATTTTCATCCAAAAGGAATCCAGCTTATCCACTGGAATAGCACAAACCAATATGAAATAAACTTCCTAAGTGATGATGACTGTGAGACTTCCTTCAAGAGCACACCCTTGATCCAAGCGAACACAGTAACATAGGCAAACATTTTATTAGCCTTGGGCCATTTCCCTAAGCTGCAGATTAATTATATAATGGATGGCAAAACACCTAAGCTTACTCTATGCAGACCCAGCTCAAAACCAGCCTGAGCTACTAAGGCAAGTACCACATAAACACAGCTATAATATTCCAGGTTCAACTTTGGCCCAGAAGGCATTCAGCCGCTTTCTACACTGCACTTCTGACTTAAGTCCTGGTGGAACCAAGCAACATGCAGAGCAATCTGCACCAATCTCCTGAAACTTGGAGAGAGTACAGGGATATATCCATAGGTTCTAAGGTTCGGTAAAATCCATTGAGACTGGTTAATTCTGTCATGGTGAGATCCCTGCTGGGATGGAGCTCTGTCTACTAGGAGCATGCTGGCTCTGATCTACAACTGAGCAAACGCAGAGAGCTCGCCTTAGGGCTGGAATCAAGTGTCTGAGTCCACACAGAGCTCAAAACTACTATGAAACAAGGGTCACCATCACCCAGACACTGCTGCCCTGTTCTTCCTTATCATCTCTGACTCCTGGAAGTCCCAATAAGAGGGGACTGAGATTGTACTGGTCTGGCTGCACTGTTAATGCAGTAATCTCTTTTTAAATCATAGTATTCTTTTAACCTTCTGTTTTACTGACCCCATTTCTTTTTAATAGGGGTGAAGGGATATGCCATAAGCAGAAAGTAAACTCAATAAAAATTGCTGGTAACGAATGTATTTTAAATTGACAATTCCATCATCTATTCAGGGCAGCGTCATAATTTACCAGTGTTACAGGATTAATATTAGTATCTCTGTTTACACATCAGAAATTTCATTTAGAAATTTGCAAAACATCTTTACCCATTTCAAAGCACTGAAGTTCCCCAAGAAGCAACCAGCTGCAATACTTACTACTGCTACACCAAACAAAGTTAAAACTGTCTGCAAAACCCCTCAACTCTTAATGCACAAACGAACTGCACGTGCTTTAGGAATACATACATGAGGTGTCATAGCAACAGTGACAGTATGGCTGATCTAGTTTAATTTTATCTGATTTTAACTTCCTTTCAATATTTTCCCAAAATATTTCTTCAGCACCACAAAAAGTCTGTGCCCTTAGTCTAGAATAAGTTGCACATAACAGCAGTGCAGGCTGAAGAAAACACATGCAACAAACCCATCTGTAAAGTCTGTACTATCACACACGCTTGTGTGGTCTCCACACGACGGGTGGATATTTAAGCCATTCCGTTATAAAAACAACCTCCTAGTCTGTCACCCAACAAAGGTGCTGCTTGTATTATTACTTGTCGTCAAAAAAAGCTCCCTAAAAGAAAAATCTTCTATTCCAAGCCAACTGGTTTCTCAGTGAAAATGACCACTTTCTCAGACCCCTACAGTTTTCTCCAAAATTGCTGCAAGCAAAGCAAGATTTAAATGTTAAACACAACAGACATGGGGAGAGATAAAATATATTACAGATTTCCTAAGCTAAGAACAAAAATACTAGTATTTGCTCTAACTTGTTTTTCAGAGGTGATCTAGAAAGAGTTTAGTAATTGCTGTGGGATAGGTGCATCCCACACTGTTATTAAGAAGCAACACAAAAAGCAATGTGTTTAACCCAACCAAAGCCTCAGTCCAAAAGCCCTTTAAGTAGGGGTCCATTAGGTAAGTCATCAGAACTTTAAGATACTTGATTTAATTCCTAATTCTGCGCCTCTGCACCCATATAAAGCCCTGGTTAGTGAAGTAAGCGATTTTTCATTTTAACTTGGCTACTGACTCTTCCCAAAACATAAACGTGGCTGTGGCATTACAACACTTACATGAATGAGCACTCAGAGGAAGAGAAACAAGCAAACACAAAGCACTCTGATCAATGCCACTCCTTCCCAGGGAAAGTAAGAAACTCTGCTATTCTTCCTTTTAATTCGTTCTGAACTCACCCCATAAATGCTGATGCAATACCTGAAGTAATGCTTTCCTGCCCCACACAAAAGAAGGACTAAAATTCAGCGTGTGTGTGTATTTTAGTCTGAATGGGCTAAGAAATACAAAACTTTTGAGAGCTAACTTTCTCTAAGACTATTAACGATCTAAAAAAAAGAAACAACAAAACCATTAGATGTGTTCAGGACATTTCCTGTGTTGAAACAAAAATCTCTCCTTCATGCAGACAAAGATCTTTTTTTTCGACGGAAAAAGACATCATGAGAAAAACATGCCGTGTGCACATCACAACGGCTTCTGACACGGATGAATCACTCTTGATTATTTCACGCGCGACCTGCTAGCACGTGTTCTAAGATGACCACGCCAATCCACACTAAGGACAATAACTTCCTTGTCGCAATATATCGCGTTTCCTAGAATGATCGTTTTCCCCGACGTGTAAAAAATCCTACCCACAGTCCAAGGCGGCCGGGCTCGGGGAGCAGCGTCGGGCGCCAGCAAAGCTCCGCGCAGGTCCTCGTCCCGGGCGTGCGACGGGCTCCCCTCGCCTCCCGCGGCGCCGCTCCCGAACCTCCCGCCGGGGCCGGCGGAATGGACTCCCGCGCGTCCCAGCGGGAAAGGAAGCGAACGGCCCTCGCGAGCACCGCCCCGAGGCCGCTCGCTCGCCCGTTCCACGCCCCGTCCAGGCCCGAGCCGCCTCGCCAGCGTGCGCCCGCCGCGGCCCAGCGACCTCGGCCCGGTCCCGGCCGCGCCTCCGCCCAGCGGGCGGCCGAGGCACCACCGCCGCGAGCCCTCCCTCCCTGCTTCCCTCTTCCCCCCGCAGCCCCTCGGTTCTCACCCTCGGCTGCGGAGCGGGGCGGGGATGGCGCGGGGGAGGCGCTGGGCCGGCTGAGGCCCCGCTAGGCCGCGAACACACCGCGCCGAGCCGCTGCCGCCGCGCCGCGCGGGGTCATGTGACCCGCCTCTTCCGCCAGCGGCCCGGCGTGCACCGCGGCCCACCATAGAGCGGCGGCGGGCAGAAGGGCCGGGAGCCACGGGGCATGCGCGCCGCCGCCATCTTTGGCGCGGGGGCGGCGCGGGGCCGTGACCCCGCTCGGAGCTCCGCCATGTCGGGGCCAAGTGCCGCCGGTCGGGCCTAGGGCGGGCTGGAAGCCCCGGCAAGCCTCCGGCTGTGGGTGGCACGGAGCCTTGCCCGTCTGTCATTCGTCATGGCCACCTCAGCCAGGCACTCAGGCCAGGCTGAGCTGCGACCCGCCCGTGACGGTGGTCCGGACGGGCTGTACCGCAGGCAGAGAATCCCCTCCCGCATTGTTTGGGTGCAGCCCGGCATACAGCTGGTTTTCACGGAAGGTTCTGTGTGCTGTAAAAGACTTAAGGATTTACACTGCAAAAAGAGCGAGAACTAGTGTCTTAGGCAGCTGTATGCTCATCGAAAGGTTGTCACTGTGCTGTTGGGCCTAGCCATGGTCTATAACTGGTAGCTTCTCTGACTTCCTCTCAGCATTTAGACTGCATTGAGAGACAATTTTCAACATGACATGCGAGAGTAATTGCTGTAGTTACGCCACTGGTGGCAAGGAGTTGCAAGTGGAAAGAGGAAGTGACTATGAATGAGAGGAACGTGCTCTTACAGATTATTATGAAGTAGACCACAAAATGAACACATGCGTAAATCTATTTAAAAAATGTTGGACTAGCTAAGGAACAAAATGTGTTGTATGTTCCACTGTTTAAAGAAAAGTGCTCAAAAGACAAGAGTCCAATGACAAAATCTCCACCTGTAGAATGACTTCTTCAGTATAAAGCAGATTAAAACGATCTGGCTGATGTCATACGTGCTACTGAACAGCCAACAACTGCATTGGAACGAAGGTCCTGTTCATCACCTTGCTTTACATGATATGTTAGGGTAAATATTTTAGCAATAAGAAATTTAGGAAATACTTCAATTTTGAATGTTATTTTTTTTTCCCACCAGAAACAGCATTTTTACTTTCTATTCATTAATGCTTATTCTAAAGAGCTGGCATATCTCCCTCAAACTAATACAAATTGAGTAACTACAATACTGACTACTGTTAATATTTAAAATAATTTATAAGCATACCTAAGAAAACCAAGGAAAAGAGAAAGGGCATTACAAAAATTTTCAGAATCTTCTCTGTGTTGTTGTCTCAGACAACAACAGCTCAGTTTAAAAAAGAAATGTGAATCCCAGACTGATTTGTACTGCTGTAATAAGTTTTTATTTACAGGAAACATTGCAAAGGCTTTGCTCATGTAGACATGAATCAGTTTTTTAGCCAAAGAAATAGGGTATTTTGCATTTATTCTTCTTACACAAATCAGCTGTAGCCTTCTGTATCCTTCTTAATCAAGGAAGAATAGCAGCAGAAGCATCCAGTAAATGTAGCTACTTTCCTGTCTTTACTCCTTTTGCTATGGGATTCTAGAATTACCCACCCCTAGTGCCTGTATTCTCTTCCTGCCTTTCAGTTAAGCAAGTGAGATCCTTTTTCCAGATACTGATCACAGCTCACTTTCTTCAGTTCCCACTGCTAACTCCAGGATTTCGTGCTCAAGCCAATAATGAAGATTGCAGTACATGGCTTTTAATATTAAGGTCAAAATCAAGAGGTGCTCCTTTTGTCTGCCAATTGTCTTGTGTTTCAAGCATGAGAAATCATCCCAAAAATGTTAGGCAGCACCTCAGGCTGCAGGGGTCACATTGTTTCTAGACTATGCATTCTAAACATTTTATATGCATTTTTTTCTTCCCTTCCTCATATCCTTTAATTGCTCCCTCTGTCACTTTACCAGTCTAAACAGAGGCACTTAGAGGAAGATCCCTTAGATGCCAGACTCATTGATCTCATTCCTTGACTCCTCTGAATAAAAGCACTGTGAGATTTAAAAGTTTTTACCTCATATGTATTAGTTATATTCATTATTCAGGATTTTTTCAGTCTGAAGACATTTAGTTCACCAAAACTTTATTCTTACAGATGTCAGTCTGTCTTGTCAACCTCTTAAATTAATCTTTTATGCAAAATACCAAGTGAAAATACATTATTGTAACAGCATGAAAGAGAACAGGGAAGAGAGTTAATGTCTTCAGTCATTCATCATCACTAAGCTGCATAAAAGAAATAATTAAATCATGTATATGCCTACACAGACATATATATATATATAGTACAGTCTAGTGTAACAGAAGTACTTCAGCAGTACACTTTAACTCTGAGAGGGCCTCAGTCACTCCTTGTGTTATAAAGTGCACTGATGCCTCATTTTCACAGTAATTGGGCCTGTTGACTCAGTTTTGTGAAATGATGATACTTCAAAGGTAAACTCACAATCAGTGCCTTCTACATGGGTATCCAGTTTTGTAGTTTAGCTCCCTTTTGAAACTGTTTGTCTAAATCTGAAGCAGGGGACCAAAGGACAGGGCACCTTATAGCTGTCTATTAGTGGTTATCAACGTGCAATGTCCACTGAAGGAAAACAGTGCATGTCCCTCCTCTGGTGAAGTAACCACTAGCATTTGATCCAAACATCCAGCTGAAAACTCTTGTCACTTTAGAAGAGAAATTGCCTGTGCACTGGCTATGCTACAACAAAAATATTTTTGCATATTATCTAAATCAGCCAATGAAAAGAAATGCAATATTTTCTTGTAGCACCCCATGAGCCAACATGGGGTTGGAGCCGCTACTGCCCTTACATCCTTCCTCACCGAGTGGTTTCTCTGACCATCTCTGTCTGGCGTTCCCCTCCCATTCCCATGGCTCCAGTCTGTGACAGTGAATCTGCCATTTCTTGGCAGGTGTGTGCCTCTATTTTGGACCTGCAGCCTCTTTCAGCTATGTAAGTGATGGCTGTTTACCCATAGGTTGAAGCTACAGTCGTGAAAGAAACCCCAAAGGCTGCAATGACAGTGACCAGTGGCTCTCTTTGTCGAGACTTCGTTTAAACCCATGAGTGGCAGATGAGATTTGAGCGCCAAGTGCTCTCTTCTCAGCTGGACACAGTGATCCATTCATTTACGAGATCCCGAGGCCTGGGAGCAGCGCCTCGTCGTTCTCCAAGCGGTGGGAAGAGCTTCGCTACGAATTTCATCCCTTTAAACCCTGCTGTGGCTGTTTACACTCGTCCGGCGCAGCTCCTTGAGGAACCCAGGCAGGTGTGAGACAGTGGGGCGAAAACAAAACGAGGGGAGCAGAAAACCTGGGCGTCACCGCGCCTGCCCGCCACGGGCACCGCGCGTCCCGGCCGGCGAGACGAGTCCGGGGCGGTGCAGCCCGCGGACTACAGCTCCCGGCGTGCCAGCGCCGCCCCGCCTTCAGCTCGCCGCCTTCCCGTCTCCGCGGTGAGAAAATAACCCCGAAGTTCCCCGCGATCAGCTGATCCCGGCTGACAACGAGGGGAGCGGGCGGAGGGGGCGCGGGTCCTGGCCGGCCCTGCCCCGCTCAGTTCCCCCGGGCGCCCCGACTGCATGGTCGACCCCTGGGGGAGGAGAACCGGGAGATCCCCCCCGGGCGCAGAGGGGACGGGGAGGGAGGAGGAAGCCGCGGCCGGGACCCGAGTCCTTAGTCACCGGGTGCCGGCGGGAGGAAGGGGAAGAAAGGTGGCCGCCGGCTTGTAAACAATAGCCCGGCTCGCGGCGCCCCGTGCCGCGCCGCCTTTGTTCCCGGTCCCACCGCGGCTCCCGCCCGCTGCCGCTGCTCGGCGGGAGGAATCCGGGGCTTTCCCCTTCCCGGCCGGCCGGCGCGGCGCCGGGCGCAGCCCCAGGTAGGTCTGGGCGCGGGGGGAGGCGCCGGCCGGCACCGCCGTTACGTAACCGCAGGCGGGTGGCGGGGTCTGCCTGCAGCCCCCGCGGGAGGACGAGCCACGAGTGCGGCCGCCCGCGGGGCAGCGCCCGCCCGGGGCCGCGGGAGTGGCAGGAAGAGGGGGCGCCGAGGGTCATGCCGGAGCGAGAGGGGCTCCGCGCTGGCTGGGAGCAGGGGAGGCGGCCCGGAGGCAGCGGTCGAGACAAAGGCGGCGGCGGCGGGGTGCGCAGGCTGCCCTCGGCGGGCGCTGGTCTCGGGGCTGTGCTCTGGCAACTTGGGGCGCAGAGGGAGAGGGAAGAAAATCCGTCGTCTGTCAGCCTGACCGCGGTAGCGATCGTCTTCTAGTGTTACTAGAAGGAGCGCACAAAGAGAGCGGATTTTTGTTTATCTGGCGAAGCACATCAGGAAATTCCCTGCAAATAAATACTGTGAACTCTCTGAAGGAGGAGCTTAGCTGTGGAGTGAAAGCAGAGAATTTTCTAGTCTTGACAAGGTCCTTTTGTGTGTGTGTGTACATATATATGCATTTTTGCATTTCTGATGCCTTTTTTTGTCTCCATGTCACCAGTTGTCTCCGTTCTCAGCTTCAGGGAAATACTTGCTGTATCTGTTGAAGTACATTAGGCTGGGTTTTTTTTCTTGTCACTGACAGTAGGTTAAACAGCTAAGTAGAGAAAGAATGTATACCAGCATTTGGGTATAATAATACATGAAACCAGCCACGTTACAAAAGTTTATTTTGGAGAAAGAAAACTTCATTAGCATTTAACAACACTCTTCCTGCAAGGCAGGTCAGTGTATGAATCTTACAGAAACATATATTCATTATTTAAAATTAAGTACAGACAACATTCCTCTTGTGTTTCTTTCTTTTGTGGAAATAGTAAATTTGGAACTGATTTTTACACATATCATTGTTTGGAACAGAAACAGGAGGGAAAAACGTTGCTTTAAAGAAACCTGAAGATGAGTGCCCACACGCAAACTGTGGAGAAAGGACAGAACACGACACTCCTGTGCCAGGAAAGCTATGTTTGCAGTGGGACAGATGAAGCAATCTTTGAGTGCGATGAGTGCAGGAGCCTGCAGTGCCAGCGTTGTGAAGAAGAGCTGCATCAGCCAGAAAGGTTGCGGAACCATGAACGGACCCGTATAAGACCCGGCCATGTCCCGTACTGTGACTCCTGCAAAGGTGCCAATGGGAACATAATGCATGCCAGTATGACGGGCTCAAGGCAGATAGCAGCAGTGAGGTGCCAGGTGTGCAAAATCAACCTCTGTGTGGAGTGTCAGAAGAGAACGCATGCTGGGGGGAACAGAAGGAAGCACCCTGTCACCGTGTACCATGCTGGCAAAGCCCAAGAACAGGAAGAGGAGGAGGGGATGGATGAGGAGACCAAGAGAAGGAAGATGACAGAGAAAGTTGTGAGTTTCCTCTTGGTGGATGAAACTGAGGAGATTCAGGTAAGAGCTGTTGTGGTTTGCTGTGAACAGGCAAGATGCTTTAGTTTCTTTCTTAGTCTAAGAGGCTGCTGTGATGTATGGTTAATACTTGAAGTGTAATTGGCGGCAACGGTAACAGAATGATGGCCAGGTGAAGTACAAGTGCCGCTGAGCATCTTGGGCTGAAAAGACACAGTGCCTTTGAGTGGCCCTGCTCATGGGTTCCTCAAAAGGGCAAGTTCATTAAAACCTTGTGTGTGGCAAGAGCCTCCTCTAAGAGGCTTGGTAAGCAAAGCTGGTGAAAGAATGGACTCTGTACTGAGACACACACAACTAAGATATGAGCAGTCTGTGCAGGATGCTGCTCGTTCCTGAACAAAATTGAATACATTGTATTGCAGTAGGTGTCCTGCAAATAGGAGTGCTGACAGACAATTTCCTGCTGCATGACTAGGAGAGGGCACTGTACCAAGTAGTGCTAATGCAAGACTAGAGCCCATTGCTACCATTCAGCACCAGTAAATCCATCTGATTTTTAGGAGTAGAACAAAATAGAAGTAAGTGTCCTAAGTGTTCCACACAAGTCCTTCAGACACCATGGTTAAACTATATTGCTTGTCACAAATATTATTACATGTTAGCCTTTTGTTGAAAGAGGGGGAAGTTGCCATTGGGATAGGTCTGCTGATAGAAATGATAGGAACTAGTTGACAAGGAGCAGCCCCCCAGGAGGCACTATTTTAGAAAGTCTAGCATTCAATATATGCAGTTATGGAACTTTCCTGTTGGCTCTTACATTTGGTAAGCATTTTAGAAAGCAAAATATGTGAAAGCCACGGAGCATATTAATTACACAACTAAAAATTGAACTTTGTTTTCTGCCTTTCAGTGTGCATTCCCTATGTTAAACCTCATTCAGGAGCCACTGAAAGAAAATGTATAGTCACCTGGAGATTCAGTATCAGATTGCTCTAATTTAACATGCTCATGCTACCATCATTAAAAAAATTGTGATTATATTCTTATTGTTGATAGCTATTTGTATCCATCATAGTAACAGTTGATGTGCCTGTCATGCATCACAAGGAAACCTGACTTAAGCATCTCATATCTATTCTATGCTATAGAAGTGTGTGTACATACATATATATGTACAGAGTAATTATACAATAATATAGAATAGTTGCAAGGTCATATGTTTGTTAATTCAGGTGTACTGATTGCTAAACTGTCATGGCTTTTAAAGGGGAAAGGGAGGAAAGGATGACAGTCCTTATGGTGCACTGACCTAGAACACACACTGTGCAGGACAGCAGTGACTGTAAACTGAGTGCTTGAGTTTCAGGTCTGTAGCAGTCTTAAGTTTGTATGCCTCCAAGCCCTAAGCACACACTTATTTCCTTGTAATGTGTGACAGATGCAGCTATTACTTTAAGATACAGACTTTTCAATAATCCTCTTCTGGCCACTAGAGCAAGCTCTGAAATGCCTTGGAACAGGAAAGCTGCTCACAAACTGTGTCTGTGTGTGGTTGTACTGGTTTAAGTTATATTTATACTCATGAATCTGTAAGCCTTATTGAGGTAGACCTTTGGCTGCCTCCTGCAAGCAAGTGCATTTGCTATTTAAATGTCATGGGCAATAAAGCCAACTTCCTTATTGGGATAGCAGTGGTCCTTTATCAGATCATAGCGATTTGGTGAGAACAGGGTTGAGTTGAAAAAGCTCTCCAAAAATGATCTTATTTCACTATCAAGATGTTGAATCAGAATGATCCTCTCTTCCTCACAGCTGAATATGTATGTGACATCTCACAGCCAGTATCAAAGCAGTTTGAAAGATTTCAATGAAATTATTTTCTGACAGCTGGAATTTAAAGAGTGCTTGCTATTACAGTATAATTCTGCTAGTGAGCATAAGGGCCTTTATTTAGAAAGGCCTGTCAGATGCCACAGAAAATGTCTTCAGAGCTAAGTAGTTGTCTTTTGCCCTTGGTAATACTGAGGAGCCAATTTAGCTATAGGAAAGTGATTATCAGTCTCTTATTTTGTGCTTGTCATTACTTGGGGAGAAATCCTTAAAATGTTCTTTATTTAAACCAACTTTTTGTCCAAAAATGTCAAAATATTAGTAACTTGAAATATGGAGGTTCGGAGTTTGATAGTGTGTGGCTTTTTAAGCTTGAGCAGACAGGATAAGAATTTAACAGAATTATGTAGTTCAGCTGTCTTTAACTGTTAGTGACCTTTGGAACTTGAAAATTGTTGCATTGGTTGGGAAATAAGAGAGGAAACTGCTGATTTGCTATTAATGGTAGATTCTGCCATAGCAATGCTAAGAGCTACAAAATTACAAATGGTAAAAGCTACACTACCCTTACACCATCCCCCCCACAATTAGATGGAACTAGTTAACACTGCTGGAGCAGCAGATGATGGATTGAGATAATCACTCATGTATATTTGTTTACAAACATCTAACTTGAACACAGGGCTAAAAGATTTGTTTTTTAGTTTCCTTTGGAACCTGGAGTTGTTAAGCTTGAGTGATTATGTTTAATCTCACTGTTCCTGTTGGCTTCTTGGAGGTGGTAGCTCTAAAACTGAAGAATATTTATAGTGTGTAAGCAAATGACTGATCTAGTTCTAGATCCAGAAGCAATGTGGATTAATCCATAAGGTGCTGTGCCTGTGCAAATTGGTTCAAGGGAGAAATGGAAATTCTCAGTTTGGGTTCAGCACTACACAGATACAGCTATGATAATTCTGAGATCTGCATAATTGTCTTTGTGCCATGTTGCACAGATGTGCTGGCCTGCTCGAAGCTTTTTGTGCTTTGCAGGCATAGCATAAGCTCAGAAAGCTGAGGACTTCTTGTGCTTGTTCAAATCCATATAGGCAGAAAAGGTCCCATTTTAAACCACTGCTTGTTTTTAGAAAACTAATGCTAGCTAAAGTTTGTATCTGTGAAATACAAGCTTCCCTGTGATGTTCATCATAAGAGCACTGTATCTGAGCACCTCAAAAAGAGGTTTGCTATCTTATGTTAAAAAAAATCTTGTTAAAGGTTAAATCCAAGTTTGTACTGCAAGTCTGTGGAAGAACAGAGAGGGAGGTTGTTGCTCATGGAGCCCAGCCCCAGCTATCTCACACCACACAGCGCGATGCTTTGCAACTCTTGTGAGTTAGTCCCCAGGCATCCTGACCTACATGATGAATTTTTTCTTCCTTCTTCCAGGACTGTTTTACAAACTGGCATCACCTGCAGTTTAGACCTCATTCTAGGCTGTCTTTCTCAAGCTCAGTTATGCATTTTCTCTTTACACAGTGCTAAACTTTGGGCCTTATCTATTGCATATCAAAAGCTGAGGCTTCAATCAAATTGTTCTTGATAACTGCTGCATCTGTTTGTTAATTGGCCCTGACATAGTCTATCTTCCTTGCTCATCTAAGAATGATATTGTGGGGATTACTTCCTCAGTCAATTGCTTTGGTCATGTCTCTTTTTACATCTTCCACTTACACTGCTCTCTTTACGTCTTCCACAGCTCCTCTTTGCCTTGGTAGATTCAAACTGTGTGCCTTCTTTTATTATATGTGTATGTCCCTCAATTGAATCTCCTAATCTGCTCTGCCAAGATGTCAGCTTTCCTTTTTTATCTCTGACTTCCTGGATTCTCAAACAAGCATCATGTTGTCAGTAGTGCTGCCCCTTGCACACAGGAGGCACTTCCCGTAAGAAGTCAGAGTCAATTAAATGTTTTTTTTTAAATTTGTATATCTGTTAAGAAAAACACAGTGAAATACAGCAATAAAAACATGACTCAGGTTGTGATACTTGTTTCAAATCCTGGGGCTCTCATACTGTCCCATGAACTTTTCCACTCACCTGGATCTCTCTTTGTCACTGATATTTGTGCAGTTTCTGGAACAGTTTCCATTTTTGCTTTGCCTTTATGCAATACGCTTGCAAAAGAGCTCTATAGCATAAAGCAGAGTTATACGTCTGTTGTACAATGAACTTTTATTTACTACTGCTTTTGAGGCAGGGCTGAATGCTTAACAATGCATAAAAACATTTTTATCTTGGGGAACAGATGTCGGGAGCTCTTACCACAAGATCAGAACTTGGTTGTAGTGTCACTAATGGCTTCTATGATAGCACTTTGTCCAAAGCCCTAATTGAGGACTCAGCACATCTGCTCAATAGAAGTAGAAAAAGTCTTTAATTGACCCCAGAAGATAGAGAACATGATTGGTTATTAATAATCTGCCTTTGAGTTTGCTCATCTTTGACCAGAAACTAGCTCTGTCACAGGAAATTATCCAATCTGTGAGTTGCAAACAAAAATAAAAGGTACTGACTTTGTAGTCTGGCTTACGAAGGAGACTAGAAGAAAAGAAAAATCTTCCTCTATCTAGTCACAAAAATAATTTCCCCAGCTGTGTAATTATATGAGGAAAAGAAGCATACATTTATTGCTATGGCTCCCCTGAGATACCCATATGAGCTCCCTTTCTTCAGTTTGCAGGGTCTTTTTGTTGTGCCAATAGATATCTCAACTTCCTAAGTATAGCCTCATGCCTTGAGGTTTTTTCTATTCCTTCTAGGAGGTCTAGACACCTAAAGGAGTAAGGTCTTCCCCTCAGCAAATATGAGCAACATCTATGTAATGCTTTTCAGTCAGTTAAGATAATGCAAAAGGACCCATAGCCCTTATTTAAATGCAGACCATTTTGTACAATCATTAAATAAACTGTCAGTAACAGCATAATAGTCCATGTGTCCTCCTCTGTCCCCTCATGTTAAAAAGTTACACGTACATAGTGATGACTCTGCAGGGTTGCTAGCTGCTTTGCTTTTCTCACTCCTGTGAGAAAAGCATGTAAACCTGATGGAAAAACTGTGATGTTTCCTTATTATCTACTGATTAGAGCTGGATAAAGTCTAGGGATGAGAGAATGGAGTCTCTAGGAATGCTTTTTCTTGTCAAGTATTCTTTGTCCATTAAATGGGAGATAATGTATGTGTTCTTTTATGGAAGAAGGTCATGATCTCTTAGTCTGATTTGCATTTGTCTAGCAAATAGTGCTAGTTCCTGTGACACTCTCGCTTCATTTGCTGTTGGGGGAATGTGTTCTTGTTCTTGTTTGGGTTTTTGGTTTGGGTTTTTTTTTTTTTTTTTTTTTTTTTTTTTTTTTTTTTTTTTTTTGTGCTTTAGGGTAGCATAGTCAGCTGTAAATTTCTGGGAAATTTAGTCCATATCCTGTAAAATAAGGAGTCACAGTGAGTATATTTGTCATGGATATAAAGGAGGAAGAAAAATATTGAAGGATCTGAATTTTTTAGGCTGGTGTGATCTGTTGGATCAGGGTATGTAATTTCTGCCCCTTCATACTGTTGATGTGCTGTAGATGAGTTTTCCTCCTCTTTGTGCTTCAGAGGAGTTTTCTTGCCAAAGTATTTTTGGGAGTTATTTAGGAATTTTTCTCTTATTACTTTGTTATTTTTCAGTATTCCTCCTATCTCAGTCTGTTATCAGTTCACCTAAATTTAAGTGCACTGTTTTTCTGTTTTTGGAATAAAGTAGTAGAGAAACTACTCAGCAATTGCTGGTTAGGAGTATTCCTTTTTCCACTGGACATAGACCAGTATTTTGAAGAGTATTTTTAGAAGGTAGGAGAGAGAGCCCTCCATTTAACAAACACAGCTCCTTTGACAGACTCAGGCTGACTCTTGGCTATTTTTTTAACATAGCCACTTAGAACTAGTGCTTTTCCCTGGAACCAGTCTTGCACCTTCTTCATGATGCAGCACTCTTGGGCATTAATTAAAGTCAAATGCTGGGCTTCTTTCCTGTCTCTTTTGTCCATCTGCTATATGAGTGCTGCTGCTGCTGTGAAAGGAAGAGTCAGTTGTCACTGACTCGGGTGAGAGAGCCTGCAAGCCACTCTGGAATTACCCACACTTTCATTCAAGATGTTCCTGAACTTAGTTCAATTTCTGAACTAAATAGTCTTGAGGGGGAAAATGGGGTGTTTTAGTGTTTCCCCTGCTGTACCCCTCTTTGCACTTTTCCAGTGAATCCATTTGTGCTCTTGGATGCTGCCAGTAGGAATGGGATGTGAGTGTTTTGGGGTACATTCAAGAAAGTAAAACCAGCTTGCTGTCCTCTAGCCCTTCTGTCCTTTCCATTGCTTTCACTTTCTCTTTTCTGCAGTGATCACTGGGAGGCAGATGTCATTGCAGTACCCACTTCTGGCTTTTTTACCTGGGTTGTTAATGCTTTGCTGTAGAATCCCATAAAGGCAGAAGACTGAGTCCTTTGGCCTGCCTGGTTCAAAGACCCTGAAATTGGGAAAATAACTAGAGTAACTGTTTTCTAGGAAGACTGCAACTGTTATACAGTTGTAAATCCCACTCTTGACAAGGACAGTGGTATAAGTAGTGTCCACATAGATAATTGAGTTACTCTTAGTATTTACAAAGACAGTATGAACTTGCTTGTTAACTTGATGTCTTCTGGGCAAGTCTCTTCACGTGGATGTGGTCTCTGCTGCTAGAGCTGTGACTTTGGGGTGGTAATTGTGGCCAAATTAACATCTACAGGATCTTGAAAGGTATTTAGGCTACAAACCCATGATTTCTGCATTATTTACTGTTCTCTTTTAGGGTTAGATGATACTATTATGTTAGTGTGATTTTTTGCAGCAGTTGCATTCACCTCCAAGTCTTTATTAGTTTTCAGTCCTTGAAAAAGTACTTTCTCAGCAAGCAAACAGTTTAGTGGACTTTTTTCTGCTTTCAGAAGTTTGATATAACTTAGCTGTCATCTACAAGGTTAACTTACCTGGTAATAGCAATATTTCAGTCAATATTGCCTCTTGGGTTACAGGCAATACTGGATTGTTGTCAAACTGGGTTACCTCCAATCTTCTTAATTTTTTTCCACCACTGTCTTCAAATGTTTAAAATAGGATCTCTTTAGGTAGGGTTGTTAAGCAGGACTTAACTCTTCTGTCTTTGCCTCTCTCAGTGTTCTATAATAGTAGACATGGGCAGCCTCTGCCCTTCATTGCAGGGACCTCTTAAGTTCTGTCAAAACTCATGCTGTTAAGTTCCATACAAACCCATGAAGATACTAAACCTGAACAGGATAATTTTGGTCTGAAAAATATATTCAGTTAGGGACAGTATTGTCCACAGGTATGTGCTGTGGCTGATAACAATTCTCAACAGAACCCATAGGTGGTACTGCAATGAAGACAAACAGGAAAAAACCCTTCAGGTTAAGAAACACCTCTAATACAAATGTTTTTATCTGCTTGAGCCAGACCTGCATCCACATTGGGAATAAGATCAAAGTGTGAGAATCTAACCTTAGATCCCTGTAGCATGTCTGTTCCCTGCTTTATTTTGTCCTCTCTTCATCTGGTGTCAGGTCTTCAATTTGGGCTTGAGGCTCTGTAGGGCTCCAGACCTGAAAATACTGATTCCCACTGTCAGCTTGGCTGAGATCACTGAGGACAGTTGTGATTAATGTGTTTAAGTGCTCACTGGATCAGCGTTTTGTGATCAGTAATATCAGTATCATATCAGTAATATGTGATAAGTGATTAATAACTTACTCTTGAATACCAGATTGGAACTACTGGTATGACATACACAATTCTATAAACTAATCTGTTGACACAGCCCTTTGCAGAAACTTTCTCAGGCTACTGTAAAACATTTACTTGGTAAAAAGTAACTCATTGACCAGTAGAATTAATGAAGTCTAATTTCTGGGATGTTTTCTTCCCATTATCCAGTGCTTGTCCACATTTTCTCTCTTTTGAGCAAGAAGCAGTATGTGGGCTGTCATGGCCCAGCCAGCATGCTTGCTGGCTAGCGTGTGTGGGCATGACTGCTCAGCTTGCTGCTGTGTCTTGGAGGTGACAGGGGGTAGACATGAGACATGCTCTTTCCTCAGTAAAGTTATTGGAGTCATTCTTTTCTACTCTGTTGTCCCTTTTCATCAAACTTATAGGAAATTTGTCTTTTAGAGGTACTTATTTCTGTATCAAATTGGAGTAATTAGATTATGAATTTTAAGTTACATGTGGAAGACTTGAGTAATGGCATAAATTATATTTTCCATGGAAAGTCATGCAGAAGAAAAGGTATAGGAGGCAACCTAGGGTAGAAAACTAGAGATGCTTGGACTTAAAAGTCAGCTCTGATTCTTCTTGAGCACCTGCTTATGGTCAAAATCTCTTGTTTGGAAGACTGAAAATCAGAGGAACTAATGAGCTCCTGAGGTCACTTTCAACCTGAATTAGCCTAAGATCTTTGAGGAAATAGGATTTGAATTACTGTGGTTTAGGGATTGTCTCACAGCCCTGTTGATGTTGTGGGTTTAATAGCAGAAAGTTTCTCTTCCTCACAGGGAACCATCTTTTTTGTCACTTGATAACAAGAGACACTTGTAGATATCAACAAAAATTTCTTCTGGGGCAAAAGTATGGAATTTCCAGATGCATTTTTAATAGCCTGTTGCACTTGAGCTGCTGGGTTAAGCCAGTTACACTTCTTTGCATTTGTGCACTGCCTTTCCAGGAGTCATTGTGAGGTGCCCTGCAGAGATGTGAATTTTGGTGGTGGCACTTTACTGTGATGGAGCTTATTCTTCTCAGGTTAGTCTTACTGGCTGTAGTTAAAGGAAGAAATCCGCTTTATAGATTTCTCTCTTATTTTCAATGTATGTTGAAATTGTGATTTAACGTTCTTTTTAGAAGAGAGTCTCTTAAGAGCTAGAGCAAAAGTGTAAATGAGTTGCAGGTACTAGAAATGGCAAAATCAAGAAGGGGCTGAAGAGATATGACTCATGTCTTGGTTTAGACATACACTTTTCGTCCTTAATTTACTTTGGTGTGCAACATAAGGAAGGTTTCATATTTATCCTCTGCTGTGAACCTCAGAGATCTGGAGCTCTTGGGCAACATGGAAGTGGACACAGTTATGGAAACGTGAGCCCTTTGCACATGCAACAGAAGGTGGTACCATACCAATTTGTTTTAGAGATGAGAACCAAAACAAAGAAGTGGAGATTACTGCTTTGACACTACACCCACTCTGACTTCAAATGTCTTAAAGGAACTGTCCAGTAGTCCAATTTACTTCAAGGGAAGTAAATTGGACTACTGATATGGAGGTTGTTGTGGTTTGTTCTTTGAGAGTATCATTCCTGCACTCAGCATTGATTGAAGTTAACTAGTGCACAAGAGCAAGGAGCACCAGTGATGTGCAAGTGTATTCAACTTCAAAGGAAAGGGCTTCTTTTGGTCATTTTGGTTTGGTTTTGGTTTTGTTCCTTCTCCTCCCACATGGAATTTATTGTAAGGATGTTGCAGGATCCAAAATTATGACTAGGTTCTAAAAAGGAGGATAGATCTACTGGTTCTCTACCAACCGTGAACATCTAAATGCAACCACTGCTCAAGAAGTTCTTGGTCATCTGACTTCTGACACTGGTAAAGTGTGCTAGGAAATATTTACTCATCTCATGTTTTAAGTTCTTCCTCATTCATTACCAAGTCCTGTGAGACATAAACATTGGAACAGCTAGATTTTGGTGCATTCTTGTGCTCCTGGGTAACTTGTTTGTTCGAATCACTCTTGAGTTCTGTCCTGAAAGGAGGTCTGCAAAGAGCCTAGAAGGGGATAACTTAGAAGGGCATAACTTTGGGTATGTGATTTGATATTTGGTGGAACTTTGAGTTCATTCCTGTCTCTTAACAGTGGGAATATATCTCAGATTTACTCTTATTCCTGTTGTCCCTATTGTCCTTTGTGTCTCTTGACATTATTGACTCAGCCCATTCAGCAAACTCTCCCAAACTGCTACCAAAGTAATTACTAGTGCTGGCTAAAAGATCTTAGCCATTAATTATCCTGCCAATACTTAAGCAGTTGTTTGAAAACTGGTATTTTTTTGTGTTGTCCAGGGAGTACCTAACTATTGACTCTGGCAAAAAGGACTGGTCGCCTTTTTGGTGAGAAGTTTGGGAGGTGGGAGTTAAAACCAAAACATTTTTGAAGAAGACATTATCATACTCCTTTTTGGTTATATACACATAACATTTTTATATTGTCAAATATTTTGAATGTTTTTAGGAGCTATTCCATGAATCAAGAACTTCCTTTCTTCCACAGAGACATCTTAAGAGACACTAAGCAAAACTGCATCCATCATCTAAGCTACCTTCCTGATGATCAGCTAAAAAGCACAGCTACCAAGAAAGCACACCCTTTCTTGTGCACTTTCTTGTGTAATTTCAGTGTATCTTGATGTTCCCCCACAGACACCAGGAAAGTTTCTCTTGAGAGTATTTTGATGTCTCTTGTTTCCTGTTTTCTTCTACACTGTGAGGCGGCCTTGAATAGTTTGAGTCTTTGAGAAGCTACTGCCAGCCCACAGCCCACAGGTTTTCTTTGTGAATGCTGTTCCCAGCCACATCTGGCACACTGGCTATTTTTTATGTTTTTGGCACACTGGCTGATTCTTATTTTCCTTCAAAGTCTAGGTGCTGTTGATAGATATGACCAAAGCAAATGGGGCTGGCTGAGCCTTAAGCTAATTTGCTGATATACGAATAAGCTTGTTCAAAGAAACCATTTATTACCTCATTGCCTTTCTGGTTCATAGACTGTGAGATCTTCCAATTGTACTCGCAGGATGAAAATAGCTAAGAGCTTCCAGAAGTTAAGTGGCAGGTGAGAGGGGATGGAATCCCTGCTCTTTCCAGTTGATGGAGATTCCTTGAAGAAGGAATTGAGATGAAGAAAATGAATTTAATCTTTCTCAAAAAGTGCTTTTGTCATATTTTTCCCTGTCATATAATATATGGATAAAACCTGTTGGAAGACAGAAAAGTAAGAGGTAAACAAATGAATGAAGCATGAAACCTGTGAAAGCCAAGGACCTATTCTGCAACAAGATAAGGGCAGGCTCTTGTACAGAGCCCTAGCCCATTTCACCGCTTGTTTATTTGCTCCTGTTGTTCCAGTATCTGAAGAGAAAATGCCCTGTTCTTTAGCCTAGACAGTACGGTGCTTGACACTTAAACTATGTAAAGCCAAAGGGAAGTTACTTGCACTTCTTCTTGGTTTTGTATGTGTATTCTTTAGTTTTATTTTTTAATGACAGTACAATACAGTACATTATAAAAGGGATCATTGAGGTGGCACTTCTGCGAGAGCCAGTTTGACCTGCTTCAAGCACCTGACTGCAGTGCACAGTTTTGCTGCTTCTTCTCTACTCCCACTTTCCAGCTAAAGGATTGATCAGCTGGAGAGCAGTGGGAATAGGACAGTCTGTGTCTGAGAGCCCCTGGCTGTGGATAGGTGCAGCACAAACGCGTGGCAGAGATTTTTTGTACCTAAACAGGTACTCAGCCCTCTGTGGATGAGGCAAGTTAAAGTGGTAAAAGCAATCCCCTCTTTCACTCCTTGCCAGGAGACCAGTGCTACTAAGAAAGTCCGCCATGCTCCAGGTGGTTGTTCTGACAGATTTGGAATTAGCATTGTGCTTCCTTGTCTGAAAGGGCTGTCTCAGAGAATGGGGTGAGGTACTATAGAGTTGAGTCCAGACATAATCACAGTGAGGCATGTTCCAAAACAGCTACATGATGGAACAACATAAATCCCATCAATGTGTGCATTTTACAAAACTGCATTCTAGTATTTTGCTTTGTACTTCTTGGTGCTTCAAAAACTTATGATGAAATCTGAAGAGGAGGTAATCCCTCTTTTTAATCTTATGAATTCTGATACCAGCTATGTCTTCAGTGTTGTCTACTCCAATTACATAATTATAATATTTTTCTCTTTTTGTTTTGGAAGGTAAGGAATGAGGAAGACTTTATTAAGAAACTGGACTGCAGTCCTGACCAGCACCTAAAGGTAGTGTCCATCTTTGGGAACACAGGGGACGGCAAGTCTCACACCCTTAACCACACTTTCTTCTATGGCCGGGAAGTCTTCAAGACGTCTCCTGCCCAGGAGTCTTGCACAGTTGGAGTCTGGGCAGCCTATGACCCTGTCCGCAAAGTGGTGGTCATTGATACAGAGGGCCTGCTGGGGGCCACTGTCAACCTGAGCCAGAGAACACGGCTGCTGCTGAAGGTCCTGGCCATCTCTGACCTTGTCATCTACCGTACTCGTGCTGACAGGCTCCACAATGACCTCTTCAAATTCCTTGGTGATGCCTCGGAGGCTTATTTAAAACATTTCACCAAGGAGCTAAAAGCTACCACAGCTCGCTGTGGCCTAGATGTTCCTCTGTCAACTTTGGGTCCAGGTGTCATCATCTTTCACGAGACTGTGTACACCAAGCTACTGGGCTCTGGTGAGTAGGCAATTCCAATTACATTGTGCTAAACACTGTCTGTAAATTATCAGGTTGCATTGAATATTCAGCATTCTTTACTACCATGTAAAAATGTGATTTGGGTTTTGCTGTCACTGGTTTCAGTCTGGGAACCAGGCTGTGGAACTAGAAGAGCATTCCCTCTTCCAAATCAGCTACAATAATCCTCTTAGCCAGCTGAACATCAGCACTGAATAGTAATGAGTTCTGCCAGCCACAGGAGGGGTCATCATACAAGTTCATGAGTATGGGTGATACAGCAGATGAAGGTGAAAACTGAGGCGGTGAGTTGACCCTGGCTGGATGCCGGGCACCCACCAAAGCTGCTCTGTCACTCCCCTCCACAAGTGGACAGGAGAGAGAAAATATAATGGAAAGTTCATCAGTTGAGATAAGGTCTGGGAGAGATTACTCATCAAATACCATCATGGGCAAAACTGACTTGACTTGCGGATATTAATTGAATTTATTGCTGACAAAGTCAGAGCAGGGTAATGAGAAGTAAAATAAATCTTAAAACCAGTTTTCCCTCATCCCTCCCTCCTTCCCAGCTCTACCTCTTCCCCTGCCAGTCACGAAGGAAGACAGGGAACGGAGTTATAGCCAGTTCATCACACATTGCTCCTCCTCAGGGAGAGGAGTCCTTCCCCTGCTCCAATATGGGATCCCTCCCATGGGAGACAGTTCTCCATGAACTCCAACATGAGTCTATCTCAAAGGCAACAGTGGCTGAGGCTCAGTCCTGCTGTTTGTGAACATCTTAAAAGCTGTCTCTTGTGTCATAAATACCTTAGCAGTCCTGGCTGATCCACATTCTCATTTTGGCTTTTCTAAACAGTGAGGTTTTAAACTAGTAGAAGAACTTGACGTTCTTTCTGGTTATTTTTGGAGAAACTTATTAATAACTTTTAACTTACCTATATGGCAGGTCCTTTCCTTATATACCAATCTGCTGGTTAGCAATTCAGCCTTTCATGAAGTTGTTGACATTTGCTGTTTCATCAGTTCAGCCTTTAGGGACCCATGAGGACACTTTGCACCTATATGCAAAGTCAGGGTCACAAAAAAAAAATTTTATGGTCACTTCTGATCACAGTAGGAATAGGAAAGAAGCCTCTTAGCATGTACAGATATGCAGAAAGCTGTAAGCATCTGTCTCAGTGGATAATTGAAGTAAGTGTGTTTATGTAGTTTTAGGACTGGGAAGATGGGGTCTGCCTTATTCTGAAATGTACAGCAGGTACTTGGAAGCAGGCAGGAGAGTGTGGTTGGCTCTGTGGGGTCTGACCTGATGTGGCCCGCTCTGAAGTGCTTTGCCATGTACAGGTTGTTGATAAAGGCTTGGTCTTCCTTGCTCCAGGGCTGGCATGGAGAAAAGGCAGCCCATGTGAGGTTCGTGTCCTCCACTTATCAGGTGCTAGGAATAGCTATACCAAGTTATGGTCTGGTGAGAAGAACTAACAAATGTGCTGACATTGTGTTTCCTTGTATTATGTCCTGACTTGCTCCTTAATCTGGATATCTGTGTCTCAAAATCTAGATGTGTCTGGTTTTATGTGAGAAACTCCGTCTTAGAATTTAAAGCTGTGTATCACAAAACAGAGACTGCTTTTGGAAAGTTTCTTTTCCTTGTTTTAAAATATAATGGTAACTGCATTCCAGATGTATTAGAAAATTTAATTAAGAAACTAGGTCTATGTTGCGTATGAAAGTACTATGCAATTGAAGTATTGTTTTAAACAATCAGTTGTAAATGAACTTGCTGATACTCTTATATATAGATCATCCTTCTGAGGTTCCTGAGAAGCTCATTCAGGATCGGTTTCGGAAGCTAAGCTGTTTTCCTGAGGCTTTCAGCTCAATTCACTACAAGGGAACAAGGACATACAATCCTCCAACAGATTTCTCTGGGCTTAGGCGAGCTGTGGAGCAGCAGCTGGAGAACAATACTACTCGGTCACCTAGACAGCCTGGGGTTATCTACAAAGCACTAAAAGTAAGTGAAGAAGAGTTTGTCACAGTGTTTATTTGTACCACTGTTGCTATTAACTCAGCTGTGGCTCAGAAAGGCAGAGCACCTGAAACAGTGATGCAGACTTGCATGCAAGCCTTCCATGAGAATTATAATTTTATCTAACAGCCAGGGAGGCTGAGTAGTTTTTTTTTTTTCATTTTATTTTAAAACAAGCACTCCAGTAAAGACAATGGAAGAAAAATTAGAGCCAAACTGAGCAAGATCATAAATCGGAGCTGGGAAGAAAAAAGTAACTGATGCTATGAGTGACAAGCACTTTATGACAGGGATTGACAGAGACCTTCGAAGGCTTTTTTTAAATAAAATTCCTAAAGTTGGCCTCAGCACAAGAGGAGGAAATGCAAGAGACTTGGAGAGAGTTAATAGCTGGCAAAACCTAGCAGTGAGTAGTATAACCCAAGGACTAGGAGGCAAAAAGGAGGAAGGACTTGTGCTGGTAGCTAGGGAACAGGATGGGATCAAGCCAAATGATGTATTACTTTAGAGCAAGTGATTTTCTTAGATGGTTCACTTTGCTAGGATGTCAGAGGGATTTTTGGGTCTTTAAATGTGCAGTCTTTCCTACAAGTTTCCACGTACCACTGCCTGATTAACATAATATTTTCTTTGGCCTGAAGAGCATAGTTGTCACTGGGGAGGGGCAGGACATATCTGCAGAAGGAGGTAGCGTTAGCAGTCTTTTCTGGTGTTAGTCACAGCTGTTGGAACAGATAATTCCGGCTGCTCTGCGTTAGTGGTAGCTGAAGCACAGAGGGAAGTGTCAGGGTGGCATGTACTCAGTTCTTTGCATTTGGGAGCAGACAGGCAGCAAGGGGAAAAACAGTTGGCATCATTAATTTTAGTTTAACTTCTAGGAGGTTATTGCATTAATCAAGTAGCCTGGTTTCAGATATAGCTGCTGGTATACTTAAATTCATGACCAGTAAAGTGTTTGCTGTGTTCAAATCACTACTGACTACAAATGAACTTCTTTTGCTTCACTTGCTGAGGACACAAGACTTTCTAGAGATTTCTGTCCACTTCCTCTAACTTTTGAGTTCATTCAAAAGTATCAGTATCAGTCAAGCTTAGAAGAGAATGTAAAGAAAATTTCCTTGAAATTATGCGAAATAAAATGTCTAAATAGAGTACTTATCTGAGGGAAGCTGTGGTGAGAGAGGTACACACACAAGTCTGTGTGCATGTGCAGTCAACCCTTGTTAGACAGCTAAGATACACCCACTCCACCTACCTCAACCCTGTGAGGGGAGGAGGAAGAGAAAGGCAGGCAGCCACTATAGAAACCTCAGCTGTAGGAAGAGTTTCAGCTAGATCTCATGCCTTCAGACTTCAGAGATCTCTGTCAAGATAAACTGTAGCTATTTGCTTTGTTCCACTGCCTTTTTTTTTCCCCCTAAACATAACACCTGAAAGGGCCGAAAAAGTTAAATGTGCCAAGACTAAGGACTGATTTAATCTGAGAATGGATGTTCCTAGGAAAGGGTACAAATCCCTTTGTCTCAGTTTTGTCATTTCACCAGAGAAGAGCAGTTGTTCAAGTGGCTGGAGGAAAGCTCGGGGCAGCGCTTTCTGAGCCAAGAGGCAAAAAATGAGTTCTCATGAACTGTGAGAAATGATCCTATGAGTTTCTTTTCAGAGCTTTCCAGAATACAAAGCCCATTTAGCAAGAACCCTGCTATTTTGAGTATGGATTGGATGCACAGAGGTGGATGCAATTTTCTACCGCACATTTCTACTACAAAATTCAAACTAGGGACAGGAGGAGAGGAGAGCAGAGAAAAAGAGCATCTTACAAGTATTCAAGTCATTTCCATACAAGTGCAAGATTGCCTTCTTGGTTTGTTTCCAATCCTTGTTTTGTTTTCCAGGCTACTTAGACACACTTGTTAGCTGTGTACTCTCTCTGCCTCCCCTGCAGTAGAGGAATCCATGCTTTTACTTGCAAATGGTCTTCATTGCCCTTAATCTCTTTCCAGTTCATTCTTTTTTGTTTGACAGGCTCTAAGTGACCGGTTCAGTGGGGAGATCCCTGATGACCAGATGGCTCACAGCTCTTTCTTTCCAGATGAATATTTTACGTGCTCCTCTGTGTGCCTCAGCTGTGGGTAAGTAGATGAGAAATGCTTCTCCATCCTCTTAGAGGATAGTGCTGCCCCCACCTGTAGCCACAGAATGTAAAGTTTCTGTGACATCTTGACACCTGACATCATCTACCCTCAGCTAGTACTTCCGGACAAAATTAGCTTGAAATTCAACTCTTATGTGAACTGGACAGCCCCTATTGCCACATCCCAGCTGGATGCATGGTTTTTGCCCACTCTATTTTTGTGCATGACTACAAACCTGTGCTGCCCATACATTTTCCCATATGCAAGCAGGGCAGGAAGAAAGGAGTGTCTAAATAAATCCCCTAAAATTTCTTATGATGATTTTTCCTGACATTTTTATTGCCCAAACAGTATGAACAATCCTAAAGCATACATCGTGGAGTGGGGCTGTATTCAGTGACTAGGTCTAAGTGGAGTTCCATATTTGATTAGATCTTGTCTTGTAGCTCTCTGGAAAGAGCCCCAAGATTGAGCCTGGAAGGGCAGTAGATGGCAGTCAGTGCTCTGAGTCTGGGAGCTGTATAGCAGCACAGTATTGTGGCCGGTTATGCTTCTTTTCTGATGCTGAGCATTTTCTGCAGTGAATTGTTGTGTGGTGCTGCTTTGTATGGGAAACAGTTGTTACACCTCCTTCTGAACAGCCTGCCTTTCAATAATAAATATATCATTGCTGTATGTACAGTTGAGAAGATGGTTTGAGATGTTGCACAACATCTATAAAAATGCAAGACAGCAGTAAAAGTGAAATGATGGTGACATCTGTCCTGTGTCTAAGAACAACTACTCATGGGTTGCTCTTGCATCTCAGGTGTGGCTGTAAGAAGAGCATGAACCATGCAAAGGAAGGAGTCCCTCATGAATCCAAAAGTCGATGCAGATATTCTCACCAGTATGATAACAGAGTCTACACTTGCAAGGTGAGATACAAGGACAAGGTCTGAAGAATGAAAAAGGAAAGGATGACCAAGTAAATGAGGAATATTACAGGCATGTGCCTGTTTTCTTTCTTTTTTTATTTTTAGTGTCAGAGGTGCTCATAGCCTTGACAAGAAAAATTGATCCTTACTTGATTTGTATGTTTGCTTGGAGAGTTCATCAGCTCTGTGTGCTATGTGTCATTTTCTAGCTAAATTTTGAAGCTGGCTGCTCTTAACCTGGATGATGTTGACCTTTTATATATTTGACATAGTTACTCTTATTTGCTTATGCCCAGTGCTTGGTATTAGCCAATTTTTCTGAAGGATCTGTGCAGGATACAGGAAAATATTTGGCTACTATCATGGTCATTATTAATGTAGAAATACTTGCCTGATGTTATTATTTATAGTGGGTTTGGTTTTGCTTTGTTTTTAAATGAGTTCTCATGAGTGCCCCTTTGCTGTGGACCCCTATATGCTAATTATATGCTTTACGTGGCCAAACAGCAGCCAGATGTAAATTTGGATTCCAAATAATGTAGTTTTAATTGAGCCTTTATGTTGTAGGCCTGTTATGAACGAGGGATGGAGGTCAGCGTGGTGCCAAAAACCTCTGCTTCCACAGATTCCCCTTGGCTGGGCCTTGCCAAGTATGCCTGGTCAGGGTGAGTACTGCAGCTGAGATCTTTCTGCTCTCTGTGGTCTCTGTGCTGCCTGGTGCACGGGACTTGCCAGAGAGGTGACCTGTCCTCCTCCTGTGCAGGTATGTGATCGAGTGCCCCAACTGCGGGGTGGTGTATCGCAGCCGGCAGTACTGGTTTGGCAACCAAGACCCTGTGAACACTGTAGTGAGGACAGAAATTGAGCATGTCTGGCCAGGGGTAAGTCTGGTTGCTGGATAGTCTTGGTGTATGCGTGCAGCCGTGCACATGCTAATTTGGTTCTTCTGGATGTTGATGGAGAAAATAGATTGCCTTTCATTAAGCTGGTCCCTGCTGTTCAAAACAGACTTTGCAAAGGCTTTCAGACATCTTCGGGCTATCTTGAAATGGCTAAGTTGCCAACCTACTTCTGTCTTTCAAAGCAGGGCTGGTGAATCTTTTACTCCTGCTTACCCTCCAGTTTATCAGGAGTAATGTGTTGCAGAGCCATCTGAATCTAAAAAAAAGGTTTCCCTGTTTTTAGTCTCACATCAATATCTGTTTCATTCCAGACTGATGGATTTCTGAAAGACAACAACAATGCAGCCCAGCGTTTGTTGGATGGCATGAATTTCATGGCTCAGTCAGTATCTGAACTTAGCCTGGGACCCACAAAAGCTGTGACCTCCTGGTTGACAGACCAGATTGCCCCAGCTTACTGGAGACCCAACTCTCAGATTCTGGTAAATAGCAGCTGCTGCAGAGAAAGGCTTTGCCTAGCTAAAACCCCTTTTCCTTACTCTTTAAGTAATAAAGTACTTTGCAGATTCTAAATGCTTCTTTGTTTTACTGCAACAATCCCTACTCCTACAACTTTGAGAAAACTAAAGTGGTCTCTCCTCTTCCCATTCTTGACTTAGCCAGAGAAATTATGAACAGAGACTTTGCCCAGCCCTGATAAAGAGACGGTTTCTCCCTGCTCTTTGTGAGCGGCTATCCCAGCAATATCACAGTAAATCCTGGCTTGCATGAAGTTGTTTTTCAAAGCAAATAATCAACATCTTAAATCTGGCCACTGCAGTTGATAGTATTATTTTTATAGATTAAACTCGGGTTTCATACCAGATGCAAAAAGCTGACCCAAACAGTTCAACTAGGAAAGGATTCCCTGTGTCTTGCAGGAATCAGATTCTTCTTCAATGAAAACTGCCTTCTGAATTCTTAGCCCACACAAAGGTCAAATATCCATCATTCAGCCCTGCATGATATGGCTGTGTTTATTTGTGATTGTGAACAAAGGGATCACAGCAATATATTGGCTTAACCAATATACACCTACTGTTCTAAATCACTTCCCTGGGCTAAAGTTGTGGGGCTGATAACACCCAAGTCTTGTTTGTAACTGTATTTTTCACAGTTTCAGTCTGAAACTTGCCATCCTGGGCTACTGCTCTCTGTTTTTTTACTTCAGGAAGATCAAATTAACTGTTCTTCCTTCTGTGTTGTTCTGATTAGAGTTGTAAGAAGTGCAACACGCCTTTCAAAGATAACGACACAAAGCATCACTGCCGGGCCTGTGGAGAGGGCTTCTGTGATGGCTGTTCTTCCAAGACCCGTCCAGTGCCTGAGCGAGGCTGGGGACCAGCACCAGTGCGCGTGTGTGACAACTGCTATGACAACAGGGGCATCCAGTTAGGTAATCTTGAGTTGATAGTGACAGAACTATCCCTGAGCACTAGCCTGAAGTCTTTGTCCCTAATTTCTGGATCACAACCATTTTCAGTGATGTAGACACTGTGGTTCACACTAGGTTTCCAAACAGTTTTTGGTAAGGGAGCTGAAGAGCTTAATGCCTTTTGGAAGAAAGATGACCCTACCAGACACCTGAACTGCTGACAAAATTATTTTCTAATTGTATCTTTACTTTGTTTTCCTAGCAACTGCTAATGGTCTGGTCCTAACATTAGAGCCAGGGGTGCATATGTTACAGCAGACTATATATTTTGTCCATTATTGCTAAAATGAACACTCTGCAGTCCAAGATTGCGGATGGGGAACATAAAGGCTGAGGAGAGATTACAAGTTGCCTTTTGGGTTTGCTGCTGGCTTCGTTAATGTAAATTAACTGAAACTTGGCCAAAAGGGTGGTGGACTTAGGTGTTGAGCCCTTCACTCTTGTGTCATGCAGATGTGGCTGAACTGCCTTCAGATGAGGAAGGGGGTACACTTATTGCCAGGAAGGTGGGCGAAGCTGTGCAAAACACGCTTGGAGCGGTGGTGACAGCCATGGACATTCCCTTAGGTGAGTTCGCTTCTGTTCTGATGGGGTTTTTTTGTCTAACAGTGATTTTGTTTTCAAAGAGCAAAACTTGTTATTAAACTTTAGGAGTTTGTGTGACAGGCTGGCCCCTCTATGATATCACTATTGGTTGAGAGTTCTACAGCCTTCTGGACCTCTTCTGCTTGATGTTTCCTCTTGGTTTTCAGCATGTTGTTTCTGCAGATCACACTTTCTCTTTTCACCCCATTATGCAAAACTGTGCACCAAGCTGTGAGTAATTCAGCTCCCCTGATGGATTCACTGCAGTGACTTGCCATTTGAAGTTCCCTAAAGAATGGCCAATTAGGAAGCATTTTATCAGGTTTGGTTTTCTTTCAGAGATGCTGAGTGTCTTTTAAGTGTGTTCATGGATACTGCTGATACTTCTTGGTACTTCTGAGGGGAGGGCTGAGAGTTTGAAGCTGTCCAGGTTGGTAAGGATGAGGAAGTAATTTGTAGTCTGATATTTCATAGTGAGCTTAGAGCAGGGAACCTCTGCTGCTCTTTTTTGTGTTGGATGGCAGTTTAGGTATGTCAGCAAACATTTCACATTTGAATCTTCTGTTGTTGCACCTGACTTCCTACTCATTGCGCAGATCATTATTCAGCTGCTTTGCCTACAGCATGTCTGGCCTTTGCCTTTGTGGGTGTTTGACTCAATGAAGGGCAGAATAAATCCTTTTCTCTGTTCACACAGTGCATGCATTTCTGAATATTTGGTTTGGTGACTTGGTGGTTATTTTGGCCACAGCTGAAACTGAAGGTAGGGAAAAACAAGTGTCTTAACTGTGGAGGAGTCTGAGTAAGGCAAGATGCCACTATTAAAAGAGACACAGTTTACTCTTTGAAGAGAGGCAGAATGTGGGAGAAGGGTAGCATACCTGAAATGGCTGCTCATTGCACTGAAGGATTCTGTCAGTAGGTCATGTCCCCCTTAATGGCAGCGCTATGACTTGCAGTGTGTGAGTGCCTCCACTGGAGTACATTCTTGATATGCTCATGCTCATGGATTATTTTGTTCTTCTTCTTTCTCATCCCACCTCACTTCCTCCCTAGGTCTGGTAAAGGATGCTGCCCGACCTGCATACTGGGTACCAGATCATGAAATCCTGCACTGCCACAATTGCCGGAAGGAATTCAGTATCAAACTCTCCAAGCACCACTGTCGGGCCTGTGGCCAGGGATTCTGTGATGAGTGCTCACATGACCGCAGGGCGGTTCCCTCTCGCGGATGGGATCACCCAGTCCGAGTTTGCTTTAACTGCAATAAAAAGCCTGGTGACCTTTAACCCCAGGCTGCTCTCCAGATCTTTGCAATTCCTTATGTTCTCAGGGTTACAAATGAAAATATCTGGTCTCCCTTTCACCTTCTAACCTGTTGCAGCCAGAGTGCATGTTTCCAGTTTCTGGCCTCCTCTTGTGTTATATCCATCTTGGAACACTGGGAATGAGCTTACATTCAGCCTCTAGGTTTTAATTTCAAATTAACTGGGAAAGGGAGGGAGCTCCCTTGCAAATGAGCAACCCAAAATCCAGTGTATTTTATTCCAATTTAAAAAAACCCCAACTATATATATATACATATATATATATCAACTATGTATAATTTAGTATATTAAGAATATGGTTGAATATGAAGCTTTGAGTATTCCTAGTTCAAATGATGGATGGTGGTGTTCCTTACTGTATTGGATCAGAATTATGGCCTTCTAATTCTTCTTTTGGAATGTCTTGCTGATCGTGATGTCCTGTGAGGAAGGTTTGAACTCTGTGCTGCCTGGAATCTCCAGTGTTGCTTTATGAATTACACCTGGTAGTTCACCTGGTAGCCAACTCTGCATCTAGAGGTGCTGCCCTTCTGGCCATGGAAAATTAAACCCAGATTTATTAACAAGTTTGTTTGAACTGTGATATGAGCAATGGTCTTGCAGTGCAAGAGGTATCAAGTTAACACAGACTCCCTGGCAGAGACCGGTAGAGCTCTGAAAGGTAAAGCAAATCCTACTGGCAGGAGGGAAAGCATTCTGATCTTGCCATTTCAACTTCAATACCAGATCAAGAGGTAGCAGGGTTTTTCTCTCCCTGACAATGTTTTCATGTACTCAGGTTTTCTTCAAGGTTCTCTGCAAGATCATTGCAGTTAAAAGTTTTGTGCGGAGCAGAAGAGAACAAGTTTTGTAGGCAATTCTGAGATACAAAGTTTGAGTTGTTTGGGTTGTGATGACTTTCCTTTCCCCCCATTTTTTAAGTGATCCTATAGTCTCTGAAGCCTCTGTGTTCTCAGATATGGTTGCATAGAAACTGCACAGATTTGACTTACTTTCTTCTAATAATATGAACTTACAAATCAGCCTGGAAAATGGGAACCTTTCTTCTTTGCTCCTAGCAACTGGCACTCACTGGACTCATCCTTTTACGAAAGGACTGCAATGAATTCACTGGTATTATTATGAAAAGCACCACTTAACCTAACTTATACTGTCATGTACTGTGGATTTGTGGTTCCACTTATAAGAAGTATGAGACCATTGTGGATTAAACTGCCTAAAATTCTCCCTTCTTGGCTTACATAGACAAAAATTCTTTCACCACATGAGAGTTGCCTCCTCTTGGAGTGGCTGGAGTTTAATGCAGTGTCCTGCAACTGTGGTATTTTTTCCCCATCTTATTAAACGTGCTCTTGTGTGATGAGATGCCCAAAACCCTGTTTTAAGACTGTGTTATTAAATTAACTGCTATAAAGAACTTTATCTTCTGAACAAGTGTACTGACTTTCCTTGCAACAAGCGGTTCTCACTTTGTCTCTGAAAGACCATGCTCACAAAGTGTTTGTCTCTTCACACCTACATCCAGCCTACACAAGGAAGTAGACTTAGAAGATGTTCCAGGACACCTTCGGTACTGGCCAAGTTTACTGCGGACTGTCTTATGTTTTTGTAAGCAAAAGTCTGCCATAAACTTACTGTTGTCCAAGTAAGGGCATGAGTAGGTAGAAATCCTCTCTTAAAAGATATTCTGTACATCTAGCATAATTCTGTGCTTCAAAGTATTCTTTATTTTTTTAATGGGTGAGCAATGTGTTCTTGGTTTGTAGGCTGTGCCCTGTGTGCTGTTTATGCATGTAACTTTACTACCATGTTAATGCACAAAGAGAAAGCAGCCATGACATTCCTTGTATAAAATCTTTGGCATCTGTTTCAACAACTTGTCTGATTATTTTTTCCTTGTCAAAGCAAGAACTACTACTCAATCAAAAGGAAAATGCTGTATAAACATTTTTAATATATATGTGGTCTTAATAACTTAGCAACCTGTCAGTATCAGAGTCCATTCTTCTGGATAGGTTATCCTGGACCTGAATCTTCTATGATGTTTCTCTACAAAGCAAGTCTTATATGTTTGGGATCTTTGTTTTCCAAAATGAAAAAAAAAAATCTAAGGTTTAAGTTCTCTGCTGTTTCCTGTACAAAATAACGCTTATTTTTTCTGGTACTGTTTGGTGCTGTGAGTACACAGTATAGAAGACATGAAGGAAATGGAAATCCTGGGGAAAAAAATCCCTAAAGCATCATGAAAGCATATTGTGTTTGGGGTCGGACTGTCAATAGAAACCTGTGAGAGTTCTATTCCTGAACTATTAGGAGAGATGCTTTATGTTATGGGTAGCACCTACCAAGAGCGAGTTTTTAGAAAAGCTGTCAAAAGTTCACAGCAACATTGCTGAAGCTATGCAAGAGCACAAATTTTGAGTTTCATAATGGCACCATGAGACAGGTCAGACAGTAATGCAACTCCCATGTGAAAAACTCTTCTGTATTGACAAGGGCAAAGATAGAAAGAGACTGCTTTTCAGGAAATTTCTAGAAGATCATCACTTTGTGTGTTACACTGAAGAGAAATTACCATAAAGTTATAGCCAGTCAAGATGATAATATGTCCCTTGGGTCGACTGAAGTTCACTGTAATGTTAATATTTTAGCAGTTACAATTGCCACACTTATTTGGTAGGATAATGAATTGGCCTCAACTGGTCAGAGATGTGATAAAAGCCTGTTCTGAGTTAGACTGAAGTTGACTGATGTAAATCTCTTGTCAGAAAAATTATGTCAGATTGATTACTGACAGATCGAGCAGCATCTGCAGCTCTTCCAATTAGGAAATGCTATGGAAAACATTGAGTAAAATAACAATCATAGGAACTAGCCAATGTGCAAAGATATGTGCCAGTGAAAAACTGAATTCCCTATCCAAAGCACCACAAAACAAGTCTAGACTTGTTGATTGCTCTGTTCTGATGGATTTATTTCCATTATGGGTACATATGGCAATTCAGCATGAAGATTCGTCTTCAAGTAGATGATGTGGGTTTCCCTGTCATTCTGTGAAGCAGATATATGTATGCTTCATATAGATGTCAACACTTTTACTTAGACTCCCTATTCAAACCATGTAGGCCATTCTTGGCTTAAATGTGTACCAGGTGCATGTTGCACCTGAGACTTGCAGCCAGGGGACAGATGGTGGAACAGCATGGCTACAACATGTAGCTGTTGTCAGGGCAGAACAGGCTCTAAGCTGGAGTTACTTGCACAAGAAAAACTGCTTTGTCTTTCATTCCCTGCCCTCCTCCACTTCCACCCCCTGCACTTGTTTTCCTGTTCATTTGTTCTTCCCTGTGCCTTGCAGAGGTGAAGTTGCACAGGCTCAAGTTGGCCAAGGTATCCTGTACATTCCTGTCTGTGTCCCTTGGGAATGGGACCTTTGGTTGTGTTCTGGAAGACAAGACAACCCTTGCTAGCTTTTGATGTCAGCAAGAGTTCGTTTGGAAATAAACACCATCCTTAAGTTAGATCTGCCTTGCATTTATGCCAGGTATCTGCTATGACTGTGCTGAGACATTCACAAATGCCCCTGTTGCTTTGGGAGCCTGGGCTTTAACATTGCAGGACTCTGGCTTCCCCACCTGGTTCTAGACTTTGTTGTCCATATTTTTGCTTTCAGCATAACCAGCCCAATTAGGTTTAAATACTAATATAATTCAATTTTGGCAGCCTCTCATCATTTTCATGTTTCATTTGTCAACTGCCATTGTCAGTCACTGTAATGCCATGTATTGTGGCATTGTCCTTGCATTTAATTATCGCTGATGGCTGTAATATAATTTGGCACCAACAGATATGTCTTTGCCTGCCAGTAATTTGAGAACAGAGAGGGATTTGGACAAGTGATAGAACTGTCTGCTTTCTGTCATCCAGGTTTCATCCCCCTCCCATACTTTAGTTGGGCACTCTCTCCTGGCGAAGCAATGCGGACATATATATTCTGTCAGTAACAGTAAAATATTATGTCATAAAATGTATTTGTTTGTAGTGCAGGTACATCAAAAATGAAATCATGTCAATGCCAAAATAAATAAAAATTTGCTATGAGGGCTTTCAAAAAACAGTATAATGTGACAAAGACAAAGCTAAAGTAGAATGGCAGCTAGTTAGTTATCTCAAGCCAAAATTAAAATGCATTCAGGTTTTTAACTTTCTTTTTGTTGGATGTAACTCGAGCAAAAAAAATATATCATCAGTGAGATAGATATATAGATATATATATATATATATATATGGAAGTCCTTATGTGGGAGATGTTTTAATTGTGGCATTACAGAAGTTCTGATTTCAAGAATGCCAGAGATTTTGAAACATACTGATTTCTAATGTTCTGAAAAGCAGGTTAAATTTTCCTTTTCTGCTTAAAAGGCAATTTTTCAGCAGCACTGGAGAGAAGCAGGTGCATATGTCTGATGGTAATGTGCAGATGATGACTTGTTAGGAAGGCATCAAAGTGCTTCACAGATACCATGATACCAACAGATAGGAAAGAAGTTGTTTCAAGAAGAAAAGGCATGTGACCTTGGTTATATTTTCAGACATTACCTGAAAAGGTTTATCAATTTTGTGCCTTGGCTTCCATTTTTGAAGTATTACACTGATTAGTAAACTGCTTCAAACAGTTGGGTCAAGCATCTCTCAGCCCCCAGGCCTTCACCCCAAAACCCCTGTCTAGAAAGTACTTTGGGTTGGTGTTGACTGCTGGATTCAGCTCACAGTATATATAGTACATATAGTGTGTGCAAGCTGCCACTAGTGACTGAAGGTTTGGGGACCAAAGCTGAATTCTCTGCTGCTAGATTGTAACTCTTCTGAAAGCAGCTTCTTGAGACTATGCACATAGTTGGGATTGAATGCTCCCTTTCTCGTAACAAATGCATTATTTTCTAGTCCTATTAGAATAGGTCCCTCTTAAACTTAAAAATGCAAAAATGCCAATGTGAATTGGTGGTTAGTAAATTGAGTGTTTTTGACCTAATAGAGGAGAAATGACCATGCATGCATGTACTGCAGTAAATTGGGACCAACAGAAAGATGTGACCAACACCACCACAGAAGGCCCAGAAGCAAATTTCCTCCCTGCTTTAGAAATTTCAAATTAAAATTGAAGTTTTTCTACCTGTTATGTCTTTAGGTCTTATGTGACCTAAAGGTGTTTATGTGTAAAGAGCTTTATTAATCAGGGTTGAGAGATGACTGATAGCAGCAGGGGACATGGAACAGAGCAAGGGTGAGACTGTGGCTTCTGAGAGCAGTGTTGGTGGGAGGCACCGGCAGTTTGGCCAGTGAGGAGGCTGTGCTGTGCCGTGCTTCAGAGAACCAATGGGACCAAGGAAATGGAGTCTGCTGGATGAGGGGTGCTGCAACCTGGCTTGGAGCACAGCCCTGGCCTTCCTGAAGTTTCCCACTAGTTCAGTCCTCGCTGAGAAGCAGAGCCAAAGAAATACAATGTTTTGATACTGTAGCAGATAGGAAGAGTGTTGCAGTTCGTTTTAAGCTGCCTTAGGGCCCCCAGTGTTCCTGCATAATGAAATATATAAGTTAATATACTTTAGCTGCTGCCTGTAAACTGCTTGCTGTTCGTCACTGAAGTCAAATAGCCTCTCTTCTTGCCCTGCTTGCCCTCTCCTTTTTTAGTGCTTTTGCAGGCTTAATTAGAAGCGTTGGCTGCAAAAGCACTAGTTGGGTGAATGGGTTTGCAAGGGACACGTGTGCACTTGGTTCCTGGAAACAACGGAAAGGAAATTATTTTCTTTTGTTGTATGAATTTTCCCTCAAAGGAACATAGAGATGAAACTATCTTCAGTTATATAAGTTGTCTTTCAACCACAATTCTTAGCTTGTGTTTCCCAGGGTAACTGGACATAATTGTTGCATGGTCTTGTTCTTGCAGAACAGGAATTACTGGAGTTAAGAACACTGAAAGAGTCTAAATTCTAATTTAAATTTTGGAATTAATTATGTTTTAAGGGATTTCATGATCTTTGTAGGTTACTACCTGAAAATGTTTGAACCACACATTTACTAGCAAGAAGATCAATATATAGTACGTTGCAACTGAACTGATTATCAGATGTAATATTAGGACTTTGCAGTGGGATGGGGTTAACTATCCTTCTGTTTTCTGAACAGATGCTTAACTGCAATATGCATTATTAACTAAGACAATGCAAATGCTTTTGAAAGTTTTGCTGTATTTATCGTTGTGTATGCAGCAGAAAATGTCAAAACTTAACATAACCAATCAAGACAAATTGCAGAGTGTTTTCTAAAATTGAAAAGCAAAGCAACCGGGAATTAGGTTGGTTTTCAAAGGGTAGTAGAGGGAATGGAAACAGCCAAACAGTGCAAGGATTACTATTTAGGAGAGCAGGAGACCCCCTGGTCTCATAAACACTGTCTGTGGAAAGAAGGGGCAGTACAGAACTCATGCTGTGAGCAGCATCCACTCTGCTTTGTCTGAGAAAAAGGCTCTGCAGAGGAACACTAAAGCCAGAGGTACGAGGGGAACCATGGTTGTAAGGAATTAACAGCTCAGTCTGCCCATGGGAAAACAAAAGTTAGCTGTTAATGGTATAGAAGAAAGATTTGGGGGTTTTGAATGTATACTCAAAGAGGGAAGACACTATTTTGAGTATTTGCTGGGATTCATCTTGATTACCTTTGCAGCAGCTATTTCTGACAGAATATATTCACACTGTAAAGTTTTGACACTGCTCCCAAGAGGAGAGTTTTCCTGCTCTATTGTCCTCTGTATAGATTTATGGGTAAATGAAATAAAAAGAAAGGTTAGGAGGTCACCACATGTAACACTGGTGTGTTGGTGAGCAAGAAGAGCTCCTGAGAACACAGTCTCTTGAACAGCAAGCACATTGCTTAGGCCTGAAGGTTGTGAGAGAACAGGAGAAATGAGTGTGGAGTCCTGCAGGTTAGAGGGTTTTTACTAGGGCCTACCCTTACTTGTCTCTGTGTGCATGTGCAGCCTGTGCCTGCTGGCAGAAGGCACTTGGAATGCAGAGTCCCAGCCTTGCTCTGTGCCAGGGCCACCTCACTGTGCCCTCTTAACATGCTGTGCAGCATGGCTGTCATTAGAACCTATTTGCATGCTCACCTGCTGAGCTGGCAGGACCCCAGGGGGAGTAGCATCTCTGATGACACAACTGTACACCTGAATGCTCTAAGCAGATCCCAGGGTGAAAAGATGGTTCTGGCACTCCTTTAGTAAGAATTTCGGAAAACTTGAGTGCAGTGTGTCTTTCCTGTAAAGTCCATCCTAGTTCATGGGCCTTTACCCTTTCATAGGTTCCAGATCTGGTCAGTGCTTCCTATAGATGCTGAGAGCAGGATTGTCTTGTCCAGCCCAGACTGGTTACCAGGCAGGAAGTGAAGAGGCACCATCAGATGGTAATTGTTCTCAAATACAGATATGGTATCATCCAGTTACTGTGAGCTAACTTTGCAGCTGAGGGCCCAGCTATAGCTCTGTATACTGACTTTGCACAGGTGATTCCAAATCACAAAGACATGGTCTGTACAACCGGGCTTATGTCCTAAGCTGCATGAGCAAGCTCGCCTTTCCAGACCACTGACCAAACTGCATGTCAGGGCTGGGGACTTGGTTAGGAAACTGATAAATTAACAAGGGCATTCAGCTTTGCTAGTGGACCAGAAAAAGGGCTTTACTTCATGCCTGCTGCTTTCTACAGGGATCATGGCAGGGCAGTCACATGCTACCATCATCTGAAAGGCACAAAGTTTAGAATGACCCAGCAAAAAGGACAGGGGTGAAGAAAACAGCTGTTCCTTGAACTCTTTCCAACCATGGAGCATGGTTGCTTCCAACCAACTGCTTCCAGAGTGGAGCAGTGGCAGTTGCAGGAACACCAACCAAAGCTACTCCAAACTAAGCCCCAGAACACTTCCAGTGCTCAGCTTCTCAACATCAGCTGCTTTACTCTGCTGGGCCCAGCCCGCTTCTTGAGGCAGATGTGACCACAGCTAAAGGTTAGGTGACCAAACCAAAATCAAGTTAGAGCAGCCTTTTGGCAGCACATTCAGCCAGCACAACAGAGGCTCTTAAAGTTGCCTGCTTGGCAGGCTTACAGCTAGATTTCAGAGAGACTGAATCTTGCCTACAGTTAATCAGTGTTCAGCTTTTATTTACAAGAGGCTGCTGCATACAGCAAGATTTGCTGAACTCCTGAAGGAGGTTCACAATTAGATGAGCAAAGCAGATGCAACAGCAGCATATAATGACTCAACAGCTTGGTGACTGGTGTAAAGATTCTGAAGTCACATATAGATGGCAGCTTTGTAGACCAGGTCTGAGGAGAACATGTCAGTTATAGGAGAAGTGGTAGAGATCCTGTTTGACAGCCATGAGTAAGCCAGGAACTCCTCGACTACCCCCAAGTCTTGAAGAAAACACCACACTAGGAATGGCATCTTTGGATGATGGGTGGGGAGAAGGGATGGTTCTAAGCAGATGAGTATCTTGGAGACTCCAGATTCGGGTGTAGCAATCCTGACCAACTGGGAGGAAAGCAAAATTCAACATTACACAAAATGGACTTTACATGGTTCTGCAAGATTATCACCACAGAAGCAGAAGGTCTATGGGGAAAACACCCTGAATGCTTTTACACCCACAAGAGGCAAAGTCTTTATCCATACTTTACAAAACAAAAATTTTACACTGAATACTACAAGACTGGGAAAAATATGCATTTCCTATTAGGTAATTAAAGGTTCAATAAATCAGTATTTAGAGTGCTTTTCCCTTTAGCAAGCTCCTAAGCCACAAAAAGGGAGAAAAATCCAGTCACATTAAAAATTCTTATTATTCCACCACTTACTGACATATCCAAGGAAAGGAGGTCACTGTCTTTACAGTGACTTCATGAAGCCTGGCTACACTATAAGGATTGTTTCATCTATTGCTACTTTTCCTGCCCCTACCCAAAATATAGTAATACAAAAATCTGAGTGTAACTGGAAGTATTCAAAATGAATTTGAGTGGTATAAACAATTTACAAGGAGTCAGGCTCACATGCCAATGCTTCAGTCCATCACCACATTCTCCACTTAAGCACCAACTAAAGATATGAAGTCTCTATATAAAGTTATCACCAAGTCTCCTGTTTACATGTTGTTTCCCTGAATTTTGAAATCAAGTGTTTTCTGCTCTACTCTTGAGACATTGTGAAAAGGATAATAGGACTTTTGCAGGAGTCAGCAGATTAAGCTGTTCAGCATCTCACAGGATCGATTACAGTAGGTATGCATCCATAACATAATTTTCATAGTATATTACAGTATGTTTAGGGCTAAGTTTTTTCTGAATTTTAAAGAATTAACAGCTTTACAGCTTCTAACATCTGTACCTAAGAAACGCCCCTCAGGCTTAAGAAAATCACTACCATACACTATACAAATTGAAGGGGGAAAAAGTCAACCTACCTGCTATAACAAGTCCTTCCTCCTCATTTACATGCAAAGGGAGAAGAGCATATTCATTGTAGTGACCTTCGTACTGTTTCACACACTTTGCTGTTCTCAGGTCCCACAGTTTTATCTGCAAGTTGAAGAAATTGTTTGGGAGAGGATATATTAAAGCAGAGAGCACCCAAAGGTTGGATGTGTTAGAGCATGTCCAGAGGAGGGCCATGAAGATGATCGGGAGGGCCAGAGGACCTCTCCTGTGGAGACAGGCTGAGAATTCAGCCTGCAAAAGCAGCCTCCCCCTAAAGGAGGCTACAAGAGAGCTGGGGAGGGTCAATTTATAAGGGTATGTAGTGATAGGACAAGGGGGAATGGCTTTAAACTGAGAAGGGCAGGTTCAGATTAAATATAAGGAAGCTGTTGAATGTGAAAGCGGTGAGTGACTAAAACAAGCTGCCCAGAGAAGTTGTGGATGCCCCATCCCTGGAAGTGATGGTTGGTCATCAAGGCCAGGTTGGATGAAGGTCTAGTGGAAGGTGTCCCTGCCTATGACAGGGGGCTGGTACCAGATGATCTTTTCCATCCAAACCAAACCATTCTGTGATAAATGACAGGCTCTGGAAGAAGACCCATAAATGGCACTACCACCCAGTTCCATACTACATACTAAGAGCAGACATCTGCCCTTGGAAGTGGGATGAGTACCTGTAAATTCCCAGATACTAAAAGGAACAGAATATCCTAAACACAACAAAACCATACCTTTCCAGCCATATCTGCTGCCATCAGATAATGTTCAGCCTCCATAAGGTGAATAGATGTAACTGCCGAGCCATGGAAGAGACGAATTGCTTTCCAGCTCTGCCCCTTGCGGTTACGTTGGCGCACGTCAATGCTGAAAATCTCACCCGAACGGCAGCCATTGTACAGCACTGGGGTCTGGGAGAATCCCAGAGAAAGAAGCATACTGAGTAACATCTGCAAGGGTCTTACAAGTTACACAGACAGAGCCTGTGTCATGCTTTTGAGCTCTACAGTGTAGCTGTCAAATTATTTTAACAGATGCATTAAGAAGCAGAATTTTATTTACACACTGCAACATTTTTCAGCAAATTCATTAGCTCCATTCAAACCTCAGCTATTTACTTTAGCTGTAAAAGTTTGCCTAAGAAAGCAGGAACTCAGTCTAACATAACAGCAAAACAGAAACTGGAATTCTCATATTCCTATTTTACCATCCTAATTCTTTGTGAACAAGTCCATTAATATTTTATAGGGATTTTCTCCTTCTTGATGGAGGCAATACACTGAGTGTTACTAGAATGAGGTTATTTGCTAAAACCAAAAAACAATTTTACATGTTATTACTGTGCTCTTTGTACTTCCTTGCCTTTTAACCTCTGTAATCTTACCAAAAATTGCCCCTGTTGCCACAGTTTGAAATCAGGTAATATTTTTTTTTGCTATTCAATTGTGTGCAATGATCAGACCCCATCAGCTCTGCTGTGCAGCAGCCACCCAACAGCAGCTGTCATCACAGCCTTATGTACAGCATGAGAAATCCTGCCTCAAAGAGAACAAAAAGCCCACCCATGAGGAAGTGCTCCGAAATAATGGTGTCTGGTTCTCCCTACCTGCGTGGCAAACTGCTGTGCCAGCACATCACTACTGGTTCCAAATGTCTGACGATGCCCTGTCACCACATTGGTCACAAGAACTCGTCGTGTCAGGCCTAAGGAGACAGATGATGTTAGTTTAGCAGTAATTTGTGTAGTGGCTGGGAGATGAATGGAAGAAGTCCTTCCCACTGAGAGAGAGGGGGTTGCTAGCCTTGCAGATAGGTCACCTGTGCTAAAGCAGTTGTCCGCTTGGGGATTCAGGCACCAAGCACAGGACCAGGCAGTGGATATCTTGAAACTGCACAGCATTCCAGGTCGATCTCCTAGAACACAGGAGCAACACATGAAGTGTTCATAAAATGTTAGGACAACACGGTAACTCAGAAGGGTTCTTAGACTGCCATATTTCTTTTAACATTTCAATCAGAAGCAGAGAAAGTGTTACCCAATTTGTGTCCTTTTGCTACTCAAGAGACAGGAAACAGAAATGGAAGTTCATGACTGTAAGTGGGACTCCTACAGTCTATGTAAATAGATGATATTGAGAGACTGTGAAATTTATTCAGTAGTCAGAGGGCTCACCATGGCAGGAAAGAGAAAAGTAACACTCGCCTTACAGCACTAAGTAAGCCATTTTTAAAAGATGAGCAGGCTAGAAATAAAAAAAAACATTTACTTTATAAACTATAAGATTAGCCAAAGCCTCCCTGTAAGTTCTACGCTTGCTTATTTAAAAAAAATTGATTAAGTAATAAAACCCTAGATTTGACCCTTACTCATGTAGTCCCTGCACAGAAATTATTCCAATTAGCAGACTACATCCTCAGTTTTCACTTCCTTCATGGCACATCATACATACATCTGTCAGGTAGCAGAGGTGACATGGACAAGAATGGATGGATAACATAGTTTTAGACAGTCTAAGTTCTACCTTTCTCCTGGCATCTACTCAGCAAGGCTCTCACAAACCACCTCTTTAGGAGAGTGAAGGAAATCAAACTTGGAAATACCTGAACAGTCAATAGAATATACTAGACAAGAGGACTTTGGTGGAACTCACAGCAGCTAATTATGGTGAAGGGCTTAAAATCTTTCACAGAGCAACTAGGTATGCTGGCCTAGTAGCCATCCACCCTCAGTGACTCTTCATTCAAGTTCATGCTGACTCTATGCAAATTTTTTTAATGGCTGCATATATAGTAAGACATTAAGTCATTAAATTTAAATTAGTCCATTACTCTTATCTATCACAGATTTCCTCTGTATGAATTTAACTGACCATGTCTGAATGGAAGCCAGATTAGAGCACTGCACTCTGTGACTTGAGAAAGCATGGTTCTAACATCTATCAAGAAGGTCCAATTAATTAAGTACTCCCTCCAAGAACATTCAACAAAAAAGATCAGCTATAGCCAGACTTAAAGACGTAGTACTCTCCCAGTCAGTCAAGTTTCCAGACAACTGGAGCTGGAGCTTGTACAAAGAGCTATGGGCCGAGATATTTACCAACTTTCCACCCTCTGATTTATGTACTGAGCATACCCAAGCAGCTGCTGTGAGAAGGGATTTTGCAGTGACTGGACATTCTATAAGGACATGTGAGTATTTGCTGTGTGCAGCTTCCACGTATTAATTACAGGCCAAGCTACTCATGAAAAATCTCAAGTGTTTACTTTACAAGTGAGGTGTTCTCCTGCCAAAGTCAAGTACTGCAGTGGCTAAAAATAAACTAGGGCTTTGAATACTGCTTGTTAATTAAGTCTCAAATTCTTTCATCATTATTTCACTTCTTAAGCTGTTTTAGTCTTACAGGAATACAACAGTCTCACCAACTACAGAAAAAGAATACTAAAATAACCTTTAATTTGTGCTCTTTTCATACTATAATTGCTACCAAAACTTGGAGACAAAAAACCAACAGAAACACCCTACCTGGGTTAGTGCTGCTGAACAATGATGCTGGAAGCAGACTGGCACAGCCTGGTGTTTCTGCAATTCCCATGAGACACAGCTTGCTGAAGTGAGTTAAGGAAAATTGATTTCTCCCTAGAATAGAACAGGCTGCCTAATATTTATAAATGGGAAAAGCAAGATGCCTGACACAGCTATAGCTCACACCACTTTTCCTCAAGACCTTTGATGTGCTTTACAGTTTACAACTAAGATGCGACACTTCATTTCTTTCATAGGAATGAGATAGAAAGAACTCCAATTCTTGCTTGTGTATTTTCACTACCAGAAAGATAAGACAATACTGTTGTATCTTATTAGTAATGGAAAAATAAAAAATAAGCATGGTCTACATAGATAGTTCTTTTCACTTTTTCATGTGAAAATCATTTCACTTTTCACACTTTCATGTTGCTGACACTGCATTAATATAGCTCTGTTTTTCATGGAAGTAAATTGGAAAAATAGGAGGCAAGGAAAACTTTAGATTACTTTTAAATATTTTATGAAGACTATACCAGGTACAAATAGAATTTGAAAGCTGCATTTCAAGTTCAGTGGGGTAAATCTGTAACTCAACTAGGGGAAAGCATGAACCCACCAAATCAAGTGATCCTGAACACATCCCCAGCTGTGTGCATGCCTGGTGAGCTCCTGCCCCTGATGGGTTGGTCTGGAATTGCCTGGATTTTCATACAGGCCATTCCATGCTTTTCTCTGTAATTTCTTTTGGCACTTTATAACACACCTGTTGTCTGCCATCTCCTATGTCAAACTTCAATTTTTTTCCCCCCATTCTTCTGGGCTCTGCACAGTTCATTACTGCTTCCTCTACTGTATCATCAACTTTCCTCTTTGAGTCAGACCTGCAGAATATGCTCTGAAAGTTGCAGGTGATGCTACTGAATTGCTCCCATTCTCCTCTCACCCCGACCAATACAGGGATGGTTTTAAACACAAATGAACCATCCCACTTTCAAAAAGGTTCACTTCAGAAAAAGGTTTTTGCCTTAACCCGCTGCTCCTGTTCTTTTGCCTCAGCCAATTTCCAAACAACAGATCATTTTGGATATGGCATTTATACACACTATTAATGAAGTGGGAATTCTCCACGGCAGAAAACATGGTCTTGCATTTACCATTCACATGGGAACAATTCTACATATATCTGTAACAGAACCATACATCTGCCTCAGTGATTCCAACATACTTTGATTTTCTTTACTTCTCCTGTTTTCCAGAAAGCTTATCCTCTGGGGGAACTACCGGAGAGGTATTCCTTGAAGTTAGTTTTTCTGTGAAGCATAATGCAGACTTGTGAAACCTGAATGTCAATTCTGATTCTTTTTAAAGGATATAAAACATGAGAATCTGGATGAGTCAGTGATGCCCAGCACACAGAGTTCACCTTCAGAGTGAAGAAGACATATTATTTTTGTGATGTGTAATTCAATTAAGGAAAGATTATTTCCATGCAAAAATCACATAAAATTAGGCACAACTCATCAGCCCACTGAATAACTCAGTAACAGGGCACAAGCATTTCAGCTTCATACTCATAACAACAGAACGGCATTAAGAAGTCTGACCAAACACAGACTAAGGCACCAAGCACATACTATTCAAGGGACCATCCCTGAAAGAACCTGAACATGAAGAGATCATGAAAACCTGTTTTAAATATGCCTTGTATTTAAAGGAGGATAAACACATTTTAAGGGTAAACTTTAAGGATAAACAGTTTCCCAAAATTATTTTTAAGAAAGAAGCATACCAATCTTGGTAGTTTTGATAGCCAAACTTCAGTTTTGCCAGCTGCAGTCGAATGTAAAGTAATCGCTATCCTTGGAAGCTGGTACTTCTATGTAGTCCTCCATTCCAACTGTAGTATAACATTCCTGACAACTATCACTGGTACTGAGCGCTTCCAGGTTTATTGCGGTTCTGTATTTACCCAAGTTTCACATTTCTAGATTTCTCCATTCTCTTCTCCTAGCCCCTTCCCCAACCCTCATGGCACTTCCACCTGAGCCTCCCAAGAACAGTGTTCTGAGAAAGCAACCACCAAAGGAAGGAGGAACAGAAAGTAGTACTTTGCGGTTTGTGAAGTAGAGGTTGTCATACATCTCCACAGTGAGAGACTCCTTCCCCAAACCGCTGAGATTGATGATACCATATTTACATCCTCCATGCTCTACATCGTTCACAGTGAATATTCGTTCACAAGCAACATCTGCCTGTAAAATAAAAGCTTACCGGTCACACTCACTGGAAACTTACAGGAAAAACAGCTTGAGGGAGTTGCATTAAGTCTAAAATGAAACAACACATTAATTCTGATCCCTTCTACAACACCTGCTTTCCATTCACCTCTAAAATCAGTGGCCAACTCCTTTTAAATGCATGCAGAGAAAAAACAGGGATAAGAAAAGGATTCAGTCCTTGGCTTACAATAAATTATCTCTCCAAATGTTAACAATTCTATACACTTACACTGTTTCTGAGTCCCTTCTGGCTTCAGCTATCTATGCAGTGCTCTGCTAACAAGGCCAGGAGCTGGTCCTGGAGAGCTTCCTATATAGTCTATGAAAGATCATGAAATGTAAAGTGATTACTGATGTTTACTTAGATTCTCTGAACCACAGGCTTTGCCACTCCCAAAATTCTCCTCTTTCATTTTTTCCTTCTACCTCTTGATCCTCTCCACTCCTCCGCCCAGCCCCACAATAATGATCCACTCAACTCCTACTTACATCCAAAAGAACATTTTGATCAGATTTAAAAAAATCAAAAAACAACCAACAAAAAATGCTTTCATATCCCACATTTTTTATAATTTTCCTTTGTAGGAAAGGAACAGCCTCTCCCTACCTGTTAAAAGTTACTAAGCACAGATTTTAAGAACTAAGAGAGAAGGAATAACGTATCTTTAAAAGCTACAATTTGACCTGTGTGATTTGATTACAAGAGCCTGAATTTTCACTGAAGACAAGCTCTCTTCAACTTAAAGACTTATCATTTCTCAGAACATACCACAATGATTTTAAAATTGTTGGTTCCAGCAACTGAGGAATCCGGACTGTGAATTTCTATCTTCTTCCTCTGCATGCAGTTCACTTTGAGTTCATGGACTAGCCTGCAAAAGCAGGTAAGAGGGTGAGGGAGTTGAAGAGAGGAGAATTCAGGTAAGCCTAAATTTGAAGCATTTGAAAAGAATTCTGGCCAGGATATAGAATGCTTCCCAGTCACTGAAGAGAAAATGCCTGAATAACTAGCATGCTGAAATTTAACTTGCATAACCCATGAACATGTGCATCTTCCACATGCATGGAATTTCATCCCACTATTTTGAACCCCAGCACATCTTTAGTAGCCAGAACAGCAACACAGCAAATCACTAACTTAACTTGCCTTCTGCTGTTCTCATGGGGGGCAAGGGAATGGTCATGTCCATTGAAAGGCACTTATCCTAAAAAAGCTGGGTTAGACTCATAAAGTACAATGTGGCAAAACAGCATATCCATAAACATACATAAAATGAACTTCTTCTGAAGTAAAATTGGGAAACAACTTCCTCATTTGAATTTCTCATCATTTTAGTAATCTGATTATTACAGAATATAACCTTTTTCCTGACTTTAAGTAATATGTTCATCCTCATCCCAATGGAACAGTAAGAAATGCAAGAAAACCTGACAGAAACAGTTGCACTAACAGCAGAACTTGGCACTGCTAACAGAAGACAAATCAAATTATTGTACCTGCAATAACTTGTGGGGCTGAGCGAACCCAGCTGCCTTTTCTGTAACAGCACAGATGAGTTCAGTCCAGCCCTTGTTGTTTTCTGGAAGAGAGTAACATGGAACTCAGTTATTTACTTGTTTAAGATTCAAACATGGCTGTGGGTCTTTGATGTTTGGGATGTTTAGGTAACTTTTTCCTCTAGCCTACACACATTAAAATTTTCAGAACATGTAAAACACATTCCAGCACCATCTCCCTGATCTACTACAGTTAAGTAGACAAGAATATACTCCAGTGAGATGTGGAGTGCTTCTGTAAATACAGAAGCTGAAGAAAAAATATGAAACCCCAACAGCGATTGTCTTCACTCTACATAATCAGCAGTACCACCTGGAGGTGTAAAGTCACCTTCTAGTTTCATGACAACACCTCAATTCTTCTTCTACAGCAAAATCTTCTACCACAACGAGACTGATATTAAACATGCAGTCTTACTGTTGTACTAAACTGCTCTTCCATTCCACTTCCATTCCCCCCACAGCACTGGGGTTGGAACTAGATGATCTTTAAGGTCCTTTCCAACCCAAGTCATTCTATTATTCCATTCCATGATTCACAAAACTTTTAGAATTTAATGCAAACACCTTCTGAGGAGACCAAGGGATAGAGTATTTAGCAGAACTATGGAGTAAGAAATCTTTTTGATAATGCTCAGACAAAGCAAGTGTTTGAGAGTCAAAACGTTCTTTACACTGATGACTGAAGAGCTAGTTGGAGAACTTATTGCTTAAGAAAAAGAACACTGTTCATTTATTCCAAATGATAGCATATAAGCAGAGCTGTTATGCGTAAAATTATAAAACGTGTTTTTCAGGTAATGAAAAAGTATCCTTGTTGGATATTTTACCCACATTACAAACACACAGCATCAGCATTAATTTCGTTATTATTTCGTCATTCTTTATTCATTATTTTGTTCTTCTTTATGAAGAAAAGAACCCAGGCTTTCCAGACATAAACATAAGACTTGCCTTGATTTTAGCTGTCCAAAAAAGTTCTTCAAGAAAAAGCTTTCCACCAACTATGATAAATATTGTTTCTTCAAGGTCCAGGAATATGATAAATAAATTTATTAGAAATGCAAAAAACTTTAAATCAAGACCCCGCTTTGCCAGTTCAAGGCAGGAACTTGAAACCTGGCATCCAATATCCTGACTCAAGTGTAACTGGTGGACAACTGCAATTCTGAGCACAGTTCCCCTGTCTTTAGAGATTTTTTTGTTTGTAATGACTTGACTTCATTCCTGTGTGGAAGAGCCAAACAAAAGGCTTCAAAGACTTTATTCTTAGCAGAAAAAGAAACTGAAGTTTTTGAACTTGAAGACTTTAGTTTATAATCTGTCCTGGGCCACAGTACAGTAAAGCCTAATTGCAATCTTTTTCAAAACATACCTGATTCTGTTTTTCTTCCTCTTCTAAGAGTCTCAGCCGTTTGCACTCCATTGCCTTGTGCTGAATGCTGTCCTTGGTGAGGGGGTTGTGGTTATTATGTCCAGGCAGTAGGCGAAAATAGCGGTTCTTTTCTGGGTCATAATAAAATCCTGGCAGTTCTTCAGAGGGGGAGACATGGGGGTGAAAAAGTGGCAAAATCAGATGGATAACTAAGTTTGTTTATTGCTCTTTGATATTCCATGTCTTCATGTGAATGTGAGAGTTGTGAGACCCAAAGCTCTAGCTCCCAACAGGTCCCAAGCATGACACACAAAGTGGGAACAGACGAGCAAATTACAGGAGAGAAACGAGGTTATTTGTAGTGTTCAAATGCACTGCTCTTACACAGCTACAGAAGGCACGTCACCACCGACCAAGAGGAAATTCTGACCAATCAGAAATGCACAAAAGAAAGGTTGTGTTGCAGGACAAAAATGGTCTTTCTTCATAAATAAATCACGAGAGGACATTCTTAGTTAAAACACTTGGTAGGACAGCACAAAAATGCTGGTATCAAAATACACTCAAGTAAAGAGGTATCAAATATACTCAAGTAAAGTGATTCACTTCCCAGAGCTAGACATTTTTTCTTCAGCACATAGGAGACATTTAGATAAAATCAAGAGTATATTTTGGCTCCTTCCAAAGATAAACTGGGATGTGAAACACTCAGTTTTAGAGCTTCACTGCCTGTGTGAATGCAGAGGCAGACAAGTAAAATACTACGATGGATTTAAAATACTTTGACAGATTGTCTCAAGACAAAGAAATTTATTCAGAGGCAATTGTTAACATTTAATTTCAAGAGTTTTTATTTAAAACTTTTACTATCAGAAATTTCATTTTAAGCATCCTCTTTTTGCAGCTGCTTGCCATTCAGCTCCTTGTCTGCATCTTTTAGGTTTCAGTTTAGCCACAACTGACCAATGCTTTTTCAAGTCAGCAAAAATAAGAAGTTAGTCAATGAATCAGTAAAGTTTATAAAAGCACACTACATTTAGTAGTTACTCAGTAACTACACAGGAATAAATGTCTTGCAGGATACATCGCCTAGGATGCTCACAACACAAAACAGTGATATACAAAAACAATCTCTTTAAACTCAGTTTGTTTCAGGACTCTCCTGTTGTACAGAAATGTAAGTTCCCACTGGCTTAGTTTTTGCTAGCATTGTTTAATGAGTCAGGAAACCAGAATGTAAACAGGACATCTTTCTCAACAGCACTGCTACTTCATCATTTATTGTAAATGAACAAGTATTTAGCCAGAGTCTATTTATTACAGACTACAAAGTACACTGAAGGCATAAAGAGACACATCACACAAGAGACACACCACAAAGAGGTGGATTGTTGCACCTTTCAAAAGTCTGAGTAACTGAACACAAGCTGTAATTTTTTATATGCTCTCTTTTTTTTTTTTTTGCTTCCTTAGTAGTTTGTTTTCTTCCTAAAGCAACATTTCTGGAGGGAAAAACAAAACTGCATTTTTTCAGTTTATATCAGCTTGGCTAAGCACACAAGTTTTTAAACGTGAGAAGCACTTGTGGGCCTGAAAGAGATTTGGCTTTGTTCTCTAGATCCTTACTTACTACATCTTTTTGTATCACCTGACGTTACCTTTCTCCACAGACTTTAGTGTTTGTATGGCTCCTGTCTTATTATTATTAATGCAGCTATAACTACAATCAGCATACAGGAACTGACTTTTGTCCTATAAACACCATCTCTTACCTGGTGCTCCAGAGTTCTGCGTTGAACTGGATGAAGAAGGATCTTCATTGCTGCTGGGACCTGCATTCACTGGGGTCTGTGGTTCTTCTTGATCCAGACTAAAAAAATAGCATTGGTTTCAAGATAGGCTCACAACTGCCCCACACATTTTTCCCACAAAGAATGTGGAAAGCAGATTGTTACTGACATCAATGGAGTACCATTCTGCAGTGCTCTGATAGCACATTCTGCATATCACCATACATTAAACTACGGAAATAAAACATGTAAAATATTCAGCTTAAAAACTTCTCAAAAACATTAGTGCACTTGCTAATACATTAGAGCTTGCTGTTGATTCTGCAAGTGCCTCTAGCTTTTTTCAGCAAAAGATTAACTGGGCAATTGTACATTAAACAAACAGTCCACTCCTGAAAGCATGCAAGTCTTCACAGTACAAAACAAGAGACAGTGTAGGTAAAACACTAACATCAGGTCAAAAATGTTTTGCCATTCTCTCCATAACAAGAATTTCACTGATGAGGTTTAGAAACATGCAAAATAAGCATAAGCTTGATAAAAATTCCAAGAAAAGCCTCTGCTTTTCTAATAAACATTACAGGGGTAACTGCAGCTTTCCTCTTGTTGAACTAATATACATGAGTACATTCAGTACTGATGAGCAAATTTCCACTAGGATGTTTTCAGAATCACCTGTACAATTCTCACTTTTTAAGACAGGTCTTATTACATGTCACCTTAAAAGCAGAAGGTGAAGCTGTTTTGCAAGAGCCATAATTTATTGAAAAGGACAAATAAACTCTATTTCTAATACCAGCTCTACTGCGGTTTGATTATACAAGTCTGAAAACAGTTAAAGGACACAACAGGTATACCAGGGGAAAAACACCCCAGATCAAACCCAAGCACTTAAAGCTCTGTAAGAAAACTCTTTTAATGCTGCTCACTGAAGCAGTGCCCATTTGCATTTCTAAGTTTTATTACACAAGTACAACTAGTGTGGCAATTCATACGTGTGTCTCTTTTCCTAAAAATAAGTTAAAAAAAAAAAAAAGCTTAGCATATTAAAGCCAAACATTAGCCTCTTTTACTCCTGCAAGAGGCACTAAGGAAAGAACAGGGGAACGAAAAAAGCAACCATAAAAACAGCTCAAATATAGGCAAGTGTAAGTTCTAAAATATAAAACATGTTCTCTGAAATGATCAGTTTTCAAGGCAGAGATTACTCCTGAGACCTTGTTTCAGTTTCCTCATATGTTAGATGTGGTATTACCACATTACTTATCATGCTTTCAAACATCCAGGAAAATCCTTTAACGACAGATTTTACATCAGTAGACTCAAGCTTAAAATAAAGAGGCAGGTAGAATAAAGTGATTCTATTTTTCCCCTGAACTACCTTTGCATATTGATGAAGGGTTTATGGATAATGCATAGCTGAAAGGACTGGCTCATAGAACCGCATCTCAGTTTAAAATCAGTGTACACCTGTGAACACACAATTAACTTCCAGAAATCAGTGCAATTTCACTCCGAGTAGGGATGACAGCTATACCAGAAGTACTGTCTACTAGATCTTCAGGTGGCAACCTTCTCACTTCTAGAAAGTCACTATTCTGCACATTTAATTAATGGGCATAAGACCCATCGGCTTGGCCCGTGCTAAGCACAAGCTGCCTGTACTTGCCTTTGGGCGCGGTTGTTGTGACTGGGTCTTCTGAGCCGGTGCGGCTGGTGGCTGCGCTTGTGACTGCTCCATCCACGCCTCTCCTTGCCTCGACGGTAGTTTCTCCGCATTTCTACTCTTAAAGCAAACACACACACATATCTCACCCCTACTTGCCTGGAACGGCTCAGCACTCAAGAAAAGTCTCTTAATGCGGCCTCTTTTCAAACAGTTTCAACCTGTAACGACCAGGCCGGCCGACAGCCCGCAGCACAGGCTCTCCCCTACGCCTGTCGACTTCCCCATTAGTCCCGGATCAGCTTCGCGGCTCACCCCGCAGCGCTGAAGCCAAAAGCCTAGAGGCAGAAGGACAATGATGACCAAGCGTGCCCCACCGCGTCCCTGGGCCGGCCCGACCGGCCCTCACCGCGCCGGGCCCGCGTCGCCCCGCCGCCTCCGCGCTGCAGCCAGCGCCCCGCCCACGCCCTCAGGCGCGCCCCTCATTGGCGCTCAGCCGCGCCTGCCGCTTGATGGACAGCTCGCCCTTCCAACCGCAGGCGGTCTGGCCGGCGCGTGCGCCGTGGGGGGCGGGGCCGGGCTGAGGGTGGGCGGATGTCGCGGGGAGCGGCGCTGAGGATATGGAGGGTGTGGGCTGGGAGGGGGCTCCTAGCGCCGCAGGGAACGAACGCGGGGTGGATGGGGTCGCTTAGCACGGTAGGGGAGCAACGCAGGGCAGAGATAGCCTGGGTTTTGCTGGGAGGTGGCATGCTTTGAGGGGACACCGAAAGGGTATCTCATGTTCCTTCTCTTATGTCGCTGGCTCCCTCAAAGCCAGCATTTGGCTGTGGGCAGCTAGAAGCTGTTCCAACCGCTCTGAATTTATCAAGAATTCAGATAAGATAATGTCTTGAAAGTGACTCTCCGGGCTGAGGCCCCTTGATGCTTAATTTTTTTTCTTATTTTGAACCTTGTACTGGTGGGCAGTATTGGGGCACAAGTGGCGGAAAAGCCCGGGCTGCAGCCATCAGGAGCAGGACCTCGGCTGCTGCGAGCACAGAAGGGTGTGGTGGAGCTCCCATCCCCTTGCAGTCACAGTAATGAACCCCTCCTCTTCTTAATCGTTTCTTACAGTGTCCTTAAGCAGTTTTCGTACAATGACGTTCCCCTTCCTGCTTGTTTAGCATCAAAGAAAGTTATAACCAGAGTCGTAAAAGAGTTTGCTAATTTAATGAATGATCAAGGTTAAAGCAAACAAACAAAAACTGTACTTAAAATAATTGTGGGAAAATAATGGTTTAGCCTTTTTGCTTCCAAAAAGATGAGAGGTTTTTTGGTTACTTTAATAACTTAAGTAAAAATGTCAGTACTGGGAAAATAGGCAATGGGTTTTTGCTACTTTTGATGTTTAGACTTTGCACAAGTTTGGCAGGAAAGTAATTTTTGGGAGATAGTAATTTTTGTTTCTCACTCGCGTGTTCTGTGTTTTAAGTTCAAAATGCATAGAGTTAAAATAGTCTTGGAAAGTAGTCACTTAAGGATACAAGCAGCTGAAGAAATCACCTGTGGCTCGCATATACAGTTTATGAGCTTTATTTCTTTGTCTTTATAAGTCAGAGCACCAGCATGGTCTAATTCTAAGGCATGTCTTGTTGGTTAGGTCTGTTTCTCATAGTGGTTTTGTGATAGTGATCTTTAGCTTTCACAAGATAATTTTGAATTTTAATACAGTAACAGGAGAAAAGTGTGTACAAAAAGCTGAAACTGTCATTGGTGTTGACTGGATACAAAGTGATAGTTTATATGGTGTTGGTACGTACACCTATGCACAGGGGTCTAGGGAGTGCTTTTTTCATGGTCTTTCCTGGCTTGTAGGAAATAGTCCAGAATGTCTAATGTTTTGCAAGTACTGTTGTACTCTGCTTTGTTCATTAGCTTTGTTTCATCTGTTTAGTTTCTGGTGCCCAGTGAGCAATATTCAAGGTTCTGTGACCAATATATGCTGCTTATAAGCTGAGGGATTCCTGTGACTGAAGTAGTTACCATTGAGGAAGAAGTGTGTTAAATGATTTGTTTTCTCATTTGTATTGCAGGTACTTACTATGAAAGTTAATAGACTGGAAGATATTTCAGAGATCACTGCTCTTCCATGTATGCATTGAAATAAAATATACAAGTAAAATACACACATTCACCCGTACGCTGTTCCTTAGCAATAGTTTGTCCAACCTCTTCCTAAAGCCTTTTAGTTTGGTTTATTCTGATTATTTTATTTTAGTATTTATTATTATATCTCACTGAAAGGTTTCCTGATGATTGAAAACATTACTGCCATTCCTTCTTCCTTCTGTAGATATAGAAAACAGTTTGTTACCTTGCTCTCTGCAGCTGTATTCCATATTTGAAATGTGAAAAATCTGTCCCCTATGAAAAATTTTCTGTAGATTGGAGGCTGCCTCAGGAATACCATTCCACTAGGGTATTATAGATGACAACCTTTAGCTTTGATGATTCTTGCTTCCTTTTTTGGACCTTTTTATGGAGAGCAGATCTTTCCTTGAAGTGGGTTCCTAAAAACTGGATATACCACTACTCAGCTGAGGCCTTCCTAGTGCAGAGGCTGTTTTGCAGGCTGTACTCAGGTTGAAGTTGTAGGATGTCCTGCAGCTGTGCAGCAGTCCAACTTCCACGAAGCTTATGGCCAGGAGTGTGAGCAGTTTGAGAACTGCTTTGTGACCCGTTGTTTCCACTCTGGGTTACTGGAATTGGCTGTGCTCGTGCTGGTTGGGATGTAACGCTGCTCGTCTCAGGCTGGTTCCTGAACTGGCCCAGGCCATCCTGCCCTGAGGAATGCACTCTGCCACTGCGTCCACCTTGGCTGTTTTTCTACTTCCTTGATCTGAGGGACTGGGTTTAAACCCCTGTAGCTGATTAAATACATGTGTTCAGATGATGCTTATAGAGTTGATTGAAATGTATTCGTAAATTATGTTCAAACATTCGATAAAGACCAAATTTTATCAATAACATTAGACTTTTAAGGTTTGAATGTAGGTTTAGGATTACTACAGTTTGAGTTGCCTTTCAGAGGAACTCCATGGTCTGAGCCTGTGTTCATTCTTAGCAGTTGCATCTCAAAATTAAAATTAGTTTGTCTGAGCTCTTCTTATGCTAAGGCTTAAGCTGTGTATTTTGTCTCATGCTTTCTGGGGGCTAAATCTGTGTTCTGCCTGTTAAAGCTCAGCTTACGTAAGACAGCTTATTAAACTTTGGTAGGTGGGAAGGGTACCTGGGCCCATGGATTACCCGGGGTTTATGCAGGGTAATCAAAAATAGGATTTTGTCTAATAGTAAAATTTGTGTTTGTAGTAATACTGCTGAAATCAAAGCAATTTAAGAGTCTGTGTAACTTTGTGCTTACTCTACATTATGGGCTGCAGCAGTTCTGCAATAATAGTGTCAAAGCGTCTGTGAAAGTTGCTGTTTGCTGTTTTATCCTAGTTTTCAGAATGCCCTGTTGTTCCACAGGGACAGTCTGCTGTTAATGCACTAAATAACTTTCGGATTCTCTGGCATTAGACCATAAAATCAGTTAGACTGGAAAAGACCTTTAAGATGGTCAAGTCCCACCACTAACTGAACACTGCTGAGTCTGCCACTACACCACATCCCCAAGTACCGTATCTACACATATTTTAAATATCTCCGGGAATGATGACTCCACTGCTTTTACAGCTTGTTCTAATGCTTGATAAACCCTTTTACTAGATATTAGGAAAAATTTCTTCCACCTAAACAAAAGAACAAACTGCTATAAAATTTAAGGAATTAAGGTGATGAATTATCACAATTCAGTTTGTATAAAGATCAGTAACTTCCTGGGTATATTCTGTATGTGTGTGTGTTTCACTTTTTTATTCTGTCTAGTTTAAATCTTGAGCTCCCAAAGCGGTTCTGATGGTCTTGGAGGTGCGGCTCCCCGTGAGGGTCTGCTTGGTGTTTTAAGGACAGGAGCGAATTGGAGCTGACCCAGAAGAGGGCAGCAGTGCACTTGCACAAAACCACTGTGTCTTGGCTCTGTAGGGTCTTCTGTACCAAGTATTGAATCCCTGTAAAAATCGATTTTAGAAGCAGAAATGCACCAATGAATCCCTTTGTATTTATTTGTATTTATAGCCCTGAAGTCCAGGGACACTGATGCTGCATATTTTAGCCAGACTTTCCCTCCAAGTAAGAAGGTGAAGCTTCTTTTTCCTGGTATCAGCTTTGTCTACCCTGCAGGTCAGAGGTCATAAAAAACATGCCCATGAGATATGTATCAGCTCTTAGTATTTATCTATATGTATGTCTTTTAGTTATAAAATATATAAGTGATACACATTCAGATTTTGCTCTGACACTCCACCTGAAGTCTCTTCCAGTCAAGTATCTTTGGGAGTAAGACATATGCTGGTCAAACCTTGCCTTCTTTTAAATGCTTTTCTTAATAGAAATGCTTAGACATCGTTTACTGGATAGTCTGATGAGTAATGAATTAATCTTTTTCCTTTGGATCCAAAATAATAATTTGTATGTATAACTTATCAGAAGTAAGTTGCATTTAAAAATTATTTATGGCACTGGTTGGAGGGACTTTACGACTTCTGGTTATTATCAGAAGATGGACTGCAGAACTTGCAGGCGTGAGTGGGTGGCAACAATGTACACGGTTCTGTGTATAGGTGGAAACGGAGCTGTGGTGTTACGGGTCTCTTCAGATGGACTGGCACATTCCAAGAGATGGTCTCTAGTAAAACCCCTCTGAGACCTTCTGTTTGCCATGATCTGCCCTCTTTTTTTTTTCAGAATAGCATGTTGTCTTTTGAATGGCAGTGCTGGATACATGGGTAGTCTTTTTGAACATATTTGATGTCTTAGCTAAATATCTTAAATAGTGTTTTATGTGCAGCACGAGCCATTACTTAACACTCTGAAATGTCTTTTGTGGGTTTTTGACTGCTGTCATTATTACCTGTGGGCCCAGTCTACAGGACTATTAAATGTGTAACAATATTCACCTGTCCTGATGGTGGTGTAGGCTTATGAAAGTTGTGTGTGTGTACACATAGATCAACATAGCTCTGTCTACAAAACTAGAGCTTCATTACCACTTATTTCAGTGTATGAGTGGGAAGAATGCTAATTTGAAGGCATGAGATTTGACAGTGATGTTGACCACAGAGATGTCTGTGCTCCGCCATGTTTCCTGTGATGCTATAGGTCTAACATGTCAGTTCAAAACAAAAACTGGCTCCTTTGTTAATTTTTTTTCTTTTTGGTAAAAAAAATCATGCCTGTAGATGGTAAAGTTATCTGTCAAGCAGGTAGGAGTGCTAACAAGGCTTACACTGCCAGAATGCTGAATTGGAATGTATATTCCTTGCAGAGACATTGTAGAGTAGAATATCCTGATGGTGAGGAAACTGTGTTGAGTAATGCTGTTCTGCCCCTTTTTTAGGGGGATAACTCAAGATCTCCATTGAAAGGTCAAGTTCCTGGTGTAAATAATGCTGTCTTTAGAGTAGTGGCAGCTGGCAGATTTTTAATTTTTCCTCCAAACTCATTTGTTCAGCTTATGGGCCTCTAATACACAAAGTGCTTGCAGTTACAAGATTGATTTCTAGTCTTGTATTTAAAACTTGCCAGGAAAAGAACTAGTCAGCATCTCCAAGGAAGTATTCTCTTTTGGGGTCAAAATCTTGTGTGCTGCTTCATAGTCTCCCTTGCCTGCTTTGGCTATTAAGGTTGTACTTTTATACAGGGAGAGGTGAACTGCTTTGCTTTTGCACATCAATAGCAGATGTCAGGGCTCTGACAGCTGATTTCCCACTGGAAGAAAAATTTGTGACACAGACCATAGGAATCATCTTTCTTAGCAGACTTCTCTATTAAATACATGAGACTTTGAACAAATGTACAGACTGATGATATTGCAGGAAATAACCCTTCTCCAGAAATTTCAATCTGGAAGTCAGTGTTTTGCTTTCAGAAAACAACTTTATCTTTGAAGTTCCTACCAACTAAAGATGCAGTGTTACAGGGCTACTAACACCTCATTTCTCAAAGTCTGTGTTCTGCTTCTGTACAGAGGAAAGCTTCAAGTAATTGAAGAGACTTGTGTGCAAGGAGGCATTATAATCATATGAGGGTGGGTCTCAGAAATGGACAGTAATGAACACTGTTTTGGAGCATGGGCTTCCTGAACTGTCTTGTATGTATTGTGCTGTAGATATTCCCTTTGTGAAAGTACTGTTTGAATGATGCAGGAGTGACTTCCTTAGTCTCCCTTCTGCCCAGACCTACCTCATCTTTGAAGATGTGTGCTGGAATTTCTTGTTTCAAGTGTTTTTTGGGGTGGGTTTATTTTTGGGTTGTTTTTTTGGTTTTTTGTTTTCTTTTTTTTTAAAGGAAAGGGAATGAAAGTTTTTTGAGGTAAGAATTTGTGTCTCATTCTCTTCTGAATTCTCTCTCAGGGAGAACATGGCGGGAGGAGGAAGAAGCTCAGCTCAGTGGATGCAGACTGGTGTGGGAGGCTTCCTGTTACTGACGTGTAAAGTGGGGTGAGCAGGTTTCTTCTGAGGACTTTCAGGAGCCTATCCTGAAGGAATAAGGGTGGGAGGAGGGAAGGTTACCATGGGAAAGCAGTCTCCATGTGTCTGCATTCTGTGGAGGGTATGTGTGGGTTCTTTGATTTCTTTGGTGACTGGGGAAGGGCTTGAAGGAAAGTTGAAGATAATCTACAGATACTTGGTTTCATAATGATAATGTATGTTATCTACTCATGTCTTGGTTACTATTTATATGCCTATATTACTATGATAATATACAGTAATATATATTATATGGTAATATATAATGTAATACAATACAGTAATTTATATTACTATTTATATGTTCTGGATGCTTCCAGATGTATTGTTGTGGCTCAGTCTTAAATTTTATTCTTAGATTGCTGTGCCTTTGGTCATTCTAATTGCGTGTGTACCCTGATATTTATGATGCATGGTGACATTACCTTCCAGTCCGCTGGAATGTTTCATTGTTGGCTTCATAGATGCTCTGCTTTGTGGAGCCTTTCTAGGATCTGGTTTTCAAACTGCTGCTCTTCTGGGCACTGAATAGAAGCCAGGAATAGTGAGCTGTGGTTGCATGTGACTACCAGTAAGATACCAGCCTGTAGATTTCAAAGCATGTGCCTAGTGCAGAAGTCTGCCCATGGGAGTAGCACTGCAGGAGCTCCCATTAGTACAAACTAATACAATTACCTTTCTGCACAGTTTATGCTCTGTCATTTTTCTGTACCTGTGGAAAATAATGAAATTAAAACATTTTAGACAAGACACACAACACTAAATGAAAACAATAGACTATTTCTGGGAAGAAATATTAGATAAATGACTAAATTAAAACAACACTGCAGATAGGGTAATCATAGCACTGTTTTGTAAGATGATCTTTGAAAGTCTGAAGACAACTGAAGCTGTTTATGTGCTTTGTAGAACTTAAGCAATAATTATTTCACATACAAGATGTATTATAACAGTTTGCAGTTCCAAAACAAAACCAAGACCAACTAACAAAACTTTAGCTCTCAGCTTGATTGGATGGAAATTGAAAGAGGAGGTAGGATATAGAAGATGATTTATGGACTTGGGTGAGCTATTGTTTCCCTGAGCAAAGCATTTTCTAACTGGGAGCAGGAGAGCTCTGAAGGTCCCAAGAAAAAAGAATAGGTAAATAACTGGCTGTAGGATCATATAAATTCTGTACTATAACCTTGTGGGAAATCAGGAAGAATGACAGAACTCTCTATGAAATGGTTAAGAGCTTCCAGGGCCATTAAGAGACTACCAGGCCGCAGGGTTTGATCTGTGCTAATAACCCAGCAAGATTTAATTGTGCGTGGCATGTAGTTCTTGGTTTGTTGTGAGGTTTTTTTTCTTTTTCTCTACCTGGGTAAAAACTCAGTGTAAGTTGACTAATAGTGTTTACTTATTTTTTTTTATAGAAAATGGCTGCTTTCCTAAGGCCAAGTGTGATTACATCAGCTCGTAGAGCATCCTCACTTTGAGTACTCAAACATATTTTATCTTTGTTCAGAAGAATGTTTCAGAACAGCTGAAAACAGCATTTCTGAAACAAATTGTTTCAGAAGTGTGGAAGAAAAGGAAAACACAGACTATCACTGAGTTGTGTGTAAGTTCAAAGTCTAGGGGAATTTCTAAGAAGTAACATAAAGCGTGAACCTTGAACATTGATAAATCAGTGAAATAAAATTGCACCCATGTGTTCTGGATAAAATTAGAAGAGCGGATTAATGCCTTTGTACAGTGTTGCTAGTTCTGCATGTATACTGTGTCTAGTAGAGAAGTACTTCTAACTTGAGGAGAGTATCCACTAAAAATTTCTTTTGGAGGAATGCAGGTATTTAGTAACCTTTCTTACAGACAGTTGCATACATTCATGCAGTCATCACCCCTGTGAAATGAGGGAGGATCATTTCAGAAGAAATTTTAAAGACTATTTTGACATGTTTCTCTCTCTCTCAAAAAAAAAAAAAAGGAGATTAAAGAAATAAGTGAAAATAGTTGGATGGTCACGTGTATTTTGTTTTGGAATTCCTTTTGGCCATAATTTCGTTGGATTGAATTCTATTCAAGCACTAAAGCAATTATTCTTTGTAGTAATGGTCAGATATACTTGACAAGGGAATAGACCATAACAGGTGGCTAAAAAAAGCTTATATTGGGAAATAGCTGGACAGTTGTTCTTACTTTTGGTTGTACAAACTGACAGTACAGAAATTATTCTATGTCTTTTGAGCATTCTGGTTATCCTACTTTGTGCCTTTTCTATCTCTAACAAGCTGTACAAAGTATTGAGAAATTAAGCACATTATAGATTGTTTTGTGGCACGATGCCCAGAGTGTGTCGTCTTTGACTTGTGGTTCGATAGTGAGCTGCTCTCAAATAATTCTTGGTTATATCCCAAGATCTTGTTCTTGACTGGCAATAAGTAATTCAGAGGCTGAAGGTGTACATGCAGTGTTAGGACTTTTTAAAGTATGTCAATTTGTCACCATTTTATCTGCCATTTAATGTCTTATGAGTCTGTTTTTCATTTCCCTCTGCCTCTTCCCCTCTTCTTCTGAAAATCTCCAAAACAAAAAAACAAACAAACAAAAGAAACCAACCAAAAAAAAAAAACAAAAACAAAACAAAAAAAAAACAAAAAAAAAAAAAAAAAAAAAACAAAAAAAAAAAAAAAAAGGGAAAGATGACTCCTTCCAAGTTCAGTTATGTGGGAAGAATAAAGTTCAGTTCCAAAGCTTCTCTGCAGGTTAATTGAAAACAGTCACTCAAACCCTCTGCCACCTTACAATGCCCTTTCAGTAGGTGGACTGAGGGGAGCTTGCTTTATGGGGGAGCTTAGAGAAAAATCCATTACTCCTAGGTTCCCAATTCTAGTGCTGATGAAATAACTTGTAATACACTAGAAATGTCATGTGACTGAAAGGAAATGGTAACAGGCTTTCTGAATTATTGCAAAATAGTTTGATGAAAAGAAAAATCTCACTGGAAAGGGGTTACTAAGTGGCCCTGATTTCTTTCTGCCTGTTGCTGGTAGTGGCAAGCAGTGCTGCAGGAACTGGAAAAGATGTTATTAAAATTTTTGTATGCAGCACATACACAAAGAATGTGGCTGTCCCTAAAGAGGATAAGAGTTTAGCAGTTGCAGTTAAAAATAATTTATTCAGGCTTAGCTAATGCTGCAGAATGTGGTGGTCTGTTGTGCTGCTGGCTTGTAGTAAGCTGCAGTATGCAAGGTGTGGCATAGAAGAAATGCATAGCTTTCTGATTGCTCCCTGAATGTGTGCCATGAATACATTCTATTAGTGGTGCTACAGCAGATACAATCTAAGGATATAAGCAATTGGAGAACAGATACTCTTTTATCTCAGCTGTACTAGTCTTAATGTCTTAAATTCATCCTACCCAATAGGAAGAATGAACTCATAAAAGTTCCAGTTTAAAGTCACTCTGTAGTGTTTCTTTAAACATTATTAACAAGCTGTGCTGGCTTTCTGAAACCAGCTGGTTTTGCTTCTATTTTCTGAGTTCAGAGATATGCCCTGTGTTTATGTTGTGTTTGTGTGACAACTTCAGGATGACAGCACCAGTGGAAGAGTAGGTCAGAGTAAACCGCTGGCTGCATCAGTGGCACTTCTGCACCTGCAGGGAACAGCATCTGAGACAGTAAATCCTGTTGGATGGCCCAGCTGCTTCTCTTGTGCCGAGTTCCGTGTGGCTTTGGATCTCTGAGGGTTGCAGCAAATGGGGCACTTGGCTTGTGGAGTTTGTTGGGGTAACTTGGCCCAGCTCACTCCTCTGGCCAGCCAAACAAGTTGCAGACAGCCCCAGATCGGTTGTGTGTCATGGTGTAGGTAGCAAGTAGGCAAGACTGGCCATGGAGGGGGAGGACACACCCTGACAGATCTGATGCAAAGCCTATTTCATTCTCTAGAATTATTTTTATGAAATGTGGATTAGGTGCTAAATCCTGGAGTAGCATTTAGAGGTTTCTTATCTAAGAACAACAAATCTCCTGAGAGGCACAAAACACACCACTGCAGTTCATTTTGCAGAGCCAAAGCAAACCTACTGGCTTAAAGTATCAAAATAATATGCATGTTACAATTTTTGATAATTTATAGGTGTTCTGGGTCAGACTTGTGATATGACTACCTAAACTAATCTGAGGGGTGAATCAGGCACTGTCTTATTTTTGGGTGTAGTAACTTGACGATGTCCTTTAATACTCCTGATGTTAATGGACAAATTACAAGTCTTCATTTATTTGACTTTATCACTGCATTTTGTTTCAACCTGTTATACCACCTGCTTTCCTGTAGGAGACTTTTTGCATGCACATCCCTTTTCCTGGATGCAGGGATAGTGGCCTGGGTTGGTTACTGTCACTGGGTTCTTGTCAGCCTGGATGGCAGGTAGATGTCATCCTACTCTGTCACCAACCACCGGCTTGCTGAGGTGGGTAGGGTTGGGAGGGTTGAGTGGAAAAAAAGGATTTGTTCTGTATTAGTGGGACAGCAGAAGTATCCTGACCAGCTTCCAAAATGCTAGAGAGTAGTACCAGGTGACTTAATGCCAAGGCCAGTGACAAATTGTTTCACCACAGTATCCTTTCCATAGGGCTGTCCTTCAAGCCATCCACTTCAGCTGAAGTTGGGCTAAGTGGGAGGGCTTGAGACAGGCAGCTAAAGTTTTTTCCCCCTACAGACAATTGGTTGGGGTAAAAGATTTGTTTTTCTTTATTCTTGGAGAAAGTTTGGGTGGGTTTTTTGTAGTCTGGAGGAAAAAAGAAAAAAAGCATGAAGTGTTGATGTGTTATTTTTTCTGGTTTAAGGAAATAATCTTTCCATAATAAGCTTGAAACTACTTTGATGACTGAAGACAGTGCTATAATATATGAACTTAAAATTTCTTAGAATAAGAAATATCTGATCTTGAAATCATAAGTTTGGTTTTGTAAAGGGTTTCCACTGGATGATATTATTGGTTTTGGCTTTTTTAGAGTATTAGAAACTGAATTACACACTCATATTTGTGAAAAGTCAGTTTAAATACAGTAACTGGCTTCCCTGTGATTTAAGACTTAAATACGTGTCTTGCAGACTTCTTTGGCTCTATAGGCTCTAGCTAAAGTGACATGTTATTTGGGACATGCACTATGAATTCTGGGTGACCCCAAATACAGGTTGTTAGTCTCATTGTATGGTGAAAAAATACCAAACTTTATTTATGTCTTGTATGTTTTTCATCCTTCTCTTACCTGATTGGTCTTGACTAAAATTTTTGGCATGAGAACACTACCTTATATGTAGGTGTTCCTCTGATCCTTTTGTTTTGTTTTTCACCTGAAGCATCATCATAATCCCTGTAAAATCAGACTTGGCTGCTGTATGAATAATGTAAGTGTTACAAACAGAACTATGATTTCAAGTGAACAGAGAAAAAGCAGATAAAACACTTCAAAAATGGCTTTCAAGGAGCATCTCTGTACCAGTAAAGGGAAAGTAACTAATAATACTGTGTATATACCACTGATTTTTTAAAAGTTTTTCTCAGATGTAGTTTTGAGGTTGTCCCAAGGCTTCCTCAAAGGTTAATTGATAGTCTGTGCTTGTATGTGCATGCCCAAATGCTGGAGAGGGATTGTATGTGTGTGTGTGTGTGTGTATGTAAAAAGAATAGTCCAAATATAAGTCTTGAGGTGTGACCTCTTTGTCCTAGTGCTAGAACATGCATTTAGGGTTCTGCGGAAAAGCACAATGGTGCACGATACTCCATCACAGCGATATATAGATATAGCTATATATAATACATATTAGAAAATATAAATAGTATTATGGTGTCAATAGGCCCTCTTACCCCCCCCCCCCGCCCAAAAAAAAAATAAAAATTAGGAGATGCCAGAACAAAAGTTTTCTTATCAGCCTTAATTCTGCTCCTTTGTCTGGATTACATTCTAATTCATCCCAGCAACTGGAAACTAAATCCCTTCTCCCACTGCCCTGCTGTCCTTGTACTTTAGCAGAGAAAATGCACAGAGCAGAAGTGTGCTGGTCTTCCCCTTCGCTACCTGCTGCAAGTGTAACTTCCGGATGAGCAACAAATACTGCAGAAATACACGTGCGATCCGTGTTTGATTGCTGCAGCCCGGCAGCTTTCTGATGCTAGGTTTTCATGACTCAGGCAGTTTTGCGGGTGTTTTCTGCAGAAAATTTGTAAAGCCAAATCCCTCGCACCAAATTCATCGAGTCGTCAGAACTTCGAGCCGTGGAGGCATAGAGTCACTGGACCTTTATGACTGCTAAATTTAAGGCGCTTCCTTCACTCTCCCTGCTGGAAGCGCTGAAATGGTTCGAATGCTGAAGTTCTCCGAAGGCGCCCCCGGCAGTGCCACGCGGGGGCGCCCCGGGGCCGGCCCGCCGGGCCCAGGTGCGCGGGGCGGGGAGCGCTGCGCGGGCGGAGCAGGGCGAGCAGGAGAAGGGCGAAGAGGCGGGAATATGCCGTGCAGGGCTTTCCGTGATCTCAAACGCCTCACGCCCAGAGGTACTCACCGCACGTAACACACATCGAGTCTTAATTCGGACACACCCGCTGTATCGTATTGTGTGTTTGGGGAGTTAACAGATAAATTAAGCAATGGCTGCGTAGCAGGACAGAGTTGCATGAACATTGCTCTTAGCAGGTTTTCTTTAAACTATCTTTTTGTTTTTATTAAGACCATTATTTCATAACGAAATACTGTATCTAGGCCCAGTCCTGCACTTACGGGTTTAAAGAAATGCTGATTCTTTTCAGGTCACGACTCTTAACACTGATTACATAGTACCCCTTTCTCCTCTGGGCTGACTTTGAGAACAGTATATGAAAATTTGCACAGAAGATCTGAATAGAAACATACATGTTTTAAATGCTCTATATACACATAGATGATGTTCTGCTTCAGTTTACACCACTAAAAATGCAGACTAAATCTTACTGGCAGAATAAACTGGATTTGATCATGACAGTGTTGGACAGCCCTTCCTCCTGTTGAAGATGACTTTGGCAGAACCAAGCCTTTAGGTTAGAATTGCATATTAAAAATATGAACAGAACCTGACTGGCAGGGATCTTTCTGTTTGTTTTTAACATCTGTAGCCCAAAAGTTCAGCCTTAAGGAGACTAAGCCTAGGTCCCTGAATCCAATAACTCCTAGAGTTACCTAATAGGAAACACTAGACACAGGGACCCATATATGGAATGTAGGCTATGTGAGTTGAGGCTTACACAGCTATATTGCAGCACTCTAAAATACTCCACTCGGCTTTTCCAAGGTGTCCTATTGTTATGGGCTCTTAGACTTAGTGACTTGGCATTAGTCATGCAATCCTCTGAATCTCTATCATTTATTTGTAGTATCTGAATCTCAGCAGCCATTGCTTCCTAATTATTTTCTAGTCCTGTCTGATACCTCTGTGACTTCTCTTCCCAGGCTTGTTTCCACAAGGTATTTAGTAGTATTGCTCACCTCTAGCAAATGACTAGTATCAATGATTATATGTACACAAATGTCTTGGTGTTTTGCTGAACCAGGGTCTGCTTTTCTTGATATGATTTTTTGAAAATGTTATAGAGCTTCCACAAGCCTTTAAGCTGATGTTTTAGGATATTTTTGTAATAATTTGATGGGAAACAGAGCTTTGCTGGTGGGTTAGAGTATGTATTGGGGTGGGGGAGAGAAAATTAAATATACAGCGACTTTGAAATGAATTCCTATGGTTCCAGCATGCTGGGTGCTTTACTAACAAGTAGGCTAAACTTGGATGTCCCAAGCACTCCACTTTGGAATAGCTCCCAGCTTTGGAATATAACATGCTTGCATTTGTATCTAGAATACAACTGGGATTCTCATGTTCAATAATCAGAAGGAGGGAGTGTGAGTGAGGGAAACAGCTGCATATCTCTGGCACTAGGCTTTGCATACTGACCCTTGTTGTGTAACCTCCATGCTCCAGAAGTTTGAATTCATTTCAGGAGGTTGGCATGCATTTAGCTGGGAAAAGTGTTGGCTAGTGAGTTATTCCAATTATATAAATAGAGTAAGAGAAACCACTGCTTGTCTGATTATGAGAGTGTTCTTCAGCAATAAGCACCTCTCCCATTACAAATGCAAGTACAACTCAGACTGTTTGTGGTACCCTTCCCCTTCTCCCAAAGTTGATTTGGCCAATGCCTCTGTCCAGAAGAGTGATGAGAGTGGATGGTCATGATTGCTAGAAGAAATTGTTACTGTGTGGGGAGATAAAAGGTTTTAATGAAAAGAACTTGGAGAAGAACTAGCCAATGGCTTGGAAAGACTAAGAAGCTGTTGCAGCGCCAAAGGGGAGTGGGAAAGATTGCAGGTCAGTTATGCTTGCTGTACCATTTCTGAAGTGTCATAACCTGGGTAATCAATCATAAGGCTTTATTTTGTTGGCTGCACAGGGTTCCTGAAGGCTGAATTCCCACTGCTTGCATTTTGTAGTGAGATGCTGATGCTTGCAGGAGCCAAGCAGGGAGAATCTTCTCTAAGATAATAATTTGGTAAGCTGTTCTATTTTCTGCAAGCTGGACCATTGCAGCAGCAACTGCAGTATTCTTTGTAGATGCTTTTACTTTATCAGGCTTGTTCTAGTGCTTTTAAATAATATTGCATAAGGACTTTAGCCATAGACCCCGGATGAGAAGAAACATTCTGCTACATTCGAGATCAGCAAACCCTTTGAGTTTTGCAAGGGAGTGTAGAATTCAACATATATAAGATGCTGTTCTTAGTAGGTGACTGATCTTACATGCAGCTTTACAAAGTTTTGCCCAGTTTAAAAACTGTAGTGCTTGATCATTCCTGGACATGTCAGGTGTGAAAATATTCTAAATGCTGTAAGGTTTCCTTTCGCAGGTTTCTTTGGGGTTTTTTTCTGATGCTGAAGATGCTTGTGCCTTCTTTCTCAAATGTCCATGGCATGGTCCTAGCTGGCTGTTGACCTTTAAAACAAACAAGAAAAGCCCCATCACAAGCAGGCACTTGGAATAGGAAGGAATAGCAAAGCAAGGAAATTGAATTTTCTGCATGTGGCCCAGGTGGCCTGATGGAGTTTTATGTGATGATGTTGTGTTCAGACTTGTATTCCACTCTCAGCTCTTGGTTGGGAATCCTTCCTGTCCTGTCAGCCTGAAGATGGGTTAAATATGTATCTGTGAGTGCTGCTTGTAGCACTGTGAGGGAAAGAGTGTATGGTTTGTGGGTATACTAGGTAGGAAGTTGGAGCTTTTATAGCCTATCTGAGCACATTGGAAACTGGGCCATATCAGTAATACACATGAAAGATGAGAATCTGTCCCTATGTCTATATGGATGCCTAGTAAATCCTGCACTAGGAGTCTTTCTTGGAATGGCACAAGGATTCCATAGGATAGTCTTAGAAATAACCTAATAAGCATCATCAGCAGGAGCAAAAGTCTGGGCCTTGCATCAAGCAGTATCCCATCAGCCTTTTATGTCGCTTGGGATTTCATAATAAACTTTGACAAGTTCTTCTTAGGTGCTTTCTGCTGAGGCAGCACAGAGTCCCAGTGTCAGCAAAGACCTGTCAACTCTAGCAAAAGCCTGAGCAAGTAGAAGACTTGACACAAGGGCTTAGATGTGTGAGGAGAGTGGCTGGAGCAAGACTTGTGTGGCAGAGCTTCCTGTTGCAGACGTGGCTACTGCATTTGAAGGAGGTGTCCTGACAGCAGAGCTGATCTACCTTTACTTAAAAAGCAAGAGCAAACAAAAAAAGCCCAACAAATAACACATTGCTGGTGGCAGTGCTGGTTTTATGTAAAGGATGTTACCAATGTGGTTATCTCGGTTAAAAAAAGTATCAGTAAAATTATTCTGAGTTCTGATCTGAAATCCTGTTTGGCTTGGGGAAGTTTATATCAGATTATTTCCACAGGCTCCAGTTGGGGAGACTTGGGAGTAAGTAAATCAGGGCTGGCTTCATTGTGACATTAACTGCAATGATTGACTGATGGGTTTCCAGGATCATTTTATACCAGTACTGCATTTGTTCACTGAAATTTGCAGTCATCAACTTTTAAAGTTGACCTAAACTGGTATTTTAGGCAGGTCAAGCCGCAAGTTTCTGTTGTTTCTCCCTTCTGTCAAGGTAAAGTTGGATGGGGAATAGAAGAAGAGTTTTGTGACACTTTTGAAGCTGTTTCTGTTTAGCAGGATGTAAGATATAGCTAAAATAATCTTATTTCCCCCTTACTACCATTTTCCTCTGGTTTTTCGCCAATCAATGCGATAAAATGAGCCAGTGCCTTCTTACCCCCTCACTAATTCTAAACTGCTGTTTACGTAGATGTTTTTCTTTCCAGTGCAACCATCCCATCAGATTTTATTTTTCTTACTTTAAATTTTTACAAAGTGAAAAATATTTTAAGTTACAGATTGTTTTGGAAATAATGGAACAAAATACAAGGAAAGAAAAAAAAAGAATGCAATACTGTATTTCTTTAGTATTTATATGGAAGAGAGGGTGAAACCATTGAAGGCATTATTAAAATTATTTTAAAAACTCCTTGAATTTAAAAGCGTTTCACAAATAATATTGAACTGAAAAAAAAACCATCAGCAGGTGAGACTTTTTTTATGCTGAATCTAATTTTCCATATAGTTAAAAAGACTGGTTTTGTTGTTAGCTGTATAACTGCTACATGTGCTATAAAAGCAGCTTACTTATTATAGTGTTTGTTGCAAAGACCAAAATTCACTCTGTAAACAAGAAAGCTTAAATACTGAAAGAAAACAACTGCAGTCATTACATTTAAGGTGTATCTGGACTACTCACTTCTGCCTACTCTATTAAAAAAAATCACCATAGTGGAGTAAGCAGATAGTCACAGCAAAATACTCATTCCTTTCTTTGAGGTGGTGACATCAGTAAGGAAGGAAAGGTGGAGTAGTTCAAATCAACAGCAGATTCAAAGTTAGCACCTTCTTTGGATGAGTGTGGCAGTTTGTTTTTCTCAGCTGTTAATTTTCTCAGGTAGGGTGCTATTCATTATGTTCAATCCAAATGTTAAACCTGTCTTAGAATCATAATTATATTGTGTGCACTGGGCTTATAAGAGCGAAGATTGATTAGCAAGGTATTACATTCCATTTTCTCATCATGGGCAAGAGGAAGTCATGTTGTACCACCTTTGGGACCACATTTGAAGTTTTTGTTTAAAGGTGGTTAAAACCATAGGTTGACAGTATCCCTGAGCTCCATTCAGAGTAGCAATGAGGAACTTTTCTAGGGAGGGTCAGATCATCTATTGATTGCTCCCTAATCTATACCACCTGCTCCCCCCAAGGTTTAAGACACCTTCCAAACTAACTTTCATCTTTCCTCTGGGAATAAGAGGATGGAGACAGCATTCAGATGCATCAAGGTGCCACCTCTGTATCCCATTGATGGATGTAATGTAAAAACATTTTTTCCTACCTTTAATGAAGGAAAGAGTGAAAAGGACTCACAAAGTGTTCACCTTTTTTTTATTCTTTAATTTTTAATTTATTCTTTTTTCTTTATTATTTTATTTTCCTTTGTTATTTCTTCCTTTTATTTTTTCTTTTTTTTTCCCCCAACTAGTTTCCCAAGAAATAAGGCAGACAGACCTGTGTCTCTGTTGGAATTTCATAATAAACTTTGACAAGTTGTTCTTAGGTGCTTTCTTTCATGTGCTTCTTGATGGGAATTCAGTTTTGTCCCATCTAAATTTTACCAGAGACTCCCCTCAAGGAGAGGGCAACCATAGTTGCTGAATGTGTGTTCTTCAGAGGATGTGTCTGTTTTATTAGGTTCCTTTTCCTACTATTACTGTGGGTTTGCAGTGGCTATCAGAAAGACTTGCACTCTCCTTTTGAAACAGCTTGTTCATAACATTATTTTCTGTTGTTGGAGAAATCTAAAAACAATTCATGACAAAGAATCTTCAGCCACACTAAATAGATTTTCAGCAGTTTATTAAACTGGGGACTGACTTGAGCCAGGCTCTGGGAACTTGCATAACTTCTGTCTCCCCAAATTTCGGAAGGCTTCAGATTGAGGCTTCCTGTACATCTTACTAGTAGAGACTCGTCTTTAGTGTTAAAATGTATTTTATCAGAACATCTCATTAAAAAATAAAGGATTTTAGTCCAGACATCAGCATACGGGTAATTCAGGTGTACTTGATACAAAACTGAATAGTGCATACAATAAAGAAAATTGGGTAACAGAATCAGGCCTGAAATCAAGATGCACTAAAGACATCCAATAATTGTTGCTATAGGTTTAGAGGGGAAATTTAGCTTTTAAAAAAATAGCTAAAATTTTGAGGTCCCTTTCATGGATACAATTCCCAAAGTTGTGAAGAATGAATTGTTGGTGCCAATTTTTACACTGTGTAGCTCCACAGTTATCTTTGTTATGCTGACTACATAAATTTTTTTGGGGATGTGTCTGTAGAAGGCTGGTGTTGAGTCTGTAACACTGACACTCTGGTATCTTTTCCTTCTCTTTCAGCTAAGCAACTATTGGTGAAGATCAAAGAAAGGGAGGAGGAGGGCTGACAAGAAACAGTGTATGAGAGATGCCTGCTCAGCTTTAATAAATAAAAAGGGGTTAAGGCTTCAAATCTCTTGCAGGATATCTGTGCATGTGGGGCCCTGTTTTGCTGTAACAAGCTGCATTACAGCACACTGTCTTATTTAGACCTATATGACTCTGATACTTTTGAATATTAATATATATTAAGAAAAGAAAATTATAAATCACTTGCAATACCTGAGAATATTGAACAGTTGCTAATCTACCAGAAACCACTTCTTTTTCAGCTGTTTTTTTGTTTCCCTCCACAGCAAAATTAGATTTGTGGCTTTTATTGTGGGTGTCTAGTTTGTTTCACTTTCCAGTTCACAAGAGTTGAGGAATGTATGATAAGAACCTAACTTTCCTTCCCTCAAGAAAACAGCAACTCTACATTGAAACTTAACAAGATAAAAAGGAAAACAGAAGATAATAAATACAAGGTAAAAATTCTTTCACAGTTTGAAATATTGTCAGCTCAAATAAGGCTTTTCAGGGCTTTTCACAGGAATATTAATGAGACCTCACAAAAAGTATCAATGTGCTCATGTTACGTAAATAGTAAAAGTGTTTGAAACAGAGGTGGATCAGGAGAGCAGCATTATGATCCATGAGACATGACACTTCCCAATACACTGAGAAGATATGACACTGTGTTTCTTCTTCTCAAGTAGAGACAAGCTGCAGTTCTATATGAGGGGCTGGAGGTGAGGTCGACTCCATTCTAAAGCCCTGCTCACTCTGACCCTATAGATGCAGCATGCTTAGGCCTTGTGTTAATGCTATAGATGTTGCCCCAATAGATTTGTGTCGAAACTTCTATTTTCAAATTTATGTGCTGGCTGTCCAAACATTTGGCAAGCTCTTGTTAAGAATATGCTCACCTAGGTTTTCTTATGCCATATACTTTTAAATTATTTATACTTTCTTGCAGCCTCCTTGCTATGTTTCAGGTGAGTGTGAATAAAACTAACAGTAGCTAATCCTGAAGTTGTGATTGAGTGTATATGTAACTGAGTGTTTTTCAGCTTTGTTGGTCCTTCAGGATGTAAAACAATAGTAACATTACTGATTAGTGACTTATGGTACACTAAAATCAGAAGATAAATTAATCTAAAATTTAAGTAATAAATGATCTACCAACAATGAACTGGTGTATATGTGAAAATGGAGGTAACTCTGGTGTGTCGTGAAATTTTTATTATACAGGTTTGTGATGTTCCCCCTGCTTGCAAGTAATGAACATGTAAGCAAGTTCTGTAGTTCATTACAGGCAAAATGCCAGTCAGTGCTCTGTGCCTTTTCTTTCAGCTAAAATGGCAATCTAACTGTTGTGGGATTCTACATGAAAAACACTATGGACAAATTATATGGACGTGTGAGCAAAGCCTGATGTCTTCATTACTGTGAGTGAGACTTCCCACTGCTCTGATATGGCAGCTCTGTCCTTGGGTGTCCTGGAGATTCCTTTGAGCAAGGCAGTGGTGTTGACTGGTTCTCCTAGCCAGGAACGTGGGGTCTGCCTGGGAAAAGGGCTATCAACAATCCAAGGTCATCTGTGCCTGTTCTCACTGTTTGTTGCTTTTGCTGGTAGCTGATAAAAGCCCAACGTCTGAGTAACAGGAACAGCCAGGGAAGCATGTGTGGCTTCATCCCATTTTTGCAATACACTCCCTGCCAAGCTGCACCAAGAGCTCTTTGCCTGCAGAGCGGGAATGGGCCTATATATCCAACAAAACAGGACCAGAGGGGCTCATTAAACTTCTAAACATGACCTCAAACAGGGTTTCTTAATTACCTGAAAATGTCACCAGTTTGCATTAGAAAATCTCAGGGCCTTCTAGAGCTTCGCCAGATTTTGGTACCTTCTCTCAGTAACACAAATCTGTCTCCTGTTCTGCAGTGCGATACAGTCCTAGGGTATTTTTTTCTTATGTGTGAAGCAAAATCATTATCCCACAAGCAAATATTGCCCATCCTACAGTAAGTACTGGAGTGTTTGCCATTAAGCAAGTATCACAGCAACAAGAAAAGTCAAACCAGAAGCCCTCACAGTAGTGAGATGGGGTGTAGGTTGCTAGTCCGTGGTCGCCAGTTCAGGTGCTATGCCGTTCATTTCTTTGCAGCACACACATCAATTGTGTGCTTGTGACAAGTCGGCAGTTTGTGGTTAGCTTTTCCTGTGAGCAGTGAGAGGAGTGAGCAGGGAGGGTCTGAAGTTGCATTCAATGTCACCTGGACCACTATGATATTAAATAATATAATGTAATATGATAATGGAAATGTTCTTAAAGATTACTTCCCAGAACTGTTTTGGGATAGATCTCAGCATCTTGGCAACTCTCCAGCTAACAGAAAGCTTATTTCTCCTAAGCAGTGCCTGTAACCAAATGGCTTAGATTGCTTTGATGGAAGAGATGCTTCCCTCCAGGGATATACGCCTGGCACAGTACCTAGTAGCTGGAGTTGACCTAGTAGCTGGAATAGGCAAAGTTTCGGAAAGAGGGACCCCAGACCCTGATCCTAAATTTTAACTTTTTGCAAACTTCTGATGAATCCTTAATGAACGGAAAACTGTTGCATTACACTTGTGTACCTGTCCTCACTGTGAGTTACAGTTATACTCTTTCTCTTCTCCATTCCTCTTCCTTTTCTCTTTTGCTCCGGTATTGGACAGTTTTATTTTGTAAAGTAGTTGAGGAGCAAGAGAGATTTTGGTTGTCTTTGCTTTTACAAGTTCAGCCCAGGAAGACTGCTATTTCTGCTTCTGGTAACATCTCACAAACATCAGTACTTCCATTCTGTTTTTCAGTAAGTTGTGAATGAAAAGGTTTTTCTAGTTTCCTCATTTTTACTGCTTTGACAGTATTGTGTTTTAATTATCTTTAATTGAGTTTCTTCTGAATGTATAGATGCAAAGAATGGGAATGGAGGCTTGGGTTTTGATGGTGCTTGTTTGTGGTTTTTAGAAGGATAGAGGATGCCTGAAGAGAGACGAGACCTTTGAGAGTGGGAGAAAAGTATGAGATGACAAAGCTGACTATCAGACAAGTCCTGACTATTACTATCAGACAAGTAAAAAACTTCTTTGTTTGATTCTGCTCTTGTTGGCACCTAATTTACACTGGAACAATTTAGTGAACTTCAGTGAGTTTACTTCTGAGAGTGAGATCAGGATCTGAGAGTGAGATCAGGATTGACACCTCTTAAATCACTTGGGTCATGCTCCATAATTCATTCGCAAGTTCCTTTAATTAGCTGCAGGTAAACCCAGGCTTCCTGGAGTTCGCTGCCTCCCCAGGAATGGGCTCTGCCTGCTGCTCCCTGCCGCGCTCCGGGGTCCAGCCTCCGCCCTCTGTCTCATCGCAGGGCTGCATGTCCGGTGAAACACGGGTCAGGGCTCTTCCCCCCGCGGCTCCTTGTGCCGGACGGAGACGGGGGCCCGGCTCCCGGCGCGCCAGAAGTTGCTCTGCGGGAGAGAGGAGCGGGGCTGTGCAGGGCCGGCCGGGCGGTCCGGCCGCCGCGCGTTATGTAAGGGCGCAGGGGCTGCGGGCCGGGATGACTGACAGGGAGAGGGAAATTCCTGGGGGAGGGGGAGCGGCGCTGCCCTGAAGCCGCTGCCAGAACCGGCGGCTCACGGAGACCTGGCGGGGAGCGCGGCTGTGCAGAAAGGGAAGCCGCGCCGGAGGGACGCTGCCGGGCGGCGTGCGGAGCGAGCGGGCGGCACGGGCTCGTTCTCCCGGCGGGGCAAGCCGCCTGGGAAACGGGGGCGCAGCGGCGGCGGTGCGAGGGGACGAGGAGCGAGCCCGGCTTCCCCTTTCCCGGCGCGGCGCGTTCGACCTGGGCCCGGAGCGCGGCGGGGAAGTGCCCCGCTGGAACCCGGGGTGCCCCCCGGCGCGGCGGCGGCCCCGGCGGCGGCGCTGCCCCTTTAAGACCTGCTCGCCGCCAGTTCCAGGGAGAGGGAGTGACCTCTGGGCTTTGACAGCTCCCCTAATAACTAGCAGCGCCCCGGCCCCGCCCCCGCCGCGCCATTGGCCGGCGGGCCGGTATGCCGCGCTGCCATTGGCTGGCCGCTTCCCCTGAGCGAACCTTTAGAACTCCGAGACACAATATTCTGTTACATTGTAGCAAAATGGCGACTGTCATTCACAACCCCCTGAAAGCGTAAGTAGGAATCAAAAATGTACATATTCCGCGTGGTTTAAATATGAAAAAAGGCGCCTTTCCGGCGCCGGCTGCCAGCCGGAGCCGGGTGCCGGCAGCCTCTCGGCGGGTCCCTCCTCCCGCCCTCCTTTCTGCCCCAGCGACTCGCTCGTTTTTTGTGCAACACATCCCCGCGGCTCGCGCCGAAATTAACGAGGAAAAAATTGTCGGGTTAATTGGCGCCCGGGCGCGGGGCGGGGGGCGGCGGGCCGGGGGGCGGCGGCGAGGAGCCCGCCCGGCGCTCCCGGGGCTCAGCGCGGGGTCGGCGGCGGCCGCGTCCCGCGGGGGTGCGCGCACTTGACAGCGTCCTGCCCCCGCTGCCCCGGCGGGCTGGCCCCGCCACCGCGCTCGGCGGGGCACGGACCGGCCCGCGGGGGCGCTCGGTGCGCGGTGCCTCCGCGCTCCCACCGCGGCTCGGAGTTGCCTCCGCAAATCTTTGGGGAGTTGGGATGTCTTGAGGAAGAAACCCCCCTCGCTTCTCGGCTGGGCGGTCGGAAAGCGGGGCGGCGGGGGCTCTGCCGGTACGCCTCGGCGCTCCTGCAGGAGAGGGAGCGAGGAGGCGAGGCAGGGAAGCAGACTCGGGTGAAATGAATGACTCGGGACTGCCGGTCGCTGATTTTGGGCAGGAAGTCCGGAGATCTGTTTTGCATATGACAGGCTTTCGCTTTTCAAAGTGGCAAAGAGAGTTGATTGTGTTTCCATCTTGGGAGCGGGCACAAGCCGCCGAGGGCTGTACGGACGGGGTCTGACCCCGGCTTCAGAGAGGGAGGGGGCAGGTGCTTCTGCTGCGGAGGTATTCCGAGGTTCCCGATCTGGAAATAAGGCTGATTTCTGAGGAGCACCGCGGGAGCCGGTTGTAGTCTTCTGGATCGCGTCCTTTATTTTCCTTGTGGTCTGCAGCGCACGCCGCTAATCCCCGAAGGCATTAGGGAGAGTGGGATTTGGCACCGTATGTGGGGAGCGGAGCTATCTTAACCTTTTTCAAACGACTTCCCTGCTAACGGGGGCAGCGCTCTTGCTAGTAAAGCAGGGAAGCAGAGTACCTGGCGGTGACGCTTCGCTTGCACTTTCTGGCTGCGCTGAGTGGGTGTTTTTATACCTTTGAGTTTTGTGAGATGAAATTAGGGCTGCGAGGTTTTTTCTTTTTTTTCTTTTTTTCTTTTTTTTTTTTTTTTTTTTTTTTCCCGGCTCGAGTCTCTCCGGCTGGAGTTGGAAAAACACTTGAAGGTTTTTCCAGGGATTTCTGCCGCTGTCTCTCTGCGATCCGGAGCGAAAGGAAAGCCTCGAGCTGGGAAGGGGTGCTGACATGTTTATCAGCTCTCCTGGCTCTCCTGCTCCGTCCTGGCAGAAAAACCTTTGCTTTCATTTACTCGCCCTCTCGGATATAAAAATCCGCGGGGAGAGGGGAGCGCAGTTGCAGGGGCTTAATCAGAGAAGTCCGAGTGTCCTCATGGGTGGGTGCCGAGGGACTGAACGCGCTCTGAAAACCGCGCGGCACAGGCAGCGTTCCCCCCCGCCGTTCGACGGCCGGTTTGACGCTTGTGCAGGCGACAGCGATTTCTCCCCGTGCCCCTCCCGGCCGCCGGGCGCTGCCCGGGCGCCGGCAGCGCACCCCGGGGCCGCGCCGCCCGGCTTTGCACCTGGGCACGGAGCACCGCGGATGTGCGCGCCGATCGCGGCTAGTGCCGGTAGCGGGGAAGCCCGGGCTCGGTGGCCGCTGGGGACAGCGCCGGGGGGAGGCGGGGAGCTCCCAGGAGCGGCCACGGCCCCCGCTCCGCCGGCGGACGGGACCTTGCCGCCTCGCCTCGCACTTCGTGGCACCGTGGGGATCCCGGCAGCCGCGGCGGATCCTGCCGAAGGGCTGCTTGTGCCGAAATGAATCGGGGCCCGATCCCGCTGCTGCTGAAGTCGGGGAGGACAGGATAAGGCCATTTATAATTAGCTCCCTTCTCCTCCCCTCGCCCCTGGGGGGTGTGAGAGGAGGAAACAATAGCCATCAAGTGCTGGTTTCGCTTTTCTCTTGTGCCTTGAAAGTACTAAGGCTATGTGGAGGAAGCAGAATTGGTACTGACTGTCTGACACCATCTGTAATTTTGTTGACAACTTGTTTAATAAAACATTTTATAATTTTCACTTATTCTTTAAAGTTGCTGATCGGGAAACAATACACATGTAAATAAATTATGCATGGGATAAATTAGGACAAAAGCAGTAGGACACATAATAGGGGAGAGATGCAGTGCACAGTGTTTTATCCTCATGTGTCCTTCCTGACAATGAACGGGAGCTGAATGACATTTGCATTTCCTCTGTCTGCGTTTTGATTGTATCTCAGAACCCACAAACGCCCCCTACAGAAACCGGCCACACAAAGGTTTTGCTCCGAAATGGGGGACAGTGTAGGGACTGAGAAATCCGGGCTCAGGTATCAAGCAGCTCCTTGTGTGTTTGTCAAATATTCAGTTTGTCTCTGGCACTTGGACACACATGTGGCCTTGTTCATGCTAGACTAGTCTCTCTGAATAATGTATTCCAGTACCTGAGCATCTGTGGGAATGCATTTCATGGAACAGCTCAGTGCCTGGAGTCCTTTATTAATGATTGGTTTCTCTCTACTCAACTTGCCTCTTTCTCTGTCACTTTCTGGTTCTCTTTTGGTGCTTTCTTCCCTTTGCTCTCCTCCCCTTCACTTCTTCTGGTGAACCAGTCAGCCTGACATGACTGTCTGTTATTTCTGCCATTTATTAGCTTGTTGTTTACCAACACGGTGCTACAGACAAAAATATCTGAGATCTAAGTTTAACAGATCTGCAAGGTAAAGATAGCAGGTGTTTGGACAAGCACATGCTTCTTCATCTGTAGCAATGGCAGCATTCTGACAGCTTTGATGGGACAGAAGTGGATTTGAAGTGCTGAAGTTGTTGTTGATGGTTTTTTTCTCCACTAGTTTGTGTGTGTATCTCCATATATTTTGTTTCCATGTTCTTCTCCTTTGGATATTTTAATATGAAGACATTTGAGTGGTGCAGTAGAAGAAACAAATGCATTTAGAAAGTATTCTGAATTACTTCAGATGTCAGTCAGAAATCTCAGTGGACTTTGTAAACATTAATTAATTAAACCTCTCAACGCCCCTGTGAAGAAAGGATTATTGCCTTTGTTTTATGGATGGCTAAACTAGGACAAAGTGGTTCAGAATCTCTCTAAAAGATGAAGTATAAAATGCAGGCATTCAACTTCCAGTTTTAGCATTTAGTCCCATTTCCTCCATCTCTGCCTTATTAGTGATGTGCATATGGTACCATAATGCACTTAATGTAATTAAGACCTTGTAATTTACACAGTCTTGTCTAGAAGCCGAGCTGGTTTCCTCCCACCCCTTCTCTGTCTTTACTCCCACAAATGACTTTTATTTCAGGTTGTCAATTAAACACACTAAGTGGAACATGGGTTATGTTGTTGCCATTTCAGCATGCGAGATCCCCCATGCTGTATAGCGCTCTGCCTGGGCACTCACCAGAGGGCTGTTTCCTCCCAGGAGTTTAGCAGTGTCAGTGCTCTCCCTTTTGCTCAGGGCAGCCTCTGGGACAAAAGAAGCTAACTCAGGCTCAGCTGCTAGGCTAGCTCACTTCCATGCTGACTGCCTTGTTGGATAACTCTGACGGACTTGGGATCACTTATTCTCTGCCAGGTGTTTGGGGAGCAGATCATCATAGATTTGTGTGCACAGCGCCACATCTACAGCATGGAGCTGATCCTGCCAGGCCTGTTCTGTCTCTGCATTCCCACTGCAAACACACAGGCGCAGTTGGGTTTTCTATTGCTGTACCTTCTCAGATAAAATTGCCTTGATAGCCAACTTCGACCTTTGGGCTGCCAAATGACCTTCCTTGTGATGATGAATTCGTGTCATGAGACACCTGTGAGGAAGTGGTCTGTGTTCACATCCCTGTTTCACATTGGCAAGAGACCAGTGTGGGTCTTGGGGTCTTGGATGGCAAGAGTATTTCATTAGTGATTACTCTGGCTTGCACTCAGGCTGGGGACTCTTAACTGGAAGGTCCTGTATCCCATTATACATCCCTGAAACAGCCCTATGTCCTGATTAAGTGCTTATGAAGACTGATTTTTTTTTTTTTTGTGGACATTGTTGCATAAGCATCTGGTTGCTGATTTTAATATTAAAGTGAAAGTGTATTATGCAGTGCTGCTTTCAGCAGGTGGAAGCAGTAAAATAGACAGTTAGGTTGCCAGTTCAGTGTTTACAAGTGATGTGGAGGTGATTTTAATGTGGCCTTGCAAAAGGGAATTTTCTTCTGCTTAACAGAACAGAGTTTGGTGGACACATTAAACCATGTACCAAAATCTCTACAGCAATTCCAGTGTGGCTCTGATGTTACTTAAAAACATAAATGAGCCCTAACGTGACACACTTCAAATGAAAACCGTTGTTCACATGAAAACTGTATTTTCTAATATCTCAGCAGCAACTTTCAGAGAAAATGGGATGAATGTTACTGTGTTTACATGAGGAAATATAAGCATAAAACCAAAGTACTTGGAAGGCAGAAAGTTAAGAAGACCTGAGGATACACTGGTTTTGAAAATGAGAGGCTCTGATAAATGGCATGTTGCTTGTTACAGTGTTATGTCTGATTCCACCAGTCACTTATGCATGATTAGTTGTTGCAGTGCTTTTGTAATTTTGTTTTGTTGGTCTTTCAGTCTTTCACAGTCTGTCTAGATGTGTGGATGGATGGAGGTTGTATCTCAAAATTGCCACTGAAGAAAAAGTTTTTAAAACATATTATTTCTGGTGTGTGAAAGCAATATTGAACTATCTGGGTTGTGCTACAGAGGCCTAAAGGTATGATTTTTTGGAGGGTGTTATAGTTTCAAGGTAAGCACTTGTCCAATGGGCTGGATGCATGATACCCATTCGCCAGGACTCACAGTGTCCGAGTGGGAATACTTTACGCGGAGGTCAGGTACGCAGAACAAAGTGGGGATCTGTGTCAGTCTGAGTCATGGGGAAGGTCGTGTGGCTCATCCTTTGTGGAGCCTAATGAAAATTGATTTCCTCCTCTGCTTTCCTAAAACTGGAAGCATGGTATTTGAAGGTTGCTCTCAAGAGCAGACTTTGTCCGTCTTGTGTGTCTGTCTTCTACAGCTTATGACAGTTGGCTGCACCTCTTCTGTCCTGAAATGAGGCATTCCAAAGCCCCACTGGCTGGGAATAAACCTTCTTTTAGTGTTGTAATTTGCCGAATCTGGAATTTTCTCACTCTGGTTTGTCTTTCATGTCAGAGCTGAATTTCTTTGCTCAGTAGATCAATTTTACAATCTTGGTATTTATTCTGAGCTCATCACTGTGTTGTCTGTATGTGATGTTGCCTTGAGCAAGAACCATTCCTGTATTGTTTATCCCTGAGGACTGGTAGGAGTGGAATGAATCTGTTCCGGGAGTTGATGTTTTTTTCCCTTGGAGAGACCAACCTCTGATCTGAGGTTTCCCTGTCTGGGGTGACATACTCCCATGTGCAGACAAGCAGCACCAAGGCAATGTTGCTTGAGGCCTGTTCTGAGGGCTTCATTAGGACTGTGCTGCTCTTCTGGCTTTGCCTGGCAATTTTGCCCAGGATGCAGAGACAGAGGAGTGTTAATCACTTCCTTAGTGAAGGTCTCAGTTTTTGCACTGGTTTGTTTCTTAAAGGGAAAGTTATCTCATCAACACAATCTAAAAGGAATCATACTTTAGAAATACTTTTATTTTTCAGTTTGTGGAACAAAGCCATATATGCTGGACAAGTGCATAAGAAGTGGAAAGTGGTTTTCTTCTTTCTTATTTCAAAAGAAAGAAGAAAACTGCTCAATGTGTTTTTACTGTCCAAACTGAGTGACATGTAACACAAATATTGTAAGTGAATGCTTGAATGCCGAAAATTTAGAATCCCTATTTATCTTTAATAGCCTAAATTATTCAAAGCATGATACTTTTTAAAAAATTGTTATATATGGTTTATTTCCCAGAAGAGCATATTTTAACCACAGATTCCCAGCAGATGTCTCAGAAAAGAATAATGCAGTGTCTCAACGGCTGCTGGCAGATACCCCTCTCGCAGCAGCATCCTCTCCAGTGTGCGAATAGCAGGAGTATGGCAGCACGTGTCTCAGTTTCCAGGTTAGCTGCCTGAGCCGGGTGTGGTCAGAGAGTTACGATTCCAGCCACATGGAAGGTTTTCCTGGCACTCCAGCCTTGTCTGAGTGGAGGCTGCACAGGGAGCCAGTGGAGCAGCAAGAGCAGGGGAGGGACGGGTACTGATGAGTGTGCACTGGGTGGCTGTGATCAGCAGCGTGTGCTTGCCAAATCCTGATGCATTAATTTCATGTCCTGCTGAGCTGTAGCTAAGAGAGAGTCTCCTACTCAGGTGTTGATGGGGACACTGACTACATTAGTGTTCTTCTGGTGAGACAGGCTGGAAGTGATATTCAATGTCACAGTCTGTTGTGACAAAACCGATCCATTCTGAGGATCATGTCTCCATTCATACAAAACCGTGAGTTCTATTAATCTGATAAATTTCTCCTTACTTTCTGATAATTTTCATAAATGAAAGTAAAATTCCAACAGTAACATATATGAAATTTTAGTATGCAAAAGAAAGGAACTCTATGTAACTTATAGTTTCTCTCCCTTGTTTTTGCTCAGATTCCTTGTGGTACAATATACAAAGCCTTTGTTAAGACATTGTGCTAACTTTTCTACCAACATATGGTTTAATGCTTCCTGCCTTTTAGTTCTCAAAAATCTAGATAGATTGGACAGTGCAAAGAAAATCAGGTGCAGAGCAGTGAGATAAGGCCATGCCCTGAGTTGGTTAATTTCAGCCTGCCCTACCGCATCATCTGGCAGGGCTGATTTGATCTGATCAGATGTGGGCATGCTACTTCTGCCAAAATGCAAAGTACAGTGCTTATGCTGCTTTTATGCTTTGAGTTGGCTTCAAGAGAGCCACAGGAAGATAAATTATGGCTGTTGGAACAAAATTCCCTCTTGAAAATGTTTTGGTGCTTTTCATGTTTTGGAAGAGTAAGTGAACACCAGTTCAGTGCTTTGTGTCACAGGCTTCTGAAGTTTTTGGTCTGCTTCTAGGAACCTTGGAGTTTCTAGTATTCCTGTGGATCTACAACCTAATGTGACTACTCAGAGAGTTGGGAGAAAAATGATAATGGCTGGAGGTACAGCCCAGATAATTCACTATCCAGTGAACACTGTGAAAGAGACACAAAGTGTCTCTATTGTGGAGACACGAAGTTAGTATTATTTCTTCAAGGGAAAAGTCATGTCTATATTTTCGTTCCACTTCCATTTCAAGAACAGTTTTGAAGAAAGTAATCCATGGATTTGTGACTGCTTAAGTATTTTGGTCTCAATATTGTTTCCTAAAAGACTGTGTTTAGTCAATGATGGGGACAAATATATTTTATTTTTATGATTACTTCAAAACCTGTGTAGTTTGAATAAAGAATAATGGAAACAGTGGCTCATAAAGCTGTTTTACTGCTAAACTCCTTTGGTGGGCATTGTGTGTGAGGCTGCTCTCCTGAGTATTCAGAAAAATCACTACCCAGTGTCCAGTATCAGAAATCACATCATGAACCCACCTGTATCTACAAGCTTACCCTGACTGCTTTTGCCTTCTTTTTCTGAACTACTAAAAGCTACTTTGAAGATTGTAGGTTTTTGTGTTTGCTAGGGATTGTTTATCCTCAAAGTTTTTAGTTCATTAACTAAAATGAACCTTAACCTATTAATGTGAAATGTGGATTAAATCATGATCACAATTTTAATTCAGAGATTAGTACTTTTTATAGCTGGGGTATTACAAATTAAGAGGTATGTGAGATGTGAGGTGAGGGTTGGTGATGGGAACTTTTACTGCTTCATCATATCTGACTGATCCTTTAATTTTTAGGATCTGCTCCTCCAAAAATGATGTTTCTATTAATGCTGGTGATGTTACCCTTCAGTGATCTAATGGCATGTGGATGAAAGTGATGTTAATACCTCCACAGGCAGGATGGGGCCCCAAAGGCTTCTTGCTTCTCTCTCCTCCTGTGCTGATGCAAATGAATGGGAACTCAGTCGGGTTACTGGTGTTACGTTGGTGGCAAACAGGCATTCCTGAGGTAGAAATCTAACAAAATAGTGTTGGTGGGGGAAATACTTTGAACACTCTTCTCCTTTTTCTGTCACCAGATCCAATTTGTTTTTGTCAGTAGTCTCAGCTAAATGTTTTATCTTCTCCTTGCTTTCCCCTGCCTCCCAACCTCTTTCCCCCATTGACCTCTATGAGTGCAGTCCTGGCTGCTGATTTATCAGCGCAGGCTGGCTCAGCACTGTGTGGAGATTGCTTTTAATTAACTCTCTTCGTTTTGCCAACCTTCAGGGAGCAGCAACCCTTTAATGATTATAATACTTTATCTGGATTTATATCCGCCTTATGTGTTGTTTGTTGCTCTGCTTCCTCACATGCTCTTCCTGAGTCATTTCCCAAAATGAAAGGTTTGTTTCAGGTCCCTCATAGAGGATGAGGAAGAGAGGCTTTAATGGCTTCTGGACTGGAAGGATGGACTCTCTATGATCTACCTGAGTGTTTTGGAGGCGGATGGGGATTATGAGGTGATGCATTTTGGGGCTGTCTTGGAGCAACACTCATTTCAGTGACTTGCCTCTATGCACAGGGAGAGGCAGCTTTGTTTTGTGGTTGCAGCATGGCAGATGAGTGCCTACTAAATTAAATCAGCCCCCTGACTTGTTTTATGACATAACTCATGAACTCATTGTCACAGTTAGGTTTAACTCTAGTGACTTCTCAGCCTGATTAGCTGGAATGTTGCTAAAATGTAGTTAACTTCTTATGTTAAGAATAACATCTCTTTACCTGCAAAAGTCTAGCTTGGCCTTCTGTGAGTAGCTCTACCAAGTGAAATTTCTTCGAACTGAGCAGAAAGCAACAATATAAAATTTCTCCCACCTGGAATTTCCTCTTTGTGTAGCCTACAATGAGGATTTCAGGAGATTCCATCATGAAATAATTAGAAAAAGTATGTTACTTGCAATGTAAAGTATGTATCACTTTTGTGCCAGAAAAATGCTTTATAATCATGCTTTAATTAAGCATCAAAGTCTCTTTTGTGGTGTAATTTCCTCCATTATTCTGTGGGAAGAATGGCATGCACTGTTTGACCTGGTGATGGTCACACTAGTCACACTATCAGCCATTGACTCAATGTTGCTTTGCTTTTGGTGTTGAGCATAAGAGTGATGCTTTGAAGGTGAGTGGGAATCCTTCCTTGTTAGCACTTTCATGACCAAACTGAGGAGTGGGAACGTGAGTTAAGACTGCCTGCCTGGTTCTGATGGAAGAAGTTCACCAAAAGTTATAGTTATACCATCCTTAATGGCAGTGATTTATGACCAGAGGTGATAAAGGCATTTTTGGTATACAAAGACTTTACCATGGAAGTGAACCAAGTGGCAACTACTTTTGCATTTCAAAACATAAATGCTGTGCACCAGTCTGTTCAGTATGATTTCCAAGTCATCCCTGTGAGAACAGTTTTATGTGGCTGCTTGTAAATGTGTATTTAAAGTGTATTTGAAGCCCCTTTGTTACAATGGCAGAGGAAATTAGGAAGTTCCCAGATCTAGTCCTCCCTTACCGAGGAAACAGAGACACCAGCTGAAAGGAATACAGTGGTGGGTGCTGCTTATCCAAATGTTGGCAGCATATCACCGTGTAAGATCATCTGTGTCATCTGGTCTGTGGTTTGTGTTTGTATCTTTCCTATCTTCTCCTGCAGTCAGCATTACTTGAAAAAAATAGTTGTTTGAATTTATGTTTTTATGTGTTGTTGCTGCGATTCCACAGTAACTAACTCCTGGCATTCTCATCTGACCAGATTGCAAACATATCTGGTTCAGGTACTCATTCTGCTGAGATCTGAAAGTAAATTCCCTTCTCCCCTATATTAACTTTCTCGTTTTGTTTCCACAACTAACTTATCCACAAAGTTCTAGGGTTAGAAGAGGCTGTCTCCTGACACGTCTTCTGAATTCCTCACTGCAAAACACACTCACCATGCAAAGTTGAAACCTGGCTGGCTCTCAAAGGACAATGTATTTCCCAGGCTGCTGTTTTCAGCTACCTTCTCCTCCATGCACCCCTCAGAATAGAAGAAGAGGAACAGATGAGGGGTGAGCACTCTGCCTTTGGGAAAGGCTCTGACCTGAAAATGGATTGCAATTCCAGCCGAATTCCTTCCCTTGGTAACAGAATTGCACGCCTGGGCTCTGAACTTTTTGCAATAATTTAATCTCTGCTAAACTTTCCCAGTCAATTGACCATGTCCATCTCCTACTCTAGCAGCCACATGTGCCTTTTCTGCTGCAGCAGGGTTTTGAAGGAGTAACTCCCTGCAGCCTTTGCTGCAGCAGTTTTCCTTGAGCATCTTCCCTCAAGCATGGTTATCAATCAGAACCTCTCAGGTTTTTTCCCTCCAATGCATCTCTTTTCAGAGCTGCAGGAGTTTGACCTATTGCTTTTGTCTTTATAAGTACTGCTTTTTACAACAGGGCCCAAAGCTGCATGAAAATTTCAGTCTTAGTGTGAGGAGATTCTGCTAAGCCTGGATATTTCTTTTGCCTTCTGTCATTTTGCCTCCCTTGGGTTTTAATTTTGCTTGTCCAAAAGGCCTCGTTAAGCTGGCCAGTAGTTCTTGTGTGGTTGTTCCAGGCAGCACCTGCAGTGCAGAGTTCTCCTCTGAGTACTTGGCTAACAGGATTTCATGAAAGAGCAGTGAGTTCTCAGAGGCTGGAGTGTCTGGGAGATGCTCAGCCCTGGGTATTGATGTAGGCTACCTTTGAAGGGAGTTCTGCACCCAGCTCTGGAAGAACGGTTTGGATGTTGGCACTAGTGGTCCCTTGGCAAAGCACCTAAGGGGCCATGAGTGCCTTGAACATGATTTCCTTGCATGTTGTGCTATGATCAAAGGTCAGGTTGGGCTAGAGTGCTTATTAAAGCAAGAGTCTATGCTTTTTCTCTTGAGCATATGGGTGAGCCTAGTTCTGTTTCCATAGGTACCTATATCATAAAGGCTGCCATCCTAGTTGCCACTAATTGGGTCCTGTGCGGGCACTTTCAGACAAGAAGACAAAGACTAAATTGGCCACAGTGCCTCAGTTAATGGAAATGTAGGTTTAAAGAAGGGTTCCTGGGTCTTATGTCCAGTTCTCTGGTACCATGTCAGATAATCTCTTTCATAAACTGAAAAGTCCTTGTCTTAAATCCCCACTTGGACTGTTTGTTCCCATTACTCCTCTTGGGAGCGTTCCAGAACCCACTGCTCTGGTGGCTGGAAATAGCATTTTAATCCCTAGCCTAGCCCTACTTGTGACCAGTTTATTCCCATTTGTTCTGGTGCCAGCATGGAGTTGTTAGTTCAAATACTATTGCTCCTTCCATGTCTTCCTCTCCACTATGACTTGTGCATTTGTGTAACACTGTTATAAGCCCTGTCAGTCTTTGTTTTGATATACTAGCCTGTCTGTGCTATCTTTTCCTTTTCTTTGGTCACTGAAGTATTTAATGTCTTTGTTGTCTCTACTCCAGCTTGGATTACTCGCATTCAGCTTTCTTGAGTGTGAGTAGACAGAGTTGTACTTTGTTCCACGTGGTTTTGCCTTCTACAATAACTTTCTTTTTTACCTCTTCTGGGATAACCTTGCATTTGCATTTGTTTGTGGTTGTGCTGCTGGTTCATAGTTACCTTGTGGTAGACTAATACTGTTATGTTTCTTCTTCTGTCCTTTCAGCTGTCGTTGAGATGATGGTCTGCAAGTTATTAAGTGAAGTTTATACTGAATTCACTCCATCCAATTTTTCTTGTCTGATGCTTTTAATTTCCTTGGTGTCCCTTCAGCTTATGTAAGTGGCTAGCTTTTCTCAACACGCACACTTTTTGTGCCAAGGCCATTAATGAAAATACTGATTTCAGCTCCCAGAACTCCAGAAGTAACTTCTCATCAGCACTGTCTCTGTGTTCAACCCTCTTTCAGTAGTTTTTCAGTCTTCTCACCATTCTTTTAATAATTCTGATATTCTCCATTTTCAGTAATTTCTCATATACTACTGTATGAAACATTCTCTGGAAGTCCAAATAGCTAAGAAGTATCTTATGGAAGCAAGATGTCAAGTTACTCTGTCACAAGGTATCAATTTTGCATTTTTGTAGTTTCCTTATTCAAGACGGTTCTTGATTGTTTTGCACTTAAAAAACTCTAGCTCAGTTAGCCTTACTGAAATAATTCCCAAGGCTTGTGTTCTATAACAGTTAACAATGACTATCTTATTGTGCTTGTTATACTCTGGTAACGTAGTAGCAACTGTGATTGGCGGTATCTGTTTAAAGAACTTGCTAGTAGATGTATGGTTTCATGTTGCAGTTCTTGGGCAGAGATGATTCAGAATTTATGCCATGACTGCACAAATGTCATTGTGGCTTCCACTGCAGTCATTCCAGTGAAGCACAGCATTCCTTTAGTTGTATGCTTGTACCTATATTGTATTTAATCTGTGTACCATTCTAACTGCAAACCAGCTGAACTAACTTTGATTGTTTTATTTTGATGCCTGAAGAATATTGCTGTTTTTTAGAAGCTTTTGCAAGTTATAACTCTTGACTTTGGCAATGCTCCCTATACTTCCTGACCTTTAAGGTCCATTTTTAAAATTCTGTTGCTACTGTGTTCTGCTCCTGAAGGGTGTCTGTTTAATTCTGATGTCCTTTTCCAAAGCAATTATTCAGCCAATAACTTCTTAACTTTTCCAGTCTTTCCATATGAGTTTCAAACAATTCTTGCATTTTTCTCTAAAAGAAATTCCCGATGTTCTGCTGTATTCTGCTGCTCCCATGCTTAAGGAACAGGTTTGAGGTACTTTGTGTTGGTGATGAGTACTGTTCAATTTTGTACCTATTCTTGGATTGCAGAAGACTTAGGCCCTGTGGATATAGGGAAAGCAGGCGTGATTCTGTTTAATACTAAGTTTTTTTACTTAATTCAATGATGCCTAAATTTTAAGATTTCATCACTGTGAAACAATGTTGCATCTTTCACCAGAGTTGCAACCATTAAGTAGAAATCCAAAAGAGCAACATAAAGTTGATTTTTTAAAATCACCTTATTCCATTTTTCTCCAGCGTTATTGGTCCTACTCAGAGAAAACTGTGTGTAGCAAACACATAAATATACATATGTTAGGTATAATAGAGGAAAGAAAGAATGTATTTACACATGGTCTTTAGGAAAACATAGTATTGTTCATTAATCAATGTCCTTGCATTTTGAACATTTCCATAAGCCCCTTGCTGCTTTATAGCAGTACATGATTCAAGCCTTCTCTACTGGTCAGTTTCACAAACTCATAGAAATAGGAAAAAATTATCCATATATCTTTTTGTTCTTACTATAGGACTCTTGGAACTTTTAAAATATAGCAGTCTTTGGATCAATGCATATCCCAGCAAGACCTTGCATAAGTGACCTAAAATCGTGTGATCAAACCTCTTCTCCCCTCCCCATCCCTAGAGAGATATTTGTAATTAGATAAAATGAGGACAGAATATGCATAAGTATCTGTTATGCTGGGATTCCTGCCCAGAAAGGAAACTAATGGCCTGAGCTGGCCATAATCTTTTGCACCCTGTGTACTATTGACAAGGCTATGGCTTGAGATGTTGGGAGTTCAGGGGCAGATTTTTGCTGCTGTCTTATGGTAACCTTTCTAAATTGACTGCTTTCCAAAACAAGTGGAATTACACAGCCTGTATTTTACTCATCATTCATTGTCAGGGACATTTTGCTTGTAAAAGAGGACCTGATTCTTCACTGCCTAATGCAGTGAAAGTGAGTTTAAATTACTGCTTCTCTGGTTTGGAAGTGTTACACATTCATTTTGCCCAGATGTAAATGACCACATGAAGTGCAAGACAGTGGAGAACTTGAAGTAGAGTTGGTAATTTTTTTCTATTTCATCTTTCAATTTGCTGCTAGTCACTGGTTCTTCAGAGTGGAGTTCTGTGAAAAAATTCATCTCTCTCTAGTTAAATTAAGTAGCCCTTTAAAGCCTGTGTGACAAGTTGTCTAATACTGGGATACTACACAATGTAAGAGGATGGTGGATGATGGCACTTCAGGAATCTGGAGGCTGCTTTATGTACTGCTGCTGTTTCCTTCTTTCTCCCAATGCATGTGGTAGGTGTCAGCTTACCCCTCACAAAATTCTAGTTTTGCAGTCCTCTCCTAAGGTTTGTGAGTTCTGTCTCATGACTTGGCAACAATAAAACAGAAACCCTGGGCACTTACAGTTCTGTCAGTCATCCTCAGATATCCCAGTTAGTAGATTCACTGATGAGAAGCTTTTCTTGGAGCAGGCAGGTGGTGTGCATGCTAGTTTTCCTCTCTCACTTTGCTTCAGTGTCCTTGGGGTAAATGTCAGTGAAAGTAAGAAGTGTTTTCATAAAAAGAGGGGCAAGGTCACATGAAAAGTATGCCCTCTTACATATTCCCAAGGAAGGTACCTACCTAGCATTTCCATTGTTCTGCCCTGCACAGCTCAATCAGGAAAAGAGCCAAGGCCATACTGAGATTTGATTCTATTTTGAAATTATGTCCAGTTTGGCATCTTTTTGAGCTGAGAAAGTTTGGCTTGCTCTTCTTTTCCACTCACAGTAATTTGCAGAGTGGGAGATTTGGGGTGAATCTCTGTTTTCTGTGCTTACAAGGCAGCAGGAGCTTCTATGGCTGCACTGGAATGTGTTGTTTCAACACACTGAATGTGAAAAAAACCCCTTCAGCTTCATACAGACTGTGGTTTTTGTTTGTACTCAGTCAGTGTGATTTCACTGAAGTCCAAAAGTTATGCCAGTGTGAGACACAAACCAAGTCTATGTTATTTCAAGACAACAGTACCACCAGAGAAAATTCCTTTTATTCCCTCCGCCCTCCTCCCCCCCTTAATTTTTCAGGCTCTCTGTCCTTCTCAGATGTTCAGTAGTGCCTGATGCTTATAATTTGGCAGCAAAAGTTGACAGCAGTAGCCACCTATGAGATCCTTAGCAGAAGCCTATAGCTTAACAGACAGGACAGACAGCAGATAGCTTCTTAGTAACAAGGGTGGTTCAGAACAAAATCCTGGATCTCAGCACTTCTTGTGAGCTTTGAAGATTGAACCTGGATCTGAAGTTAAATGTCTTTAATGGACAGGATCCAAACACCCACATGCTTTGGCAGAGCTCAGATCCAAATTCTGTCTACCTAAAGAATCAAGGTTCTGTTTTCATGTGGATTCTTCTACCAGTGAAAAGCAAGAGAAAGGATAAGACAGAAAATATGACACATTGGCAAAATTGTTTTTCAATAATATGTTTTTCAAAGTTTTTTCCATGAGGCGTCAGCAGCTTTTAAAAAATCACAGAGAGAGCATACAGTTGTCAATGAGCCAGAACAGTTAAATGTTTTTAAATATTTGAGTTGGGTTATTCCTTCACCTTTCTGTCTCACAAACATGCCTAGTAAAACTCCAGTAATAAAAACACTTGCTTGGGGAGGGGGATAAAATCCTTTTCAGCAAATAATGATGTTGACATTTTAATTGCATCATAACAACACTGTTAGCAATGGTTTAAGTTTGGCATTGAACTTATACACAACATTTGTTCTTTTATACAGTATTGGTATTGCATAGTAAAAATAGCACAATTGCAAAACTCATTTGTTACTCTTCTGCCAACTTTGTTCGGCTGACAGTTGCTGTTTGAACTTTTAAAGCAATGTTTCATCCATATGTTAATACCAACTGTACAATTAATTCTCTCTGCTTTCAAATGATTCTCTTGTGCCTTAGTGGTTATTTTCCAGTTAGAGCTACCTGCAAAACCGCTTCTGTCAGATGAACTGTGCTCATCCTGAGTAGTTCCCTACATTGAGATGATAAAGAGCTGCCACTGCCTTTAAATTTCCCAGTACATTCCTGCACAGAAGTTGTTGCAGGCACTTTGCTTCACTGAGTCATTTCAGAATGGGACTGTTCAGAAATTTTCATCTTTCTAGTGTGAGATTTGGACCTACTCTATGATGCTTTGGATGCCATATATCCTCAGATTATTTTCTATCTGTGAAGGATTAAAAAAAAAAAAAATCAAGAGGACAAAAACAAGACCGAGAGCATTCATAAATGAACACTACATGTAATGGTGTCCAGTACCAAGGGACAGCTGGCACTGGAAGTCTCCACTGGATCACACTTAAACTAGTTGTGGAACAAGGGAGTGAAAAAATCAACCCAGTGAATAGGGAGGGGGAAGAACCCTCCCCAGGTGACATGGTGCTTCTTTGGGTAGTTTCCACCTGGGAACAGGCTGACATGCAGCTAGACCTGCTGCTGCATCTTCATGGGAGGTTAGAATTCAGACAGAGAAGGTACAGGTAAATTTTAATTTAAGATCTTTTGAATTCTTCCTTGTTCTTACTGTTACATTTAAACTGCACTGTATTTTGGGAAGTTTTTTTTTCCCCCCTTTGTTTATTTCTTAACAGTTTCTCATGGGTGAAACTTAAAATGGGAAATAATCATTATGCAACAGTTTGTGTGCAGACTAGAATCTGATCCCAGAGAAGGGAATCAATGGGGTTTCACACCAGGAAGGGCATCAGAGGTGGATACACTTGGAGAGATCAGAGAGGAGCTAAAAGTGATGTTGGTCTCTAAGAAGTATCTCTTACTTAAGGGTTTAATGGAGTGGTTTTGTTTCCTGACAAGCCTGCTCAGAGTTTCACTCAATGTTTCCTTTTACATATGTATGAACATAAAACATGATGGTGAATTTAAGTGTACTGACTGATATTGGACCCAATCCTTATTTGTTCCAGGATATCACTAAGGAGTCCTGGGATTGGTAGACCTTCGCTTGGTTGGAAATTGTTTGAATGGTGATGAAAGTTACACTATAATAAAACTGTGGCTACACAGAAGGGGACAGTGCTTGTGTGAAGCATTTTGTTCTGCTGTAAGTTGGTCACACGCCTCTATAGCAGTAGCTCTTACAAAATCCCTCATCAGCATGCTCACGTAGGGCATCACCTACTCCAGTGGCACCGGTGCTGCCTAGGACTGCCTGTGCTCTGGGGGAATCTGAGGCTTCCTGGCAGTGCAGGCAAAGCTCCATTTTGTATCTCCAAGGATAAGGGGTCAAGGCCTGTGCTAGTACAGTATTGGGGAACAAAGAAGTAGGAAGAGCAGAGATGGAGAACAAGGGGAGGATGACTCCTGCTTCTCTTTTTCCAGCCAGGAGGGTAGGGAAAATGGGAATGGCACATGCAGCTGGGAGCTTTCCTCCAGTGGCAGCCACTCCCACTTGGCAGCCACCAGCACACTCACCCTGGTTTGCAAATGGCTTTGATAATGTTCTTCTCTTGGAGCTTTTAAAGAACCTAAGCTGCCTTGAGAAGTCCTCCCAAGGCACACTTGGTTAAAATCTTCAAAACATGGGCTAGGAGCAACTGGTCAGGTCACCCGTGGAGGCTCTGTGGGATCAGTAATTGGGCCTGTGCTGCCTGATAAATGCAAATGATCTGGGAAAGAATGTGAAGAGGAGGTGGAAAACTAAGCTGATAATACTAAGGATGCTCCATGTGGGAAGAACACAAGGTTGCTGCAAAGTTTTAAAGAAGAACCCCATGAAACTGAATTATTTGTGTCATTAAAATGACTAGTTATGTTCAGTTTAGATAAATGTAAATTAAGACACATAGGGAAAAATCCCAAATTAATATATACAGGAATGGGGACAGAATTAGTTACTGACACTAAAGAGAAAAATTTTGGAGTTATAATAAATCTACTAAAAGATGATATTTGTGCTCAGTAGTAGCTAAAGATAATAATAAGGTAATAAAAGAAAGGGAGAGAGGAAGGAAGGGATGCAGGCTGAATGTTAGGAGTTAGTATCAAAGGAAAGAATACAAACATCATTACTGTGAGAATCTATTTGACACATTACTAATCTTTTCCAACCTAAATGATTCTATGTTTCTGTAATTCTGTATAAGTCCAAGATTTGAGGCATGCTGGAATACTGTGAAAAGTTTGGACTCCCTGTGTTGGAAAGGATACAATAAGCTGAAAGATATACTGAGAAAGAAACAAGGAGGATCAAAAGGAATGACTTCTGTATGAAGAATTACTAAATTGGTTTGGGTTTTCCAGACTGTAAAAAGATTTCTGAGTCTCTCTATGAGAGAGGTTCCTGAGATCAGGAACATCGTGGAAGGGGCAAATAGGGGATGGATTTATGTTCATTCTCCCTCTTGAAGTAAAAAGTTAGGACATCAAACAAGATTATCTAGAGGCTAGTTCAAAAGGAACAAAAGGAGATACATTTTTGCTAAATGTTAAACCTGTGAAACTCTTTACAGTGGGATGTATGGGATATTGAAGTTTACCTGGGCTCAAAAAACATCAGCATTACAGAAGGTAGATCCTTCAATGGCTGTTGAATTCCTTGATATCTGAATCACAGTTTGCCAGAGATGAGATACAAGTACATTTCCTGCAGAATATCACTGTATCCATATTTTGTGTGCCTCCTTAGGGATTCCATACTGGCCTAAGTGTAAGACCATGTTAGATGGATCTTTGGTCTGACCTGATATGGCATTTTTGTTTTAAGGTCTCTGGCAGTCACAAAGTACTTAGCAGTGTTGCAAGAAAGGCCTTGAGAAGTTTCAAAATAAGAGACCCAGAAATGCAAGAGGGAATTATGATTACTGGCTGAATAACCAGAGCTTTATTTTGTTCTTTGCAATGTTTGCTCCTGCATGTCAACCCTAGGGGGAAGTCGGTGTGCCAGTTCACCCAGGTCTTGCAACAACCTGAGACAACCTGTTTATTAAACATACACTTTGGCTTCTGTACAGAGGAAATGGCATGATCCAGACTGGTAATGCAGAGACTTGCATTTAGTTTCTGCCCACACCACTGACTTTCTGTATATTTTCAGACAAGTTCCGTGCTGTAGTGTTTCCCTATGGAAAGAATACATAGAATCCTTTATGTCTCTTCCTAAAGAGAAGTTTGAGATTATAAAGTGCTAAACAAGTGCCAAAACTTGAGAGTGAATGCACAGTGTTTGATGCTGATTTTTTAATGGGCATTACTTTCAGGAAATTTATTGTCTCTAATGTCTGTTCATAGGCCTTTCATTCAGACTGAGTATGAAGTAAAACCTATATTCAGATTTATTCTACAGGAAAAAAAATCTTAATTTGTTGTTCCTATACTTATTAGTCAGTCATTTTTTTGGGGTGTGTGTGTCAAAGCTGTCAGGGTGAACCCCTGGGAAATCTGCAGTGTTCTGATCTGACGAGAGGAAGCATTATTTTTATTGCCTTTTTTTGTCCTTACTGTCTTTTGTGTTGGGTGACTAAGCTGCAGATTTATTTTGCTTTTTTTTTTATTTTGCTCTCACTAGGTCACTGTTTGTGGAATGAATTTTCCAGTCATGTCTCAGATTCACAATCATAGGTGACCTTTGGTCTTCCATGTGGCTCTCTTTCTGCTCCTGTGGCCATTTGCAGACATGTCTTATAAGTTAATATTTATAATGAAAGGCAACTGATGGCACTTCACATAAGGTGGTTGTCCTCTCTTCACGCTGTGCAGTAGGATGCCTGAATTCTGATGAGAAGACAGAGATTCTCTTGTTCAAAATTAAAGGCATTCTGTGGAATGATTAATAATTGCATATTAGGCGCTTGATCAGATATCTGTAGATGGTTCCAGGACACTGTACACATTGGGGAAAAGACGTAACAAAATCCATCTTTCCCAGTGTGCTGGCTAGGTGTTCACACAGCTTCCTACAGTTGGGAGGAAGCTCTGATGTGCTCCTTTTATGTATCAGCATTTGAGCTCTCAGATATCACATTTTTGAGAAATCTTTAGAGATAAAACACAAACTTTGGCAGCACGACCAAGAAGACCTACCTGATCGCCTTCACTACCGGGATTCAAGTGCTGGGATCGCATCAGTGCTCTGCCTCAAAGCTGCTGCAGGTCAGGAAGTGGAGCAGAGGACCCAGGTGCTTGTGCAAAGCTCCTCTAAGTCTGACTAATAAACTTCTAACCACTTTTCAAATGAAATAGCTGGGACTGTGAGGTTCCTTGGAGAACCTTACCACAGCGGAAGAAATCAGCCGGTCCTATTAATGTATCTGCTTTGTGCTTCCACCTGGAATACTCCTACTGGATATGGGGGCAGTGACAATGTGAATGCAAGTTTACATTGCAAATGTAAGGCAAAAGATGTGCAATTGCTTCTTGATATTATTGCATGTTGCCAGTGCTTGTTGATGGGTTCACAGGGCCACTGCAGCTGGCTGCTAGGAAGACGTGTAGATTGTGAGGAGAGGATGGCAGTAAAATAATTAGTATTGGTATTAATATATTTTATTTTCTGCTAATTATTTAACTGTTCTTATCTGAACCCATGAGTTTTACTTTTTTTTTTTTTTTTTTAAACCTGATTCTAATCCCCACTGCAGGCTGTGTGTAGAGTGAGTGAGTGAGTGTCTGTGTGGTACTTAGTTGCCAGCTGGGATTAAACCATGACACCATGGAATTTGTTTCCACTTACACTCTAAGCTGCTTGTGTGCCAGTTACAGCTACTTTTTGACTTGGAAAAAAATGGTTATTTGAATTACGTCTTACTCTCAGTTTTATGTAGTTTCCTCTTGCCCACGTGTAAATACTGTATGAGGGCCACCATGCCCTCTTGCTCTTTGCATAAGTGTGGAGAGGCACCTAAACATGGCTTAGCAAACAGATATTCTATGCTATGCAAACTGGCTCTGTGCAAAGGGCATCCACCCCCCTATGTTGCCAGGGAGTGGGCTCAGAGGGTGGTCTTGTCTCAGGCTTCCCTCGTGAATGTGACTTCTGATTGTCTGTGTATGTTGCACTGGTTCACTCTCTGCCCAGTGACCAAAGGCATCTGGTTATGAAACAGAATCACAGATTAAAAAAACTCAAAACAACCACAACCAAAACCCAGCACACATCTCACCCAGCCCCACAAGAAAACAAACATTCTAGTTGAAGATATTCTTGAGTGAAGTACTGAAGGGTGTATGGAACACCTGAAGTGCCCATGAAAATGTAACAAAATATGTTCAGCTAAAATAGAAACACAAACACTAATTTAGTGGTAATATTTCAGTTTATGTGAGTATTGCGCCTTAGTTTTACTTTCCTTTATCCATGTGCAATCCCAGTTGTAGTTAAAGATCTTCTCTATCTTTTGGGTCTCTGAAAAACCATAATCTACAAGTTTTAAGGCAGTTGATAACACTGTGAAAGGGTTAATTTTGAGTCCCCTCCTGCAGTTTAACCCTTCTTTTTAAGAGGCCTAGTGACGGTCTCCTTGTCAATCTTCCAAGCTGAATCCCAGTTTTCCCTCACCTGGCATTATTTTTAGTGGAAGAAAATAGAAATATTTCTAGGTATTAGGATATTCTGTTTCTTTAATCCCTGGAAAGGCCAAAATGAGATGGAGAAAGATAGGCAAACCCATGACAAAATGAAGTGATGAGTTACCACTGTTGAAGCAGGGCAAGAGGTCAGGACTGAGGGAAGGATTGAAAAGAAAATGTGTGTGCATACATGTATGTGCTACTTTGCTTTGAGAATAAGTCAAAGAAAAGGACTGCAGATAAGAAGGCATCCGATCCTTTAAAGGGTTTGCAGCTTTTTGATTTGAAGAAACTGGTATTCTCATGGGTTAGGGGCATGTATGCAGGTTTTTTTCCTCACTAATCTCTTGGTTTCCCTGTAACTGCAATAGGGACTCTTCTAAGATGTAAATTCACATGGCAGTGCTCTCCTTGTATGCTAATGAAGAACAAGATAGTGGGGCAAACTCTCATGTCCTTTGGAAGGTGTGAAAACAAATCTAAGGGCTGGTTACAAGGAATGGTGACACAGGAAAACTTGGAGAAGATGATTGCCTGGATTCTAAGGCAGAAGTGCTTTATTGAAGAAGGGCTCATTAGGGAAGGCCCTGTTTGGGGAAGTGACTGACAAAAGGACATTAGGGAATGAATAGGAAGCATGGTAGAGACATGGTAAGGTATGAAAAGAGGTTTTGTAGGCCAGAAGGGAAATGAGGACACAGAAAGACAGATTGTAATACAAATTAAAGACATTTCCTTTAATTAATTCCTTTAAAAATTACTATTAACTAGAAATGAGTATTGTAAGTAGCTCCCACTAGGCTGTGCTTTCCTTGTACTAATTGAGCAGTTTCTGACCCAAAGAACTTCCAGCTGGCAGCTACCACTGGTCCTGGTCCCTGAGAACTGCTGGGGTGGGCATACCTTAGCAAATGAAGAACATGAGAGCAATTAGCTATCCACGAGTGGATAGCTGGAGAGGATAGCTTGTGGGGCCAGGTGTGATGTCCTTGGGCATAAGGTTGGGATTTTGGATGAGAAGACTCATGTCTGGAAAAACAACAAAACTTCTTTTCCAGACCCAATTGTGAAAAAGTGGAAAGGCAGAGTTTGGGAAGGTGCAGTGGGAACAGTGAGAGGACTCTCATGGCAAAAGAGAGTAAAGCACATCTTCAGCAGCAGGTGCCAAAGCTGGTGATAATTGTATTCTTGTTCCTAAGGGGAGGTGTGAGGCAGAAGCTCTTCTCTGCATTCATGGTTTTACAGACTCAATGGCTCGAGGCCGTACCACAGCTAGGGTACCTGATTGCTTCTCTGCCCCCTGGTAATGGAAGGAAATCCCTCTTCCTCATGCTTCTTCCAATGAAGAGTGGAGGCAGGAAGGGCAAGAGAGTGCTAGGGATACCTCTGCACCAGGGTATTGCAATGTGGACACAAACTGCACAACTGTCGCGTTGAAGTTTTGTGGGTTACTGCTGTGGGAGGAAGCAGAAACAAAGAGCCTGCTGCTCTGGCTCATCAACTTAACCCTTGGGCTGCTAAGCAGGATTTGTCATGCCAGGTCAGACCTGTTGTCTGCTTCATCCAGAGTCTTATTCTGGCAACATTTTTTGAAGCTGTATTTTAAATGTCTACTAGGGTCTTAAGTGAAAGCTTTATCATGAGAGCCCAATTATGTAGGCCAAACAGACAGTGAATGCTTCTTCAGAGGTGCTGTTTGCTCCAACAGATTCCCTCTCTGGTGCTTTTCCCATTCCCACTTCATTCTCTCAGGAACTGGTGGGGACTTAGAAATGTAATCCCATTTATTTTGCTCATTGGTTCGCAGGTTCTGTGCCCACTGAGCTAGGCAAGGAGATCTCGAGGGGAAGCCTGAGAGTAAATCCTTTGGGGTTTGCCTCCCTGTGAGCAGCTAAACTGACCTGACCAGCTCTTCTCCCTCCCCACTTCTCTCAGACAGACTTTCTCAAAAAGATCCTGCAGGCTTTATGTCACCTGGATGCATTTAGTCCTAAATGCCCAACAACAGCTCTCAACATACTCCATCATCAAATAAAACAAAGGCAACTTCCCACCCTTACCACCCATCTGTTTCTGCTAGAGTAATTTGAGTTGTTCCCTATTTTGTGCTTTTTTGTTCCAAGCTGATCAGTATAAATTAGAATCTGGTAAGTGAGCTTCAATCTCCATTGTTTTCCTGATATGGTGGTTCATTCACCAACAGAGCATGTAAAATACTTAATTTTAAAACCTGTCACATTCTGACCAGGTGTTAACAGCACGAGGTGTGCCAAGGGGGGTTAGATGGGACTCAGGCTCTGTTGGTATATAAAATATTGGCATTAGAATCAGCTTTCATGTTGTCCTAAATGACTGTTTCACCCTTGCACTCTCATTTTTGTAGTAATGATTAGCACACACAAGGAAAACATATTCTTGTCTTTCATACCATACGTGTAAGACAAAGGGATGGAGAAGCCCAGCCCACGAGTTACAGGTGCATAAAAGTGGAATGTAGGCATCATGCTGTTCATCTTTAAGGGGGAAGAATAAAGCTGGTTTGTGCCAGGAAGGATTTCCAGGAGGTTGGTATTTGCAGTGGTCCCAAGGACATAGTCTTCCAGATATGATTTGGAGTGATGCTCATCTATTGTGGGGGAAAAAAAAAATCAAGTTGCTACACAATGTTCAAGTTTGCCATACAAATTTCTTGTAGAAATTTGGTGGATGACTTTACTGCCCTGCTTAGTTCTGTCCCCTGTCCAGGACAGGGCTTCAAAACTAGCAGTGGACATTGTGCTGGTGACCAGGACAGCTCTGAGCAGGAAACCTCTGTATCCTGGGCAATGTGCCTCAGAGACTCCTTCCTCTGCTGCCACTATTCTAACACACCTCCTTAAGAAAGGAGCCACAATCTGCCCTATATTTGCTTCTCTTCATTAGAGACTTGGTGGTAAGGAACCACACCTTCTTACAGTCACTGCTTAAATACTACCATGCCTTTCACTACATCCACTGGGACTATGGGTGGGAGAGTAGCTTCAAGAAAGCAATGCTATTTTCAAGAACTGTGCTGATGAATTTTGTGCAGCCAGTGAACAGACTTACCAGGCTTTATGCTGAATCTAGTCCATGCTGTACAGGGTCTTGCATGTTTAATCACTGCTGTGTGTAGTGCAGAAATAGTAAAAAAAGTGTGTTATTATGATGCCTCTCACTGTCCACTCTTCATGCCTGCAGTTCACATCTTCAAAGCACACCACCAGTTATAATATGAAATTATTGTGATGGAGATGTGTAATGGTACTCCCATTTTTAAAACTGGGGAATTGAAAGAGAGAGAGAAGGAAGGGTGAACTAAATTCAGAGGCCTGGGACTTGAGAAAGATTTACATAGCATTTCGGAGTTGCTGGTCCCTATACTTGTGTTAAGCATGATGAAACATGCCTCTCTCTGGATATTATTTATGTAATCTTATATGCATATGTATATTACAATTCCATATGAGTGCCAGTCATCATGGAGACATCTTGTTGAGAGCCACACTGAGGTGTTCCCCAAAGAGGTTCACGTGACTGCATCATTTCATCAGACCCTCTCTGAAACCCTTGTCACTGGTGTCAATAGAGACTTTAAGTGAGTGCTGGAGGCAGTAGGTTTTGTGTGGGACAGGATGTTGTATTTGTTATTTTTGATCGAGTATTCTGAAGTGGCAAGATGAATTTGAAACAGTTATTCTTGGAAAAACTGCACTGTACAGAGAAAAAGTCATAATGTAAGAAAAACATAATGCCAGAAATAAAGGGTACAGGTACAGAGTAACAACAGTTGAGTTGGATACACTGGAGGTAGCAATGCAATGATAATGGTTTCTGCCTGCAGCTCCTAATTTGAAAAGAACTTTATGAAATCCTTACCATGCTTCCCTTTACCCTGCTCTGCCCCAGTTGATGTTACTCTTTGAACATGTTGCTTAGCTGTTCCCATTTTTCTGTGGAAGCAAAGCTTTCAAACAGAAACATAATCTCTGACCCTCTCACCTGACACCAGCTATAGTCATATAGCATGAGACTCTCCACTTACCACTGAACACCTAAAGCTGTAAGAGGACACATCTCCTTTGCTAGGTTGAGGTTCCAAAAAGCTTAGAAACCTGTCTTTCTTTTCCCTTGAGCCCAGAGAATACTATTTGGACAGAAATATTGAGGCTGAGATGTAAGTACATAGAAGATGAGCCTCCTTCCTCTTCTCTGTCTAGTCAAGTTGGAGAATTCAGATTCTGTGTTTCCTGAAAATGTTAATGAACTCTGCAAGCTGCTTGGAGAAACTAGAATGAGAAGCATGCCTAGCAGTTGGATTTCAGGCATCATGAGTCAGAACAACCAACTTGTGTTTCTTGCATCCTTAGTGTCCTTGGGCAGGTTATTTAACTGCTCAGGGATTCAGTTTTGTTTCCTATATAAGGAAAACAATAAACCTCATATGCACTAAAGGAGTGTTTAAGGGTTAGTTGATGCATACTTATAAAAAGCCTTAAAAGGGCCTATTGAGAAACAACCCGTAATTATCATGTGCATCATGATTACCTGAGATTGTTCCTCATGATTATCTGAGAGTGCTTCTACATGTGTATGTGGACACGTATGCACCCGGCTGGTTCGGGTACACAGGCTGCTGAGGGCACCTGCCCAGCAGCAGATTCAAAAAGGAATTCTGAGATTTGGAGGTGAAGTCTTCTGCTAATGTTAAATTACTTGCTTCAGTGGGAGTTGACATTTACTGAGGTATTACCTTTAGGAAAAGGAGGGGATGATGAAGGAGCAAAATAAGTACTCCTCCTTGTATTTTGGTTGTTGCAGGTCCTTTCCTTTATCTACAACATGCTTACAGGCAAGATCTTACTAGACACCCTCACCTTGCCTTAAAAGATCAAAGGCTCCTTCATTCAAAGGAATGAGAAGATATTTTATGCTCCACAACCCTTTTAAGCTTATGGCTTCTCTCCAAGGGAGGTAGCTCTAATGGTGTTTCTAGTGATGTGTCTACTTGTCCACAAGAAATTAAATTGAAGCACCTCACCTCTCCAGTTTACAAACTCTGTGCTATGCATACCATACATGCAAGAGTAGGTCACTGTCATGAGAAGCTGTGTGGAAAAGGCAAAGATGAATTTTGGTAACTCAAGTTCTACAACAGATGTTTAGTAGAAAGGTGTGGACTTTGTTTCAGTTCAGTGATATTACTGATCTTGGAGAAGTACAAAGAAATGAAAGGTGTGGTTGAAGGTGGAGTCTTTTAGTAGGGCAGCTTCCTCCTTCTCTGGATTTCATATGTATTTTTAACTTTCTTGCTTCTAATACCTTGAAAAGAAATGGAAGACCCCAAAGAAACACTGATTTATTCTTTAACTGAAAATTTTAATGTTCACATGTCTATAATCAGAGAATGTCTAAGACACATATAAACGCAGGACTGGACCTTCTTATTGAAGAGTTACCTGAACCTTCTTTAGGGTTTGACCAAGAACAGAATGCTGTGTGTTCAACTTGTGAGGTAGATAGAGACAGCAGGCAGTTTCTGGGGTAATTATTTGAAAACTAAAGAAGACTGGGGGCCGTTTTCACTGAGCGTTTTGGAGTGGAGTATGCCCATTCATCAAAACCAATCCAGGTTGCAGAACACAGTTAATTTTTGGATTAATTTGCTAATTCAAATGGTTGAAGTTGTTTTTTGGAAAAGTTTTAGAACACGTAAGAACATTCCATTTTGATATTTTCTGATTTATTTCTTTTTAAGTGGAAATTACTTAATAATTCACAAGGCGCCAGAGGTTAAAATCAAAGCAAAGAACTGTAATTGACTTAGAAACATTTTTTAAATGTATTGTCAGTTTATGCCCTTTTCTAAGACTTTTAGATTCTTGTACTGTTGTGGGAGAGGGCAACAAATCTCCAGAGGTGAGAAAATAATCTTGCAAACAGATTTAGTAAATGAGAGATGTTAAACCAAGAAGTTCTAATCATAGTTCTCTGACTGTTCATGCCACGTTGAACAAAGCAGAAGCTTGTATTATAACCAGGACTACTGCTGCTCACAGAATCACTTAGGTTGGAAAAGACCTCTAAGATCATCAAGTTCAGCCTTTGACCGATCACACCAATCACCTCCTTGTCTAACTACACCATAGCACTAAGGGCCATATCCACCACCGTCTCGCTTACCTCTAGGGAGGGTGACTCCACCACCACCCTGTTAAGTCTGTTCCAATACTTAACAACCCCTTCTATGAAGAAGTTCTTCCTGATCTCTAACCTGACCCTCCTGTGGTGCAGCTTGAGGCCATTTCCTCTCCTCCTGCCACTGGTTGGGAGAAGAGGCCAATCCCCACCTGCCTACAATCTTCTTTCAGGGAGTTGTAGAGACTGATAAGGCTACACCTGGGACTCCTTTTCTCCAGGCTGAACAACCCCAGCTGCCTCAGCTGCTCCTCATAGCACTGATGCTCTAGATCCTTTGCCAGCTCCATTGGACACGCTCCAGCACCTCAATGCCTTTCTTGCAGTGAGGGGCTCAAAACTGAACACAGGATTCAAGGTGCAGCCTCAGCGTGCTGAGTACAGGGGGGCAATCACTGCCCTGGTCCTGCTGGCCACACTATTGCTGATCCAAGCCAGAATGTCACTGGCTTTCATGGCCACCTGGGCACACTGCTAGGTCACGTTCAGATTCATTGTGTAGGGTTGCAGTACTGTCATCTGAAGATTGTGACACAGGCTGATTCTTCTTTTCAGGAAGGTTAAAAACCGTTTTTTTCTAATGTTGCCTTTTTGAATGCTTGTCTTTACATATTGGATTTTGAGCCTTTAGGTTACAAGTCCAAGGTATTCCCTGCAAACCCGAGTTAGAAATACTTTTATACCTATGAAAGCTACAGCTGTGTTAACCATAAGACTCTGGAGCAGAACTTTGAGGAAGAACACTACATTGTGCAAAATATGAAATCAGTCCATGGGAACTGGTAAGACCTGCTTTATGCTTTTTTTAGTACTGAAAGTGAGTTGAGAATGGTTGATAGCTTCTGAGAATCAAGGTAGGCATTTGACCATTCCTGTTTATTGACTGACTGACTACACAGAAGACATGTGAAAATGAATAATATTCTTCCTAATAAAGTTGCCTGGAGTTGCAAAGAGGACATGATTCATGCAGATTTTATTGGCTGGCCCTTTTTTTGTGTATGATGACAACCTATCTCAAACTGAAACAAAGTGAGGCTCTTTCATGCTTGCCAGAATATATTTAGCTTTCCATAACCTATTCACCTATTGTTTGGAAGCTAGCTTGATTGTTTTCTTCAGGAAAGGTGCCTGCTTTTGCCTCACTTCATTATCAATAAACAAAAATGCAAGGAAGATGAGTAGCTGATACAAGGTCACACACTGAACTATCTGCTCAGCTGCCTTTTGCACTGTAGACCAGTCTGACTTATGGTCAGGCAAATGAGGACCAGCAGTACTTATCTTCCTTTTCCTCTCTTTCCTCATTCTTCACATGCAAATCAGTCCCCCTCACAGTCAGGGATTTCTTGCTTAGATTCAATGTTTTGTACAAAAGCCACCAGAATGGATGCATGGATTCATGGGGTGTCTCCTGGCATTGTGCTGGCTGACTTCCAAACCCAAGTGAATGAATGAGGTAGAACTGGATTAGAGACTATCTGAGGGACAGAGAGTTGGTCATAAGGAGATCACAACTGGGCAGAGGGCAACTGTCTTTGCTAAATCTTTCATGATTCAACAAATGATGCTACATCTCTATCACAGGGTCTGGGCTCACTAAAGCTTCTCAGTCAGGGAAGTAAAGCCTTTAGATATGCTTGGCAGGACAGAGAGGGGCCCTGGGGACACTTTGAAGATAGCCTTTTCCCTATTTTACAGTTGTATCTAAAGACAAATGATTAATGTACTGTTCCTGCTGACAAGGTTCTCTTAAAAACATCTACTTCCTTGTGTGCAACTTAGTTTTTGGAGTGGCTGTTAAAAATTAGGCTCACTGTGGAGGCTGGGATGGGGAACTGCTGTTGATGTAGAGTGAATAGTACTCCTGTGCCTTTTGGAAGGGCAGTTTGGATCTCCTCCCTTGGTGCTTTTGTACCATGCTGTTGGCATGGCACTTGCCTGGCTGCTGCTTTCCCAGGCTGATCCCTGCTCCTTCAGGTAGGTCACCATTTCAGCTACTGTTTTCTGTTGGGCAGATCAAACAGTATCCAGTTTTATCTGCCGTGCTTTATCTCCTGTCATGAAAATCAATTTTCCCATCTCCGTGTGAGATAGACTAGTCCCTCATCAAATGCCTAATGTCTTCCTCCCTCAAACTCTTATTTTAACTTGTTTATGGTTTGACCAGGTAGTTTGTTATATTGCTACATGTGGTTTATACAGCTGGGCCTCTGAAAGGGAAAGAACCCTCCCAAACCTGCAGCTTACATACTTCTTTCTCCACCTCCTCTTCCTTCTCTCCTCCCTGCCCCCCACACCGGAAAAAAAAATTCAACTAATCAACGGTTGTATCTATTAAAATGTTAGTCTGTGGGATACTACATGCAAGAGCAAATCCTGCAGAAACCTCTTGCACCTGCAGGGGAAATGTTCCATATATGGCATCAAGGCTGGCAGAGACTTGATTCGGAATAAAATTTAAATGATTCTGGTCGTTTTGCCACATCCTGTTTCTCTCACTTATGCATGCACTATTTTGATAACCAGCAAATACTTCTCAGTTTGCTGGAGCTAAAGATAGCCTTGAATTGTAGCACTAGTACCCCGCTCCTTTAGAAGTCCTCAGGCTCTCTCCCCTTGGGGCCAGCCTCAAAAACTGGGGTGAGACTAAATTTCCTTTCTGCCATTTCTTTAGGTATAGCATGATTTCATAACTGCTTTTGAAGTGTTTCAGAGTAACCCAAACAGGAGGAGCTGCAGAGTTTCAATTTCTGGTTACTCAATGACCAGTGTCATCTCTGTCTTTGTTTCTTGTGATCCTTTGTTTTGTGTGAGATATGAAGTAGATGAAGAAAAGCAGTTGGTATGCTTCAATTTCCTGACTCTGCCTGGGGGCCTTCCCGTGTTAACTCTGTTTCTAGGATTAGGGCTTTTTTGGTATGTGAACCATTATCTAGATCCCTTGGCTGAAACTTAGAGTTTACCTTGATCTGATAACATGTGTTAATAGTGTAAATGCTTTGTATAGGGCTTTGAGTTGGACTAGTGTTTTCCTAATGAAGAAAACATGGCATCTCTCCTGTGAAGACAGCCTAAGAGAGTAAGACTTGTTCACTTTTGAGAAGAGGAGACTGGAGGCTGGAGAGGGACTTTTTACGAGGGCACATAGTGATAGTTCAAGGGGGAATGGCTATAAACTGAAAGAAAGTAGAATTAGATTGGATGAATTAGGAAAACATCTTTACTGTGTGGGTGGGGAGGCACTGGAACAGGTTACCCAGAGGACTTGTGGATGCCCCATTCCTGGAAGCGTACCAGGCTAAGCTGAATGGAGCTCTGAGCAACTTGGTCTAGTGGAAGGTATCTCTGCCAATGCAGGGGGTTGGAATGAGATGATCCTTCCAATCCAAACCATTTGATGATTCTATGAAATGAGGAGGAAGACTACAAATCCTGTTGAATAACTGTCAGGGATTAAAATGGAAAATTGGCTTAATAGTGCTCCACTGCTGGAAAATCCCACTCTGGGCTCCAGAGCAGTTTGTGTGCACATTCAGATGCTTACCTGTGCTGTTGCATTCAGCCCCAGTGAATACAGGCCTCTTCTTGAAGCTGAGATCTAGTTACAATTAATATTTTGTTATTCTCAAGTTTGAAGAATGACTGGGGTTTTATGCAGGTCTGTCACACATTTTGAAAACAAAGTTCTTTCTGACATTTGATGCTTTCTAGGCCTTTCACATAATCTTTGTTAAGATGACTCAAGACTTTGGTCTATGCATGCTTTTGTTCTTCCCAAGAGAAATGAAGATGTATATTTTAACCAGATATTTACAGAAGATTTTCATAGGACAAAAGTGATAAGGAGCTCCTGCTACAGGCTTATAACTTCTTCATGCTTCTTTTCCTTGGTGGAAAATGGAGATGCTAGCCACCCTGATGCACTGTAGCCATTTAAATAGCTCACAAAATCCTTGGCAGTGCAGTGCCCGATAGCGCAGAATGCTGCAGCTCCCATGCAGCAGCTGGGAGCCCAGCACTGGGCACATTCGCCATTACCACCAGTCATTTGCTATCTGTGGGTGATCTGGGGTGAGGATGAAGTCAGTGAGACTGTTCAGGTAAGCAGGTCCAGTATTTTGGGGTGCCTTGCTCTCATCGGCAATCCTGGAACTATGCAGCTAAGTGAGAGTAATAACATTTGGCTGTGTGTGTGGAGAGTTGTGTTCTTTCCATTAAACAAAATGTGACCTCTACAGGTTCTCCTTTTCTGGTGTAAACATGATGTCTACACCAACTGGGGAACCTCTGTACTAGTGCTGCTGATTCCAAATAAAGTAATAGTGACAGGACCCTTCCCTGGAACTTACTCTGTTAAATTCATAATGCAGCGGTGCAAGAAAATGAACTCATTGGACCAGATCCTTACAACTGTTGTAAATCTTGGTCACCTTATGGACTTTGCTGGAAGTGTTCCAGAGTACACAAGGAAATGAATGGGATCATTTTCCTTCTTTATTCCCTATCAGGACCACCACCATGTATATTTTATTTTACTTTTAGTATTTATATGTGGCTGATGCTTCCTGTCCATGACAGGGAAGTTGGAACTAAGTGATCCTTAAGGTGCCTTCCAACCCAAACCATTCTGTGATTCTAAAAAATATTTGCTTGCCTATTTGTTCCTCAGTGCTGCTGCTGACATTCTATGAGCAGTTCTGCAGGGTAGAGATGCAGTTTGTTACCAAGTTTCAGCTTGTGTTGCCCATCCCTTCCCCTTTCTCCTCCTTCTCTGCTTGGTGGAGCAGATGGTGTTAATTCCCATGGTGGCTCTTGATGCAGCTGAAGTCTCTTCCCTGATGCCTCTCCTGTATGAGGGAAACTCCCTGTGGCATTCTTGGAGAAGAGAACACACAGTTGATTATTATTTTTTGTTTATGATTTTTAAGATCCTATTTGGATTATATTTCTTTTGCTATACTCTTTCACTTCCCCTTCCAACCTGTCCGAAAGACCTGTGGTCTGAAATTCTCTGCAACCTGGGGAATATTGCTTTTCAATACTGTTGTAAGTTACATTATCTTGCATTCCTACAGACATCTACCCACCCACTGCATGTTTGCCTTTGTAAACATCCTCTCATGTTGATTGTACTTACATTTTTTTCAAGTAGAAATGCTGACTCTTTTTCATGTAACAAAGGTCATTCTATTGCTTTCTGTTTCAATTAAGAGGCTGAAGCACCATGAATTGCCATTTTTAATTAACCCATTCTTTAGTCCCCTTTTTTTTTTCATCCTTTGGGCCTCCTCCTATCTTGTATTATACAAGAACAACAGGATGATTGTTAAAACACATCTTCCTCTTCCCTGGGCCGCCAGTGTCTCCTGCCCACACCTGGCAGACCCCCTGTGATCTTTTTTGGACTTCTCCAACTCTAGCACCACATCCCTGTCTTCAATACAATTCATTGCTCTCTCCTGACCTTTCTGATTCTTTTCAACTATGTATTTTTCTCTTTGCAGTTAAGTCAGTGCCTTTATATAGGTGAAATCAGGAATAGAATTTCACCTCTTGTATCCGAATGCTTTATTTATTGTGCCAGCTTTTTCTCCTAATTCAGCTTGCTGAGTTGCTCCAGCATTCTCCTGCCATAAATGTCTCTATGCATTTTCATGTCTCACATAACGATGCCTCTTCGACCCTGTGCATTGTGCTGCTCAACTTTCCTCCAAACCTTTCATAAAATCCACTCCTTTTAGGCTAGCCTGCCTTTGCTGCTCTGCACCCCAGGCTTTTATGCCACATATGAAGGCAAATCCTGATGCTACTGATTTGAAATGTTGCCATTTGCTTCACTGAGACGAAGACTGAGTTCACTGTCTGCAGATTTAAATATTATGAATGGGGGGAAGTGGGGAGTGAAATGATAGGAGAAAAAGAATCATTAAGTTCATTACGCCTGCTGAACAGATCCTGTAAGCTCTTGCTGTTGAGGCATGTGTCCTCCCATGCTGCTGGTTTTTGTCACCTTTGCTGTGCTATGCTTAATTTAGATTGTAAATTCCTCACATTAGACTCTTTCTGTTTCATTTGTCCTTAATGCGGCATGCCCACAGATGGAATTGTGCAAATGTAGTAACTCAAGGAGAAGATGTAGTCTTCTGAAAATTTTACCCAGTTTAAGCAAATTTCAAGAAATAATCATAAATAAATCACCTTTTCATAGTACCAAACAGGAAATCTCTGGGCAGTGGTCAGGATCTCAGTGGAAAGTCTAGCCTCACTGTGTGACGGTGTAATGACCACAGTAAGGTACAGAACAGAAGCCTGTGCAGGAACATTTTGTTCATCACCTTTGTATCTGTGCCAGGCTGAGGGATAAAAATCCTTAAAATTCTTTGTACGGGCAGATGTAGTTTTCCTTTGAAAATATGCACACAGGACTAACCTCAGTATGGCCTCCAGCAAGTGTTCTCTGTGGTTCTGTGTTATTTGAGAGGACAAACAGTGATCCTGTGCTTTTTCTTACAGTACTATGCACAGTTTCCTATATCCTGTCTCAGGTGAATCCTCAAAGGCCTGAGCCATCCCAGTGACATAATGCTTTAGAGTAGCTGTGGTTTTGTGGAGAGCAGTGGGTTTGGCTCAGGCAGTCCTAATGATGTACTGAGTGGTGGTTATGGCCGAAATGAAAGAGGCAAGAATTGCTCCATAAAGCCAGAGCTCAGAGTGGAGGTGGGGGAGCAGAGCAGGATGTTTCTGGGGAGCTGCATGACTCTGCTGTTCACCCCCTTGTTCATTAGTAAGTGGCCTATGCCCTTTGTGGGTTACAGAGCAATGTATTCCAGTTACATCAAACTCTGATACTGCCTGATAGCCACGGCACAATGGATTCAACTTTATTTTGCAGCTATCACAAGCTAATTTCATTCTTGCTGAAGTCACTGGCTAAACAAAGCCAACATTCCTCTCTGACACATGTGAGATTACTTCCCCCCCACCCCCTTCTTTTTCTTTGTCTGCTTAAGGTTCATTTTAAAACACCAAAGACCTGATTCTCCTGTTGTTCCTGGATTTCACTGGTTTAATTCCTACAACTTGCACAGTTCTCTTGGTTTGGAGAGGTGATAAAAGAAAACCAGAGTCTCTTTCATGTTATGTGACAAGCCAGTGGTGGCATGGTGCACTGGGATAGAGCTGCTTCAGCTAGCAGTGAAGGTCTGTCTGTCTTGCTACATCTGTTGCTTTGATATTTGAACAGGACTCTTCTGAGCCAGTCTCTGTCACTCCTTAATTAGACTGTCACTCCAGGGAGGAAAGAAAAAACTCAACAAAAAAGCTGAGACAGGAATCTAATGTGGCTTTACTGAATGACAGGGCACAGCACAAAGCTGGCCTAAGAAATATGTATTTAAACAAATCACATTTACACATCAGCCCTTGAGTGAGCATCTTGTGTAATCTAAGATGGAATGTTGGGAAGCAGTTTCCAGCAGAAATCTCAGTACGTCTCTTGTAAGCACAAAGGTACACATGAGAATAGTGGGGAAGGGAAGTCAGGGATCTGCAGCTGGAAGACCCTGTGCCACAGGCTGTCCTGAAGGATGCTGGTGAAAGCACTGGATGACTGGTTGGGAATTTTTGTCTCCACGTGATGGGGTCATGTTCACCTGAGAAACAGCTTCACTCACTGTCCCTAGGATTTGCAGTGGAACAAAATGTATCACAGGAGTAAGTAAAAATTTTCAACCAGGCTGGAATTCTTGCTGTGTGAGAGACCAGAGTTTAGTGAGAGCCACTCTCAAGCTCCAGAGCATGTTTGAGCCAAGGGTAAGAATGGCCATTGAGGGATATAAAGCAAATGCAGAACACAGGCTTGGTTATCGTTTCAGTCACTTTTGAACACTGAGTGGTCTGTCCATTTAATTCTTATGAACAGGTGGTGTTTTTTTTGCAAGAAGCAAGAGTTCAAGTTCTCAAGTATATAGCTCAATTAGAGTGCTCTCACCTAGTATTTTTAGCTAATACAACAAGTTTAACTCTGGTATTCTGCAAAACAAGTGTGAAGTCTTAATATGTACCTTGATTTTCTTCCTAAGGTCAGCTGCCACTTTAATTTCCCCACAACCCTATTTTTCCTGCTAGAAAATATACTTAACAGTTACACAGTGTGGAATCTCCTTTTGTTTTGTTCCTGTACCATGGTATTTTCTCCAAACAATATTTAACCAGGGAGTTCATCTTTGGCATAACTCCTACTTCAGTAGAACTACATCAGAAACAATTTTTTTCTCTAGAAACCAAGTAATGGATCAAAGATTTATCATTAGAATATCTTGTACTCTGTGACCCTGTAAATGCTTTCCACATCAGAGGCAAGGCCTTCTTTAGGACAAATGAGATAACACACTTTACTAGTTTATTGTAGGCTTGTTTCTTGCCACATTTAAATAGATTTGACTGAAGTTACTTCTTGTTGCTGGATTTACAGATCTGTTGGGTTAAATCTTCTTCCTGATGAGCTCGTCTAATATTGTCATCAGGAATGGAAGCTTTCCCACAGGCTACCCTGCTAATCTGTACCATTACTAGGCCTTGAATATGTGAGATAAGTGGATTCTTCTTATTATTTCAGCTAGAAAGTAAATTGCTAAGCATGTGATTTAAGGTAAATCAATGTATTACTTATCTAAAGCAAAATAAAGTCATATAGAAAGACACTGAGTTAAACACATATATGTTTTAACCAATGCAGTTAGTCCAGAAATAGACATCTTTTGATGAGGGATGTTGCAATTATAAGCAAGTTGTGACTTCCTTGCTTCCAGAAATTACTGCTGCCACAGCCTCCTAGCAGAGCAGTTTGTGTGCTTTCATTTCAGGTGACATCAATCAGTTTAGTTCTGGCCACCACTTAAACCATTCAACCTAACCCAATTTCTTTTGCTCGATGAAAATTGGAAACCTTCTTCAACAAAACTGGGTCAGTAACCTCTGGTATAGTGGTGCCATCACCATTGCAGCTGATGCTAGATGAGGACTTTTATGCCCAGCAGAAACTGGTACAATCTCTGTAGGTAACTTGCTTTTTGGCACATGTGGTCCTGAAGAAATAGGCTCACTGTAGTACAGGTGCTGATGGTACTGTAATCTGACAGCTATTGACAGGGTTTTGATTCCCAAGACACTGTGTGAGGATGCAACTTTCATTACATTCTCTCAATGTATTTCTTTGTGGTTTTCCCTCCTCCTCTTTATTGAAAAATGTGGCTGAAAACCTTAAGGTTTTTTGGTCTTTGCTACAGATTTAAATGGCTCAGAACTGGGGCTTTTCAAGCTTCCCAATGATACTAATACTTGCCAGTAACTATTTTGTTAATGGATCTTCCTAGTTAACTATGAACCACCTAGAGAAAAATATGGTGGTCAAGGTGTCTGTTGACCTACACCAATTGATGGTACTTTGGCATCTAACAGATAAAGTACAGCTCTGGGTTCACTTCTCACTTGTCCCATCAGTATAAAGGGCAAAAGTTAGGCACACTAGGCAGAAGCAGTTGTGCAAATTCTCATTTTTGTACTGTACATCAGGGAGCCTGAGGTGGGAATAGCAAAATAAGTTCAGATTTAAAAGAAGAAAATGGAGTCTTTACTAGAATTGAAGTATCTTGGATGACAAATTTCTGAAAAGTAAAAATTACTTCCTCTACCACTTTTACATTTCTGCTTGCAAAAAGGAGTAGCCAAAGAATAGCCAAAACAGTGTGAAAGTGCTCTCATGGGATAGTGAGCCTGCAGGAAAGGCAGATGTTTCTGCTCTCCCAGAGCAGGGCTGTGCTCAAGTGGAATCTTAGCTCAAACTAGGCAGTGCCAGACCAGGCAGTTTGTGTCCAAATCACAACTGAAATGATTTGCTAGTGAGATTCCAAGGTGGCTGGCTAGAGAGCTGCAATAAAACCTCCCAAAGCAGTAAGTTAGACCTGAAACAATTAGCCAGCTTTGTGTGCCTGCCCCAAATTGCTGGTGTGTGAGAGAAGGCAGTTTATTTTAGTTCCCAGAGTTATCTATAGCCTTAAAATTTAGTTATTAATTTCCTATATAGGGTTGATTCAAGTACAAGTATATGTACATTATAAAATATTTATAAGGGTAGTTACAACATGGAAATATGGTGTCTGTTTCTGGCTGTACAAATTTTGGAGGAAGAAAATGGAAAAATACTCTGAACTGGAGGCATTAAAAGGGACTGCTAGCATGAAATTCAAAGTCAGAAGACTCAGGCATTAGATTTGCCATCTAGTTGTTTTAAACTGTTTTTCTTCCTCATCTCTGTATGAAAGTTGTGAAAAATGGCAATATCCAGATTTAAGCAAAGAATTGTGAAAACTGCAGTGTAAGCAAACAGAGGTGCATTAGCTTTTCTTTTCCTAGTGTCTTCTGTACAGTGACCTTCAGTGTGACTTCTGTTAACAGGAGGTTAAAAAGCTTTTGATAGGAATGTGAACTTTGAAGTTGGTTGTATTCCTATTACTGGAAGCTTTGTTACAAGAGATTTCCACCCTTCCCACCCCACTGTAGAGAGGTTTTTCTTGTGGATGGAACAGAAGGCAAGTGCTTTTCCCAGGAGAGCTCACAGCCTAGCATGAGTATTACAAAATCACCACCCAGCTCCTCTTCCTTCTTCTTATAGGAATAAGTTTTCCTTTTTGTTTTCATGAGGTCAAATTCACTGATGAGTTTTAGTGGAGTGTGGTCTGCCCCTGGTATCCATTTTACTCATATGATAATTTCTACAGAATCTCAAGCAATCCATGGTCTGTCAGGATGTCCACCTCAGGGGCGATTTGGGCATCTGCACAGTGTTCCATTAACATCAAGTGTGGGCTTTGATTCAACAGTGACTCAGAACTGAGGGCAGAATGTTGCTTCATGAAATACCAGCTATGCACTCTGTACCGCCTGGGATTTTTTATAAATTGCAGAGCATCCCAAGAGATTCTGATTTATTTCTTGAGTCAACGGGGCTTTGGTAGTTAGGGGTTGTTCTGAAATCCTTCTGCTGGTGATGTACTTGAGACATCACCAAGTACTTGATGTACAAGTACTTAGTGGTTGTACTGGATGCAGTGTGAGCTGATCCAGAAGCAGCAAAGTTTCTGTCTGTTTGTTTGTAACAGAAGATTGTTGAGGCTACCGAGAGCATTGGAGAGGCATATTTATTTATTTATAGACACACTGTTTACATATCATAGCTTGATGAAAAGCTGAAGTCATTACACTTGAACCAAACATGTGACTCTGTAGTTATCTGCATCACGCTGCGTGGCTGTAGGCCAAGGCAATATATGTATGTATTCTGAGCTGCAGTTGTGCAGCTGAAGCAGTTGTTCCTTTAGCTTGCCTTTGCTTCTCTGCTGAAAGTTAATATCCCCTTGGAGTGCCACCTAAGCTACTTTTAGATATCTCTTTTAAAAGTAATTCAGATTAGCATAAACAAATAATTTAGGCAGCAGGTCTCTTTACTTGAGTTTGTCTCAACTGATGGTTAGGGAATGCTTGCACAAGCCCCTTGGCTAGTGGCAAGGGTGGTAACTTCTGGCAAAGGCCTTGGGAATGAAGTGGGAAATGGCAGACTCTTCATGTAACGTGATGGCACTTGGAGGACATGTGACAAAGTAATTTTCTTTCATAGTTTTTTTCATATATAAGCCTTGTTTTGCTTATGTAGCTTCCACTGGCAGCAATATTAATTTAAATGGAATACAATGTTCATAAATTTTCCTTTCTGAATCACCACTGGGATTTAGTATAATGGGATTCTGTAGTGTGCGAAGGTGGAGATAGAGGGTAAAAAGTCACAGCACATGCAGAGTCGAACTCCATATTCTGCTATGGTTCATCCAGTGTAAGCAATATCACAAGGGTTATGCCTGTTTCTTATGAATGGTTCTTTTTGAAAGAGAGATACTTTTTGCTGATATGTTGACAAATGCACAAGAGTAATTGTTCTTCCTGTTGACAGGGTTGTGCAGATTACCCGTTCTGAAGGAATTTTTCTTCTGTCTCTCAGGTGAAGCTCCCACTAAACACTGCCTCTTTCTTCTTTGGAGGCTCTATTGGTGCACCTTCACAATATCATCTAGGTGAATAGGGAACCACATCTTGGCTTCTGTCGAGGGTATTCTCTTAATGAGAGATCCAGCCATGTTTTTTGTTATATTTGCTCTTGGAATTATATTAATGTCTTGCTTGCATGCAGAGATAAACTGGACAGAGTGGATAGATAGAAGGATGTATGGTTGTAGTGCCGGATGAGAGAAAAGGGGGTAGAGGAACAGTGCTGCAAGAAAAAAATAGCAGGAAAGTTGAACTTTGTGGCCTCATGGAAGGCCCAAGGTAGTGGGCACAGTAGCATCGACTAATGTTCCTGGGAAAACTCTCTTGTCCTCTTCAGATTGTCTGTATGATCACACTTGTTTTGCAGCATGGATGACAGAAAATGTGAAGGGGCTAATGGAGCAAAATGAGGCTGAGTTAACAAGTTAATGACTTCTGAGAGTGAGGGTGAAGGGCCTTGAGATACATTGAAACAACAGAGAAAACTCCTAAAACCTCCTTGCTTCCATCTCTTTCAAAATATGAAAAAAAATGCTGGACCAGTGCAGGATGTGTAGGACTTGCTGACTGATGGTGTAGGTCTGTAATTGGTTTTAGCCAGTGCTGCAGTCTTGTCTGCCAGCAGTTCCTGACCATATGTCCCAACCTGGCACTGCCTTTCCTTGTAGCAGATGTGAAGTGGTTAAGGCAAGAGAACCCATTGTGCTTAAAGCATTTTGCTTAGTTTTTACATCATTCTTTTACATTTACTGATTGTATGAGAGCTTTTGTGGCATAGGGGAGAAGACAGACATGATGGGAACAGTGGGAGGAAAGGGGTAAAGGACATTTACTTCAAGGTCAGTGCAAGCTACTGCTGTCTTTAACTGATTGTGGGACTGTGGCGCAGAAGGCACAGAATGGCCACGTAGTAGGCAAGGAAACAGATAAAGTGTGTCTGGTTGATTAAAATAGTGCAGGTGTTGAAGGTAATGTACAGGTCCTGTGCTTGGAGACGGTTCACGTCCCCATGCCCGTAGCTTCTCTATCAGCAGAAGAGCAGATAAATCCCTCAAGGGGCTCCTGTGGGGTATAATTCAGTAAAGCCCTCAGGAGGAGAGCTTTGCAGAGATAGGCAGTGTTTGTAGATTGAAACCAGGTGTCTGTGTTGACCAAGAAAGTTTGCAGCATTTACACTTGGCTGGAAGCGAGCAAGTTTCTCTGGCCTGGTGCAGACCTTTCTTCAGGAATTGGGACTGCCACTGTGTAACGCTGAGTTTGTGCTGCACGTTTTGGTGTGCAGCCTTCAGTGATAAAAAATAGAGCTCAGCAGCCTTCAGTGTTGCTTATTTGTCCTCATGTGTCTGGCGGAGTGTTGACTTTCACGGAGACTCTACCCTTAAGTAGGTTATATCAGGTAGCACCTGCAGGATAGGGAGATGGCACAAAGCAATTGATCTAGCAGCCCACAGCTGGGAGAGCAAGGGCAGGATGTTGTCTGAAATGTCTCAGTAGTGAAACTGACTGCTGTTTGCTTCTTTTTGGTATATACCCCTAGGCCCTGTGTAGTCTCCAGACCCTCCAGAGGGGGAAGAACAAGCCACCGTGCCAGCAGGAAAAAATTATTGATGGTATTGAGGGGCATGAAGGGGTGGTGTTTAATTTAATTTCAAATAGGGACTGTTGTGACATTAATGAAAGTGCACAAAGGTCTGGAGAAGGGACCTATTTGCTTCTCTCTTGCTTCCTTGTAGCTCTGCTAAGCAGACATTTCTGCTTACTCTAGTTTTCCCCTGTAAATGTTCTCATGTGCAATGATTTTGTTTAGATCTGTTTCTGTTAAAGAGGGCAAAGAGAGACCATTATGAATCCTCCAGAATGTGCTAGATTTAAAGAGAAAGCTGAGGTCTTGGTTTTACAATAAGACTGACTCCTCAGTTTGTTTCTGTATATTTCCAGTGCTATTAATCCGTTATGTGCTGTTTTACTATTTTAACATATTCTCACGTCAAAAACTACTCTTACACATAGTGTTGACTGTCATAGAATCATATAGGTTGGAAGAAGCCATTGAGATCATTGAGTCCAGCTATTAATCCAGCACCTGAGTTCCACATCTAAATGTCTTTTAAATAACTCTGAGGATGGTGACTCAACCACTTTTCTGGGCAGTCTGTTCCAGTGGTTGATAACCCTTTTGGTGAAAAACTTTTTTCCAAATATCCAACTTAGACCTGCCCTGGTCCAACTTGAAGCCATTTCCTCTCTTCCTGCCCCTTGTTAATTGGGTAAAGAAACTCACACCATAAACGAGCTTCCTCAAGGAAGTCACATTTTGTATCTTTTTATCTACCAGACATTTAACAAATGCACTTTTACCTTCTCCCTTGGTCAAAGAGACCGGCCATAACAAAATTTTAAGCATGTAATTTTGTTACTTTGTAAAACTGCTCTGCTCAGTAGTGTAATTCGAGTGAGCCCTGGCTTTCTGGCTGCACCTCTTTTGTTCCAGAGATGTTCCCATTTTCCAGCATTACACATGTGTGAGTGGAGTGGATGTCAAATACCATAGTAGTTGGTGTACTTTTGTTTCTTGCTCTTCCTTATCACTACAGTTGAGCACTTTTTCTTTCATATTCTGGTTCTTATAAAACATATGGGAGCAGTGGGAAAGAAGGAAACATACAAAAGTTCTTACAAGAGGAGCTGTGATGAGTTGTGGGGGCATGCTGCCTGAGATGCCTGCCTGGGGCTCTGACAGGCTGCCCATACCCTGCCAGGCTTCTCAGCAGCACCTGCCTGGCTCCTTGCTTTAGTAGGAATGGCGAGCAGCTGGTCAGCACTTTCAGACCAGGAGGTTTTCCACATAACAAAGCCCGTGGTGCTTCTGGGCTGGCTTCCTCTCGGGCTCTCATCTGATTTAAGTCAAAAAAGGATGTAAAGATAGAGTGATTTCTGCTGAAAAAAATGGAAAGCATGAGAATAAACCTGCAAGACATTGCTTTGACTGAAGTCAGAGCAGGGCAAGAGGAAGGGAATTACTACTTCTAGAAAATCAAAAGACATTCATCAAAAGGCAGTGCTGTGTATCCACCTGGCAGGAACACACAAGTTTATTTTTGTCCTGGGAAGCTGTTTCTGAATCTTTGAAATGTAGCCCTTGTTACTGCAAGTTGAGGAGTTTGCTGAGCATTAGACTGCTGAGCAATTCACTTTGCTACCTTTTTGTCTCCTTCCTTCTTCTCCTCCCCAGGGAAGACATCTCTCCAAGCTCCTGCCCCCTCCCAAAATACCATAGTAACCCACCAGCTTTGCCAGAAAATGCTTAGCACATTAGCGGGTTTAAGTTTCATAGTTGTAATCGTTCAGAAGGCCAAAGAGCTGCATAGATTTCATTCCAGTGTCCTTTCCAGCCTTTTGACAACACTTGGTGGGCAGAGTTACAAATGAAGCCTGTGGTACAGATGAAATATGAGTTGCTGCTCTGCCCAGAGAAGCAAATTGTGTATGTGTGGATGTGGCAGAGGGAGGAGGGCTATGAGGTCAGCTGGGTGTCTGTAGTGAGAGAAGTGTGAATGGCAAGAGTAAGTTTTCCATTACATAGTGTCCAAATAAAAATGGTTGTAGTTGTTGAGGTTATCTGTTCTAGAGTGAAAAAAAAAAAGGGTCAGCACTGCTCTATCCAGCATTCTCTTTAAATAAGCTGTATTTTTGCCCTGTTGTTTTGGCTCTCTTAGATGATTCCTGTAATTCTCTAAATTACTTCTGTAATTGCTTGTATGCCAGATTCTGCTCACAGCTTCCGGAGCATGACATCAGGAACTATTCTTCCCATGTTAATGGAGTGATGCTAATTTTTTTCTTCTTAATGTGATGCAACTGAGAGCACTTCTTGGTCCCTTCTGTATTAACACCTGTTAGCAAGAACAGACAGGCTCCCACTCTGCTGAATGGAGACAGAGAGTGGCTTATCTTTCTTGCAGATGTTACTGTCTTTTTGTCCGCTTGGTGTGAGCAGGCATGATGGAGCAAAGGAATGTATTGTATCTTTTCCATTCCTCTCCCTGCTGGTTAGGGGCAGCAAAAAATGAAAGGGGATTAGGGACCCATTAGCAAAATGATTGGGAAAATGCTTTATAAACTCCTATTTTCTAGAGCATGGGATCTGACTTTTAGGTGGTGGCTGCAGGCAGGGCTGCAAGTGGCATATATGCAGAGAGGATGCATACACCTACTTTCTTTTCCCAAAATTACAATACTGGAGGTCTTTGGTGTGCAAAAGCTGCTTTCAGGTTCTCTGACTGCCTGCCAAGTTCAGGCTCAGCCCCACTTTCACATCCCCTTGCAGCAGGCTGGCTCAGAAGCTGACCCCCAATTACAAAGGCAGATGGTCACACAGCTGAAGGACAGGACCTCACTTCTTAAGAGTCAGTAACCTAGTCCCAAGTTACTTCCAGCCTGGTAGCTCCTCCCTTGAGCAAGGAAAATTTAACTTTTACCTCCATGCAAAACAGTCCCTTCCAGTTCCCTTTGCCTTTTTAGCTCCACAGGAGCTTCTCTCACAAAGGTGGGATACTGCTGATTGTCTCCTGCACTGCTGCAGGCCACACAGTTTCTGCTAAATTTGGTCTTTGCCCCATTCTGGGCCTTGGTGCACTCAGCAGCAGCTCTGAGCTCTTCCCACAGAGGTTAAACACTATCAGCTGGCTGGTCAGAGGTGTCCTGCTTTGTGTCAAGTAGGTGCTACTGTATTCCCTTTCCAACGCTGCACAATAATGAGGTCTGAATTCATTAGGGAACAGTGCTTGAGTGCCCTGCAACGCAGGCTGTCACTACAGGGCTCTAAATACCTTTAATAACTGTTTGCATTGGTATTTCCTTGCTGCAGTGCAGAACCACCCTGTAGCTCAGTGGAAGTGTGTCTGACCACGCTGCAGTCAGGAGGCCTTCACCAGGAACACACAGGCTTGTGTGCAGCTGAGTACAAGTCGTGTGGCAGCATCCTACAAGGGCTGATCTTCAGTGTTTTCAGGATTTAAAAAAAAAATCTTTGCTCATTATTTGGAGACATGGTGTGCCGGAGTGATTGGACATTCTCTCTGGAGGAGGCAAGGGCTCAATCAGTAGTATCTACAAGGAGGAGCAGGGTTCACTTAGAAGTACTAAAGGAAAAAGTGCTTATGTTTGTCTGCTTTTTTTGCATACCCCTTCATTGTCCATGGACCAAGTGATAATTGTTTATACCAGGTGGTCATAGTTACTATTGTATTAAAAGAAAAATCAAGAAGGAGCATTCAGATTTTGCAGAATTGATAGATAGAATTACTCCACTCTTTTTGGGTCAAGGATGTGTCTAATGTAACATTCAAACAGACAAACTAAAAAATAAACAGACAAAAGAAGCAAAAACCTACATAACTCCAAGTCTTGATTTCAGTACTTCCCCAATATTGCATAACTTTATGAAGGCAAGTGGCATGTTTTAAACAGGTGTAGAGTTGTTCCTCACTGCTTCCTGTATTTCAAACCCTGCTATCTGATTGGAATGGGAGCACAGCTATTGCATGCCTGTTGCCTTGTGCCTTGGTAACCCTGGATCATGCATTCACTGAATCACCAGCCCCTTTGCTTTTCTGTGTCCGGAGCTGGCGCTCATCTCCATCCACCGCGCTCGCCTCCCGCTGCTTCTGCACATGGTGCAGTCATGCACCGGGCTGAGCTCCTGCTCATGCCAAATCCACCATGCTGTTGAAGGAGGATGTTACAGTGCTGGAACCAATTGAAGCATAAAGAAGCCAAGAAATAAATGAAAAAGGGAACTGTGTTTAAATCATCACATCAAATAAAGGAAAAACCCAAATAAATGTGAAGAGAACATGAAATTTTGTCTTTGATGTTGTGTGCTGGGAAGGTTTCAATCTCTTTTTAAAGCTCCTCCTCCACCCTCTTGCTACTTATGGGATTGTATCCAATATTCCAATGTTCATGTAATGCCTTGACTTTGCTATCATTCTTCTTGGGATAATTATAGGTTAATATAATGTACCTATTGTTCTGTTCCACAAAGCAGCACTGTCATACGGATGGCAGGGGTGAGGTGGGGGGGATCTTTGTGTGTTCTCCTGCATCCACATTGTATCTTTAATTAGTGTTCTTCCTTGTCTTTTTTATTTTAATTTTTTTCCTTCCCATGGTACATGCTAAGTACTTCCCCTTCTCAGACTGTTGGTCTCTTTTCCCAGTTACACTGTTTTTTTGGTTTTGGCTGAGTTCACTCCCATCATAGCAGGTTTGCCTTTCAGATGAAAACAACATGAAAACCAAGTAAGGAGTTACTGGTGTTTACAGAGAAAGCAGATAAATTATTCTTTCCTAAAACATATTTGTTTGGTCTTTTGTTATCTTGTATGATTTTTCCTAAATTCAGAGAGAAGAAATCTGCCCTGTGCCCAAGGGCTCCACTCTGCATCTGGGCCCTGCTGCACAAGGCATTGCATAAATATGTACTAACATGGTCCCTGACTGGAGTGCTCACACGTTTTTTCTGTAACAGGATTCATCTTTGCCCTCCAGGTGCAGGTGTGGGAGACTGCTGTTGAGTGTTGTACAGCGGTTTTGGTGCTGGGTCTTCCATTGTGTTTGCTAGACAGGGTGCTAAGGATAGTATTGTGTGCTTGAGAACTATTAAGGAGAGGTTAAAGGGCCCAGCTAGTCTCAGTTGTTGTACCCAGTAGAGGAAGTTAGTTCTTAATTGGTGGAGTTCTTAATTGGTGTCATCAATTGTTTGTTTTCTATTGTTGCCACCTCCAAGATAATATTCAGAGTTAGTGATGTATTTTAACCCATAGGTTCATGTAGATTAGATACTGTGTATTTTGCTGTAAAGTACTTTTTACTTTTGAGTCAACTAAATGGTCTGGATGGATGGTTCCTAACTAGCCCATCAAAGTGAAACAGTAGTGGGCTGTTTTTTTTTTTATTTTTCAGGACTTCACACAACTTCCTTCACTTTGAGTGGGTTTACCAGAATGATGAAATGGGAAACCTCCAAATGATTGTGTTTTTGAAACCTATTGTTATAAAGGAGGGGATTATAGATTTTGGAAAAATCTGGATCAAAACCTCTCTGCTAACAATGAGTGTGCCTTGAATACATGCAGCTTCCCTTCTGTGAATGGATGCAAGTGTGTTCTGTGGTCAGAACTCGGTCTCCTTTTCTGCAGCTCCTGGGCTTCCTCTTGCTCCTGATGCACAAAGCCAGAACAGTTTCAACTTGAATGTTTCTTTCAAAATGCCTTACATGAATCTTGGAAAGGTCTGAAGGCTCATCCAACTTTGACATTGCTAAGTTCTTCTGTGACAGGGAGTGATTTCTGCTGTGAAGTGTTTAAAATCATTGGTCTCTGTACACCTTCACATACTTGCAAGTCTGAAAAAGCATGGTGTCCCTCTGTGAGTGTATGGAATGGAGTAAAACAGACTTAGTGGATGGAAGTGGACTTCTTGAGAATATGATCTTTCTACGAGAAAAATTAACCTCTTTCATAATGATAATATGTAGAATTTTGTCTCCAAAACAAAAGAACCAACACAGATGTACAATTTGGCAAACCACTAATGTTAAGCAGCCAGCCTCTTTGTCTCTGGTGTAATTCCATGGGCTTCAAGGGAATTACACCAGTGGCAGTGAATCTGCCCTAAAATGCCTTTGACTAAAATTTGTTGGTTTCTCTCTGGTGTCCTGGGTAATGCCAAATCAAATATGATGTTTTAGAAATGGATGAACTCTTGTGTGCTCAGTGCTGCATGGTGAGAAACACCCCCTGGTACGAGCACACAAGCATCCACACACACATATGGAGTGCTTTCTGGGGATGTTCCCAGAACCAAGGCGCTTGCCAGGTGGGATTGCAAGCCAGCTCTGGCTGTGTTGTGTGTGTTGGGGAAGCACAGGGATGTTCCTCACAACTGCTGCTTGCCTTGTTCTTGCTTATTGTATTCCCCCTTTGTATCCTGAAGTGGAAACCATAGGTTAATCCCAGTCAGATCCTGCAAATGTTTGCCCCTGTTGGACCAGACCCAGAAAAATTCCTCCTGCTGGCTTCAGTGTATTTACATACCACAGGTCATTACAAGGTGGTGCTCACCTTTGTATGCATTCCCACATGTCAAAGCAGAGATGTTAGCTCATTTTTCTTTTTTCTCCCATATTTCTTCTATTTTCTAGGTTACTTTTTTTTAAGAGATAAGAAAGCGAAAGGAGTGATCCCCATGGGTCCTGACATCTGCTGCAGTCATTCTTACAGACTCAAAGGAGATTTAGGGAAGGAGAGGAAACAGTCTGGCTGCAGTCTCTTATTGTTTCTCTTTCGTGGGCCCCCACCCTGCACCCTCCTGGGCCTGCAATCCACTAACTAGCTCCTCCTGACTCCAGCTGTCATTTTTCCTTTTTATCTATTCCTCTCTCAAAGAACCAAATGTCATCTCTTGTGGTTCCCTTAGCTGGGGTCAGAGACTCCTTTATGTGCATTACGCTGATCAAGGATTTTTAACTGGGAATGAGAGCAGTAATCAACTGCATGGTTGGGGAAGGGGAGAGATTAAATCTGAGAATTGCCAGTGATTGCCCCACGTGAAGAACAGCAAGCAGCTAGCACAACACATGCTATCATTATGCTCTTATGATTATTTTATTCCCTCAGTGACAGTAAAATGCTATCTATAGCAGAAAGGTAGGACAAAGTCCACCCTTGTTTAGCCCTGTGGTATTCAGTGGATTTTCTGTGGGGTAGAATTGGGAGCAATTAGATTTATTATTTGGAGTGACTCATGTTTTCAGGACCCTCTGCCTGGGAGATTTCAAGAAAGGGAGAAGGGAAATCAAAGGTATGTTTATGATCTAAATTGGGAGGCCATTTTTGTTCAGAAAAGAGCAGCCATTTTTATATCCAGTCTTGATTCTGTAGCTGTGGAGAAGTCATTAGAGGGTGTTGTGGGACGGGACTTCTGCTGTGTCCTGACACTTCAACTTAGTCAGCAAGTTTTGGAGCATGATGGCTGAATGAAAGTGAGGTGAATAAAATATAAGCATGGTTCCTGATGCTGCTTCAAGCTCTGCCCATGGTTGATTCTTCTGTTTGTTCAATACAGAATAAAGCTTCAGGGGCTGCAACAGATTGCAAACTTTACGTTTCACAGTCTGTGAAGGCATACGTTACACAATGAGAATTACCTTTGGATTGATTAATTACTTTTATTTTAGTAGCCAAAACTGTCTCCTTCAGTACACCCTTTTAAAAGTCTTGTCAGTCCCTCTAAAATGCCCTCTGTTGTTACAGAGCTATAGGAAGAATAGTACAAAGTGTCCTGATTCTCCTTTTGCACTGATGTAAGTCAAGAGTACTCTGAAGTACACAGAAAGTGGTTCAGTCCTCTTATAGAAGAGCATTTTCTTCATAAGAGAAAAACAGACTGTAGTTAGAGTTGGTTTATTTGAGGGAGACCTTCTGGGTGGAGAAAGAAATTTCCCTCAACTCAAATTGCCAGTTTTGGCTAAGATGTGTGCTGGTGTCTAACATACTAGTATTATTCTGGTTTTATTGACTAGGCATTTGACAGTGATTTTGTTCAAGCTTTCAAAATATGTTGCTTTCTTAGCAACTCCAGCTCCTAGAAGCTGGGAACTACATGAAATTTCCAGTTTTATTGCTGAAATTTCTGTCTCTATCGACTGTAGAAATATTTACAACTAAAATAATCTACTAGTTCAGAAACAGGATCCAACTCATGACTTTTTGAGCCATTTGGTTTGGAAATATTGTAAATACTTCACTGCTTTGAAAGATGAAAATATGAAAATAACCTGGTTTAGTGGAAGGTGTCCCTGCCCATGGCAGGGCATTGGAACTAGATTATCTTTAAGGTCCCTTCCAACAGAAATCATTTTGTGATTCTGTTAAATGTCAGGCATGGGTTGCTGCTGGAATACAGAAAGAAAGGTGGGAAAATCAGGATGAAAAAGGCTTATTTCCCACAGGTCAGGGGCTAAGCTTCTTGAACTTGGACTTAGTCCCTTTGCTGCCTACTTTAGCAGTTAGAATAGATGTACCTGAATCTCAAGTTTAAGATGGAACCTATTGGTAAAGATCCAATCAAATACTACATTGAAAAGGTTCCAAATCTGGCCAGATTTGGAGCTGTATCTGACCTGACTTTTCCTACTTCCCTCTACCATGATGGTTCAGCTTTATCACTGGGAATGGGCCTTTAAATAAAGTTTGAGGTCTGATCATCCCTTGTATGCATTGTGATTCGAAAAGAAGGATGGATAGGAGGAGTCCCCAGTCCTAGACATACTTTGTCATCTACTGTCTTCTTGGTCTCCTTCTTTGCTTTTCTCTGCAGTATGGGATGTGGATCACCTCCTGACATGATATAAGCACATTTGCCTCACAAATCCCTTGGAATTTTGCATGCCCTAGAGCACTGGTGATGCCAGTTTTGTCTTTCTTGGGCAGCTTATAGGACTTGAGGAACCTGGTAATTTTTTTTTTTTTTACTATAGATCTTAAGTGTTTTTAGAATACTGGGAATTTGTACCCTGTTTTTGTGGACCTTTGTGTGGTAAATGCCTTGTACATTATTTTGTAGGGTTGGCAGAGACGGGGCTCCACTTTTCAGTTTGTAATTTCCAGTCCTTTGTTGTTCAAAGACACACAGTCCCTGCTGTGTGCTGTTCCATTTACTGCTCCCTTTTCAGTCTTTTCTTGCCATCTTTCCTTACTTATTCAAATGTGTCATTCCCAATGGTATTGCTGTTTTGTTCAGTGGGAGCCATGATTAAAAGTTTCCCCACTGGACTGATTTGATTTGATACCTGTCTTTTCAACCTCACAGTCTTTGAACAAATCCCCCAGTACATAGGCAAATACCAACACCAATGCTGTGGCCTCATGCTTCTTCCATCTTGTGCAGCTTTTTACCTTAGTAAAATGAGTGTAAGTCTAGGAGAAGTTGAAACACAGTTCTTAGTCTATGCCAACTTTAATGGCAACCAAATGTACAATGTCATGGGGAAATTATGTTTCTGAAGTCCAGGTCTTAAACCTAGACCAAAGGTGAACTGTAATTTATCATAATTTACCTGTTGTTACAATATTAAATGCTTTACAAAAGCAAGTTGCATTTTTTCTGCTTCCACCCTTTAAAATTTTTTTGTAACGTTCCTCTCTTCAAATGTACTGACAGTTGCATTCACATGGAACAATATTACTGCAGTAGCCACATGGTCCTTCAGGACATTATATAAACATGTGCTTCAAGTGACTATAGAACATGCAATCCTGAAGGAAGCAGATAATTGCAGAGACAAGCTATATTTTTACTGCCATTTTTGGAGCACTAACAACTCTCTAAAAAGTAGATATTGCTAGAACTTAGTCCTCTTCTTTCTGTAGAACCAGGTGTTCTGGGATTCTTCTCCAACATTTTATCAAGATTATCTCCTTTAAGTAGGCAGAATTAACAGAAAACAGACATCAAAGAAACCTAAGCACAAGCATGCAGCATAAAGATTCTGTAAAGTGTCAGATTTGGGATATTAAAAACAATCTCAAAACCATGTCATCCTCTAGTAAATTATAGCCATACCAGTTATCACCTCAAAATCCTCTAGGAATTTTTTGCCACAGATGCTTTCCAGATGCTGCAGCAGTTTCCAGCTGTTTCTCCACTTTTGCATGCACCAGACAAAACTGAGAAACCACATCAGCTGATGGGCAAATTTATGAAGGGTAAAATGGAGTAGGAGGTACTTAGTAGGAACAGACATAATTCCATCTAAGATGCCACTGGCTGAAGACACAGATGCCAGCCATTTATCAGCTGGCTTCATACTGAAGGTTTGTTTTAGTTTAGTGTGCTCTGCACTTGGACTTGCCCTATTTCCTTCAGTCTTCTGGCTTGCTAGACCAAAAGGAGGAGAGAAAAAAGAGAGCCATGAACTTATCATTCATATAAGTGTATAGTTTTCTTATAATTGAACTTCTCTCTGGCAAGAAATCACATGAAAATGAAGTTATGAGATTGCCCTAGCTCTGCATTACCCCCACAACAAGAACGACCTGGAAGAGTTTATCTCAACACATAAAATGTCAAATGAACACCAGGCATTCTTTGTATTCAAAACCCATATGTGAGTTCCTGTAGCTCCTCTTAAATGAAGTATTCAAAGTCATTCATGGCAGCCTTATACCCAAGAATCCATGTGGCAGTGATTAATTTATAAATATATGCAATCTGTGTATAGGCAATGCTGTAGATGAGTGATAGTAAAACCTGAAAAGTTTGCTTCTTGAATGGGCTGAGAGGGAGCAGCATGATCAGCAGGGTGTGGTACCTGCTGCTGTGCTGTGGTTGATGCTCGGCCATCATTGTTGTGTGTTGGTGTAAGCTGTGAGCAGATGCTTTAGTGCACTGCCAGGCCGTCACACCGTGACTGGCTCGTACAGCTCTGCAGCTGTATTTTCTTCCTGACTGCTGCAGAGAAGACTTGCTTTCCATCTCTCCATCTTTGTGCTTCTCTCTTTGACTGCATCGCAGTAAAGAACAATCACTAGTTCTTTGAAATATTGGCTAAGCCTGCTTGTTTGTTGAGCAGAGAGGCTCTGATTAAGCTACTGATTCCTTCAGAGCTCAGATGTGATGTTTTAAGGAACTCCAGCTGAGCTAGGTAATACATTCAATTGTTTTCCCTTTTCTGCAAAAAGTTTCCTGTGTTTCATTGAGTCACGTAGTGCTGTCTCCTAGTTCTTATGCTGAGAAAAATTTAGTGTGTAACTGATGAGTGTATGTTACACAAAATCTCCAAAGAGGATCTCAAGGGCTTTTCTTTCATAACCCTCACTAAAGATGATTAGATTTTTTAGCGTTCCATGCATGCGGCTTGTGGTTCTCGTTGGGAAGAAGAGGGGACCCGTTGGAGAGAAAGGAGACCACCATCCTGTTGTTCAAGTGATACAGCCAACAGAGCTGTTATCAAATAATAACAGTTCCCAAGCTAATCACAAATGAGAGCACCCCACAGAGGGCAGAAGGCATTTACCCGCCTGCTTTTACTCAGTAGCAACTACACCAAGAGGATTCGTCTATGTGTGATAGTCCTTGGAAGAAGACTTCCATGCCCTCCTTACATGTGACCTTTTTGCAGATCCTTTATTTTAATTCTCTTCTCAACTCCTGCCCATGGAGACACTCTTCCCTTCCCCCTTCCACTGCCTTGGAGCTGTTTTGCTTCTCCTGATGAATGTCAAGTGTTTTGGGCCTGCAGCCCTAATGGGTGGGGGCTAAGACTTGGATCTACCCCTGAGACACAGTGGAGCCAGCAAAGATGGGTTATTTTAAATTGTGTGGTGACAAGCCTTTTTTTTTTTCCCCTCCCTTTTTGTTCCCAGAGGATAGCTGGGGAAGTTTGCTGTGCCAAATGGTTGGAATGTGTTTTTTCTCCTCTTCCTCCCCCTTCAAAACAAAAAGAGAAAACTTTATGCTGTGAATTCTGTTAATTGGGAAACATAAATTCAAACTGTAGTGCAGCATTGCTGGGCCTAGGCACCTATTGAAGTTTAATGAGGGAACAGCAGCTTTCTCTTGCCCTCCCCTCTTATGCTCTCCCTACATCAAACTCTTTCTTGTGGTGCCATCCTGTTCCTATGGGAGTATGGGAATGCCTGGGAGAGTGTGTGCATTTGTCCAAAGTTCTCATGGGTCTGAATGCAATAAGTGACTCCTTTAAAAAAATGCAGCCAGAGTGAGGCATGGACATTATTCCAAGCTGAAGTTAATTGGGTAGCCAGTGTAGGAAAAAGAATGAAAGATTCCTCTGGGTTCCTGCCCTAAGTGGCTGCAAGCCCATCGAGAGAAATCCACTCTGCAACAGAGATTTAATGGTTTATGTGCCCTGACCATATGTTTCGGACTGATGACAGGGTTCCATGATGAATGTTACACAACTTTTTACTTCTTGTATCAGGCCTGATATTTTCTCTGAACTTGATAATGAAGTTATTTCCTTCTCACTACTGACTGGCTGAAGAGAGATCTCATCAAATCTAAAATACAAAATAAGAATCATTCTCCTTGTTCTAGCTCTGATAATGGGAATAAATGGGTTCCCATCAGCTTGTACTGGATATAATGGAGTCCCTTACACAAAAAGCCAACCTGAGAGGGCCTTGATCAGAGCATGAATGGGAGTAAAATTAAACTGAGTGTAATAACATATACTTAGCAAAGATAGACAAGTTCATCTGAAATGGCTCTGGAGTGAATGCCAAAAGCAAAAGCTTCCCTTTGGCACTGATGTTTCAAGAAGAAAAGCAATTCACATAGTGGCAGAAAGGTAGCTTGGAAGGGTAACAGGAAGAGAGCTTGATTAGAGGGCCCTATGAGTCCCAAAATTTATTAAAGCCAATGCTGATTGGCTTTGAGATCTGCTGCAGTAAAAAAAATAAAACTTACCCTTGGGTAGAAATGCTTCTTATGGTGGTGCAAGACAACTGTTCATCTTGAGTGCCACAAGGTATTTTAACCTACTGGTAATATTTTACTGCTTTTGCCTGCTAGCTCATCTATGTTTATGTAACATTAAGCATTGAAACTCTTATTTTTATCAACTTTGCCAAGCAATTTTATAAACTGCTGCTGATGCAGCTCTGGAAGTCTGGGAAGGGCTGCTTGCTTTTGCTTTGAGAGATGGGATATAAGGTTAGAGGGGGTGGATGGTGATTGCATGAGCAATGCAGGTCAGGTTACTGTTGGATTCCTCTTGCAAGATAAGTGAGAGCCCTCTGAAAGGTAATTATTGGAAAGCATAAATTCCTGAGATAACCTGTCCAAGAAGAAATACTGACAGGAGCAGAGGCCATGTGTTAAAGGCTAGCCATTACTCCAGGGCAATGGGCAAACCTCTCTCTCTCTCTTTTTCTGTAACCTCTCTTTGCTCTGACAGTTGACTCCTGCAGTTCTTTTCCTTCAGTTACTTGTCAATCTTTTTCTTGTCCTGTTTATAGACCACTGTCATGCTTGTCTCTATCCTGTGCTAATTGGGGTGCAGACAAGTGGAGACTGTATTATGCAGTTTAGTTCCATGTCCAAACTCTTGTTTAGTCATTTTCTTTGCTTGTCATTGTTATTGTCACTGCAGTGTTCAGGTAGCTTTTACAGGATATCTGGGAAAAAAAAAAAAAAAGAAAGGTTACTTTTGTATTTCTTTAACAGATTTTGGTAGAGAAGAGCTTCAACTAGCTTTCAGCATGATCTGGTGTCAGCTTTGTCTCTGAACCAAGAAAATTACTGGATGGCAGTTGGGGAAGGAAGTCTTGCAGAGTAAGAAAACAAATTTCAAAGGAAAAGATGGAGCAGAACTAGGAAATAAGAAAAGTGACTTCTCTTTCTCTATGGCTTTGTTATGCAAAATCTCTGTGTCTCATCTGTAATGTAGAGATAATGGTGTCTACCCAGCTCCTATTTCCACTGTTTGATTGATTAATGACTGTCTCGTGATCCCTAGATTACACTATTGCGACCCGCAGCTTTAACTACTGCAGTGTATTACATACAGAAAGAAAATGGAACCAATGTGTTAGCTCTGGCTAGTTCCAGCTGGGAAAACAGCTGGAAAAATGATAAACTGACCTGAACAGCCTTGCCCACGTGTATCTGCTTCTAAGACCTCATTCTAAAAGTGCACTGAAGCATGTGCTCTCTGTTCAGCTGCCATCACTGTTCAGCAAGACATTCAAGTATCTGCCTAACTTTGAGTTGAAGGGGACTTGCACTCTGAATAACGTGCTGTGCTGAACTGGGACCTGATGCTTGATCACAGGCAGGGTTTCATCACAAGTGTTTGAAGACCTCAGTCAACACACAGGGCCAAAAGTGACTCTGAGGTCTGCCCTAGCATGATGGGGATATGCATTAAACAACTGGGGTCTTTCAGACTTGCCAAAAGAGTAAGTTATTTGAGTAGAAAAAAGGATTGTTATTTTGCAGTGATAATTGCAGCAAAACTATTGCGGGCTTTGCTAATTGTTAAGTGAATTACAAAGCTTTTCTATTTAATTTAACTGTTCTACAGTAATAACCACCTCAATCTGATACTTGAATTAAGGTGGTGTTGAGAACAGGAAGCAAGGCAGAAGAAAAAGAGGTGCAAGGAAAGTCCATTTATATGGGAACGGCCATTTGAGTTTCTGAAAGCTGGTTGTGGCAAGCACTTTTTCTTGACTTTATTAGAGAGTTCCTCTTGGGCGCTGCATAAATATCTGCAGAAACCAGGGCACAGGTGTTTGAAACATCACTCCTCAGAATTATATATTAGTATTTGCAATGATGGTTTGCTCTGCTCCCATGGGATGTGCTCCAGGTGCAGAAGATCCTGTGCCTAGACCTTTGAGTTACTTCCAGTGAGCTCTCAATACAGGGCATTCTTTATGCTGGGGAAGCTGTGAGATGATGTGTTGGATGCATCTGTTTCACCTCTTACAATTTTTATTGTTACTTTTTGAGGAGTAATAATGAAACTTTAGCAGAGGAATGACCGTAATCTGCCCTGCTTCCATTTGTGGGTAGAGCTGGGGGAAGGAGGTGAGAAAAGGAAATCTAATTCACAGTTATCTTGGGAATTCCCCTATGTAGCATGAGTCAAGTATATCCCTGCTGTACGTTTGCCAAGGCCAGCAGATTTATACAAGTACCAGAATGATTGTTCCTGTGTATTTAAGAGAAATAATAACTCAAAGAAACATAACTTTAGTTATCTAGCATGAGATGATTTTACAGAGAACAGAAAATATAATTTTCTCTTTTGATAATTATTGACTAGGTACAGTAGATTTTAGTGTTTTCTTACATGTGTATTCAGTTTGTCACACATAGATTGTGACCAAGGACCTGAAAGTGCTAACCATTCAAGATTAGTAACTTCAAAGTATTGGGTCTAGCTAGTTTTTTTCCCAAGGCTGACCTCAGAGGCGAAGTAAACTCTAATAATTATGTGCTTTTATGTTAGATCTGTATAAATCTCTGCTTTGCTACTTGTGTGATCATTTTCACCTGTGCAAAAAGGATTGTTTCCTGGAGCGGCATTTCCTTTGCAGCAGGAGATACAAGGTTCCTACAAAAGAGACAAGCCAGCAGAAAAATGTGAGCTTACTAACTCTTTCTAGTCAAAGGACAGAAAGTACCTAAAATATTAATGTAATAACAGTTCAATGTAGTGGGGAAGCTTGCATGCCATTTAGGAACATTTGTGCTACTCTTCTACTTGCATGTTTACTTGAATCTCTTTTAAATTCTGTCACCTGAATTGAATGGCACTGTATATTTGTCTACTAAATAACTGCACAAGGTGCAGGGGAAATCCCAGCCACAGAACTTCCAAGAGGGCTAACAGAGGTCATTCAGACCAGGACCATGCTGTAGAACTTGGATGCTTGGGACTCTGATATGGCTTAAAGCATGGGGCAAAACCCCCCTGGTCTTTCCTGGCATCTCACTGCCTGTTGAGCTCTGGTGGAGATATGTAGCTTCATGAAAGATGAGATACCTAGAGACACATGAAAAAGAATGCTCTTGTCAGCTTAGCTGATGTCATTTGGGCCAATGATGTAACTTCCATTTGCATTTGCTGTGTCTCCCAAAAGGGCTGTGCTGGCTGAGTGACCTAGCTGTCACCACTGATGGTGTGGACAGATTTTTTCCCATTGCAAGCAAACAGGTGTGCCACTTGAAGACTAACCCAAGCTGGTTGTACTGCTGGAGATACCTCTGGAGGCAGAAGGGGTTTTGTGAGCTTGCCCTCAGCTCTTCCAGGCAATGTCAGCTGGCTTTGCTCGAGCGATCGAATGGCCTTGCTTGAACTGAGTCAGGGAGCGCTCACACCAACATTGCCACTGGCAGGAGGTGTGGGAGCAGTAAGCTCTAGGAGACAAGCAGTGAAAAGCAGCAGGGTAGGAGGGAATGGGTGATATTTTTAGCTGGCACAGCTAGAGCTAGGAGAGGATTTCTGTTCATGATCTGAGCATCTTTTTAGTACAGACAGTGCCTGAAGTAATGCACACGATTTATTATTGAGGTAAGTGTAGGGTGTTACCGGCGTTCTGCAGGGGAACTATTAAAGCTACAAAGGAAGTCACGGCAGAGTAATTTGTAGAAGTCTGGTTTGCTGTCTTCCTGGTGCCAGCTTGGGTGATAGATTATGGTTTTTACCAGGAATGCAAAAGATAGGATCACTGTGGGAAATCAGAACCATGGGAGCTGAGTGGATAGACTTTGTCTTTGACTGCATCTGGCCTGTAAGACTATTGTTGCTCTAAGCCAAACAGAATTCTGGTGACCCCAGGCCCCAGCAGCTTGAGTTGCTTTTCTAAAAATATATATAAAGAAATCCCTTAGATGTTGTCATGTCCAATCTAATACTGTTGCTGAAGTTTTCGTTAGTTCATTCCTTTAGTAATTGGAGAGAATTTTTGACCTTTTAGGGGAGGTTAGGACCAAGCTGAATTCTGAGTGCTGTCTTCAGACACAAAAGAGGTCTAGGTTATTACCTTTCACACCTGTTGTTCATTTAATTGGATGATGCTGCATCTCTTTAAAACAGAAACTCTGGCCTGAGAAAGAATAGATGCTCTGAGATATCCCCAAGGAGTCTGCCTCTGAGATTAACCTAATTGGTCACTGTGCTGAGTCTAATAGAGATTGTATGCAATGTCTGTCTCTGGAAACAACTTAGGTAGCCTGATGTATGACACGAAAATTGCTGCCGATGTCTCTTCATGGAAATGAAAGTAAAGTGAGAGAAGATGTAGACAAATTACCACATGCAATGTAGTATAATTGTTCGCAGTCCAGTGTATTTGAATGGGGCTGGTAACTTAAGCTTCTGAAATACCTAATTTCATAAGTACACATCAGCTTGCACCACACACAGATTATCTCTTGTATCCAGCCAACAACTCTGCATGTTAACAGGTGAGTGAGATGGGCAGAATGATCCCATTTTTTTGGCTTTGAGAACTGGGAATGTGGCTGCAGGCCCTGAGCAGGGCCATGCACAGTTGCAGGAAAAGGAGCACCCCTTGTTCTAATCCTTATTCCTGCACGAAGAGGGCTGCAGCTCTTCACCCTGAAAGCTAGATTTTTGTTAGCAAGATACCATCATGTACCACACTCTTCTTGGCAGTATTAACTTGTGCTGCTGTTTCTTTTCTTTAAATGGAAATGCCAGCAGAGCTCTCATACTTCTACAATACATGTGAGGATGGGGCTAATCAGATCAATTTTCCTCAAATTGTAAGTTAAGCCTACCTTTTGTCATTTTTCTTCAAAGACAGACTTTTTGCATGAGATGATACCTGTAGTTTCACAGTGGATTAAATTACAGCCTAAGCCTGTTTCCAGAGCAGTGAATGTAGCTCACTCTACAAGGCTGTGCTCTCTGTTACGAATCAGCATCACACTGTGATTCAAGCAGTGAGTACCCTGTTGATTCTGGCCACAAGTACCCAGCAGAGATTTCCAACCCATCAGGGGAAGTCTTCTAGTAAATACCTGCAAAAGGGGATTTCTTTGCTCTTCTACATAGAATGCTAATGCTGAGTGCTTGGAGGAGAGTGCTAAAAAACCTTACATTGCTTCTACACTGATTTGAGATTCAACCTAGACTTGTAGCTCAGGGCATCTTCTTGATTGCTGTAATGTCTGATCTGTGCCAGTGCTGACTCAGGAGCTCGTCATCAGCTCTCTGATGGCTCCTAATCCCTTGAACCACATACAGTCTCTGCACCTGCCACACAGCAGTGAACAAGTGCTAGAAGCTTGTCTATTTTGACCTGTCTGCATGAGTTCTTCCAATGAAAAGTGTTAACTCTCCTGGAAAGTCTTTTGTTTACCCTTGGATCATTGCTGCTCCAGCAGCACTGTCTGCTTTATATACTGTTTAGTGGTCTGATTTGTGTAGTCTACCTACTACCAAAAGAGTCCTGCTAGCCATTGTTTCTCTGGCATTGCTTCCCAGGTTGCGGAAAGTTATACAGTCTTCCTGTTGTCCATCAGGTGAAATTATGTATAGAAATGAAATAGCTGTCTCAATGACTCTGGCTTTTGGAGACTGTAGATATGTGTTTAGAAAGCTGCCAAGTTTATGTGAAAAAACTGAGAGCCCAGAAAGTCTGAGTCATTCTGTAGCACATCTGGAAATCCTGTTTTGCCTTTGCTCACATTCACACCCCTTACATCATTAGAAAATGTTGTGCAGGGACAGATGCAATGGACCACTATGAGAAAACTGAATCTGCACATTCCTGCACTTTCTGGCTTGCCATCAGATTTTGTGGTAGGATTTTGAGCAGTCTGTTATGCTTCAACTAACACCAGGAAAGCAGTTCTCTATTGGTCTTGAATCTCCACGTCCTACCTTGATGCAGTTGCAAAGGGTGCATGCTTGTAGCAATTAAGCACTGCCTATAAACTAGAAATTCCAGAGAGTGCAGCCAAAGGAGGGGCCTAGCCAGCCCTTTGTTGTTTAATGCTCAATAGCTGTCTGACACTCTTGAATATGTCATATTTTCTTTTGCTTGGATCTTTTGATGAATGTTATGTTAGCATCTTGCAATGTAATGTGAGGATGAGCAAAGCAGAATGCTTTATCTCTCTGGGAAGATGCTCTGGAGCTGAAGGTCTGCTGTCTGAAGATGCTACAGGAGCCTGGTGATGCTGGACTCTGCTAAGCACAGGTTTCCAGCAGCATCTGGGTACAGAAAGGAGAAGCAGACGTTCAAGCAGCTTGAACTTAGTCCACTGTGCTCTTCATGAAACTCAGTAGTGTTTCAGAGTCTGTGAGGAAAAGACACAAGGACAGGCAGGGGACTGTGGGCTTCTTTGGCTTGCTTTGTGACAGGGGAGGTACCACAGTTTTGCAACTAGCTCTGTCTTTGTTGCTTATCTAGCCTGAGGTAGAGAGTCAGAGTAGGCCAGTCCAGATGGGAGAAACACATGAGCATGGCCAGGCTTCAGCTTGAGAAGAGAATTCTGCTGACTGGAGAGGGAGAGGAAGGCCCTTTTGGTGATTGTGTCTGTAAGATTACCCACATTAACAATGTTAGTGCATCGTTTGTAATGCTTCCCACTTCCAATCAGCCTCATTCTGATCTCCTCTGACTTCAGCCTCTGCCAGCTATGCTGCCCTTGCTTTCAACACTGTGAGGTTTGGGTGAGTGCTGTCAGCATGAGGGAGAAAAAGATACATAAACTGCATGTCATCAATGTCATGGCTGGCATTGCTGCCTAGATACTTCATCATATTCCCCGAAGGTTTTGCACAGATATTAAACAGAAGTGGCTGAAGAATTGAGCCCTGTGGCATTCTTTGTGTCACAGGTCATAGAGAGAAGGAGCAGCTGCCTGTCAGGGGCCTTGTGGGACCTGCTGGAAAGGAATAGTATAGGCAGCTCAGTGCAGCTCTCTCAACACTTGCCAAGACACGTAGTTGTCCAAGATGGTGTCCAGTGTTGCAGGCAACTGATAACTCAGGTGGTGCCTGCATGACTTTTTAGTCTCTCTTCAACTCTGTGAGAAGGCCTAAGACCTCACTGGTGCTTTATGTCCAGACTCATTCATGAGTGTCTCCAAAAGGAGAGTAAAAAGTATCTTCTGAAGCTGCATTGCACCACTTCTCTCATACCACATCTCAGATCTCACCCAGTTTGAAACTGGATGGCAGTGCTGCTGAAAAACAAGTTCTGATTTAAAAGGTCTTTTTTGGTTGTCCTCGCTGTACCTCACAGTGTCAAATGAACTAAAATGTAAGACTGGAGACTGAATGTATAGTAAACAAAAAGTCCATGCTTAAGGAAAGCAGGTCCCACATTTTTGAGTGTGGCTGAGGACCACTGCAAACTGTAGAAGAAAAAGTCTGTTGCTTTCTGTTACATGACTAGTCATTTCTTCCTGTGATATCAGGTTTTTACTTGCCTAGTCATGTAGTGAGCATGGCTTTAGAGGGAAATTACTAGAATGAGGCCTAGCTTCAAGAACTGGAGACAATCTGGATTCATACTCAGAGGTGTCTGGTGGAAATTTAAGAACTGCACTTGAGGAGGACAGGTTCTTTGTTATACTTTTCCCAGGGTGATGTGGACTTGTAATCATTGTTGAGCATGGCTGGTTATAGGTGTTTCAGTGAGTGCTCACCTTCTCTGGGTCCTAACCTGAATTGTCTTAGGCACTGCAGGAGGGGCACTCTGGATTCTGCCTATTTTATAGCTGTTTTAAAAGGTGTAAGTGCACTCAAAAATATGTGACTTTGCAGGATGGACTGTGAAGTAGTGGTGGAGAGCTGCTCTGCTGCTTTCAGGGCCCATCAGGATCCCTGGTCAGCACAGAAACATCTTGAACATCTGGAGTGAAGTCAGGCTCCTGGTCCTTGCTGCAAATTGCAAATTTATGGGCTTATAAGACAGGCAAGTTCTTGGGTTTCTTTTTTTTTTTTTTTTTTTTTCTCTTATTGAAGGCATGCCTAGACAGCAGCGTCATGGCGCTAGGTACTGTACAGAGAAGTGGTAAGTTGGAGCCTGCTCAGAAACCTTATGGTCTAGTTAGAGCTAGCAGGCAAAGATTGAGGGAAGGGAAGAATTGTTCTTCCCTGGCTTTGTTATTAGCTGACCTGATTCCATGGTAGAAAACCTCAGTTTCTTAACACTTAAAAGAAAAGTGACCTCAAGGAAGTCACAGACCCTGATCTTCCGTGCTGGTGCTTGCTGTCATGGCAGTGGCTACCTGCAAGGCTGCACAGAATTGCACCAGGTTCTCGTGGCAGTCCCAGCATCCACAGGGCTGCTGGTGCTTTCAGTGCTCACCTCCCCGTTCATGCCGAGCTTCCACTGCTCCCAGCCTGCTGTTTAGTTTCAGTCACACTTCTTTTCACCAGTAAAGAGCCCCTAACCTCACTAAACATTTACCCCTCCTATGCAGCTTTGCAGGAGTATGTAATAGTATGGGTTGTTGTTTTCCAAGTGCAGGAGCTTTTATCAGTCAGCCAGAGCTGGGTTATTTTAGTGTTCATGGTTTGTAAGTGCAAAGCCTGTGTGTGTGCCAGCAGTGTCATGGGCACGCCTGTCGCAAGCATCTGGGCTTTCACCTGCGGCTCTGTACTCAAGGGCTGTGTGTTTTTCACAGCGTGCTGACAACTGTATTCTGTATTTCCAGTTCTGCTGCCTTCAGTATGATTTGCCTTCCTTGTCCAGCAGTTGTTCATGTCTGCTCCTTGCTTTTTCCCAGCATCTTTAAAGTCTGCACATATGCTGATGATTTTGTGTCATTAATATCAATCTAGACAAGTCTGTGTGACCTTTAACTCCCCTGTCCAAAGGGAAGAATTGACCCTTGCAGTCGGTCACAGCACAGCACTGACTCATACATACTTTTCATAAAAATAATGAGGAAATTCCCCATAGTTTTTACAGATACTTTTTCAGGAGTTGAAGTGGAAGTCTTCCATAGCAACACAGTTTGGGAAAACTATGAAGCATGTAACAGATAATTAATCTTTTTTCTGACATATGATACACTTTACAATATTAATTTTTTTTTCTCTTCTTGTATCTCACTTGCTCAAATTTAACAGATCTGTTTGAGTTTCATTGGAGCTCATGTGCTTTCCAGTCTTATTCCCACCCTTGTCTGTTCTCCAGCTCCATTGTAAACCTCCTGGGAGGGGTCTGGGATTTGTCCCACCTCCCTGACTCTGCTATGAGGAACACAATGGGACCATACTTCCCCTTTTTTGCCCTGATTTTACTACACTTTCTGGTTTTTTTTCTGCATAAGATAAAACATGCTGTGTTTAGATATGTACCACAAAAAAAGAAAAAATATCTCCAAGTTTGAAGTTCTTTAAAAAAACACCTAACTGTAGTTTGGAATGAGTCAGAATACCTCCAATAAAGACTAATGGCAAAACAAAGTAACTAGGGACCCAAAAGTAATTTCAGGGAGCTGTTTACCACTGATGTATGTGTGTCATAAGGAAATACCATTTCTTACTTTCCTATATTTGATTGTTTGTCACTTAAAAAAAAATTCCATTTATAATTAAGGCCAGGGTAATTCCTCAGGGTCTCAGTACCTGAATATCTTTCCAGTGAATATTTAGAGAACTGCATTTTTTGATCATGCTTGCGGTAGTGGAGCCAAGGCAAGCATTCTTAAAATAAGGAGATGACTGAATACTTCTAAATTGTTATTTTTCTTTAAGGCAAAAATTGCATATTTAAAATCTTTAAAATAAATGTAATGAAACAGCTAGACTGCAAGATTTTGTCAGGAGTGAATTTGACCCGTTAGCTTGGTTGCTTCTCTGCCATTAGGATCTCAAGTGCTCTTTTCTCCCTCTTAGAAAAATCTGAAATTTACTCTACTTGATAGTGTTATTTAAAGCCAAATATTTCACATTTGAAGACTTATAGCTATTTTAAGTCTTAAAGCAAGGTGGAAACTGAAGCAATCTCAAGTCAGATCCTATATCTCGGTTGCTGAAATGTATTGTTTTTGTTAATATGGATGCTTTGTGGTGAACATATTCTAATGACTGAAGTGATTTTTGGCATAAGGAAGACATATGCAGTAGTGGTAGTTTTTTGTCACACAGCTATGCTTTTCTTTCCAGTAAACTCCTTAGAGTTAGAGAGCATCCCTGGTTTAATATAGAAGGAATCTGACATAGCTCTGAGGAAGCTCAAGTGTTTGTGGAAAGAGCTGTTAATCTTTGATCAACTGGGGTCTCCTTGTTACTGACTTTGATTACACAAGTGTACAACTTTAATTACAGCTTTTAATAAGATTTCATTTCTTCCTAGTCACATTCTTTGTATAGTAGAGCAGCTTATCTTTTCTTTCTCCCCTGCTCCCCTTCCCTTCCCCCATTGCCTTTTTATGGAAAAGGGCGTTTGAGGTCATTGCAGGGGATTCAGTGTCCGGAGGGATCCTGCTGTACACGCTCTGCCCATGCTGTACCCTCCACTTGCTTGCACAGCCCAGAGAGCTCTCTCCTTCAGCTGCCCTCCACATATCCCTGCACTGGCAGCTGCCCAGGAGCTGGTGGTCAGCAGAGGAGGACACGTCTGAGAGGCACAATGTTCACACAGACGTTCACTGCTGCACAAAACCTCTGAAAACCCTTAGGAAGTCTCTGCAGCCAAAGGATATTCTGACCTCCCCTTCATTGGATAACCCGAGACTTGGGTAAATTGAGTTCTGATCATCGGAATTGAGAAGGGAGAACATGAGGTGCCTCCCTTGGTATTTGCTGTGTTTTTGCTCTTCCCTAAGCCTCTGCTTATGGCCCCTGTCAGTGATAGGATATTGGTGCAGTGTGGCCAAGATGAGAAGAGTTTGACTTCCATGTAAATCATAAGGTACAGCTGAGGAGTTGCTTAAAAGATGTGAGTCACAAAAAAGATACAGATGGCAAAACAGAGCAATTTGCACTGATTTGACATTCAGAGGTGTGCAAAATTTTAAAATGCCAGTTGTGCCTACAGAAGAGGATAGTGGGGAAAACAACTAATAGAACAGCAAAGGGAGCTCCTTTTATCTCTGTGCATGCATCCCTTTGGCTCACTTGCTGTATGTGCTATACTCTTTTTGCACACTAATGAGTATCAGAGTCAGAGCAAGTTATGCCATCTATCACTCTGCTCCTGTTTTCTAATGAACTTACCCCTAACAGGTAGCTTTCCTAGCTATTCGTGTCACGAGTGAATTTCACCTTGACAATAGATCAAGAATGAGGTTCAGCAGTGTGGCCCACCTACTTTGCAATGCTCCAGCATGACAGATGCTTTGTGTCCTCAGGGTAGCTTTACTTTGATGCTTTTCCCTGTTTAGAAAAATTTGGAGGGAGGATTTTGGTAATCTCCAGCAGGCAGAGTTTTTAAACCTATCTCAAGGGAAGATGAAGATTCTACAGAATTTTTGAACAAACAGTTATTTATTAAGTAAGTGACATTGTCTTTAGAACTGTTATTCCCACTGGGCTCCAGAGAAAAGCAGCATTTGCCATGCTGGATCTGACTGGTCGCTGCCATAGCCTGCTGCTCCTGGCACCTCAGGCTTCACTGTGGAAGGAACTCTGGAAGGCTTATGACAAAACATCTAGTCTGACCATTGCAGATATGGCTCTAATTATTAAGGGGTATGTTTTCATGCCTCAGAAGCACACAATAAGAGAACTATGGTCTTTGCTCTTATGGGCTCTTTGGCACCAGAAATGCTGGAGCGAAGTTCTTCTAAACTTGGCTGGCTTTCTGGTTGCTTAAAACATACTGCAGCAGTTGCTGTAACATGGGATTGAAATGACTGGTTTGCTGAATTGGCTGGACAAACTACAGGGGAAGAGAAACAATCAAATGAGTTCACTGTGGTGTACATTGGCCTGACCCAGGGTCATGGGGCAGTGTGATTGCATCATTTGCTCATTCAGTAGCCACGCTGTTACTGAAAAGATCTGTGTCTGGTTCCTGCCAGCCTGATCTTTTGATGAATTTGACATCACTTTCTGCATGATCTGCTTCATCAGTGTCTCGTGTCACCAACATTTGCATCTGTCCAGCAAAATTTTTCTGTTTGTCCATTTTCAAACCAACCTCGCGTCCCCTTTTCCTACTCTTGTTGGAGGGGGCAGCGCCATCACTCTCACTGTGCCCTGTCTCTCTTGGCAGCCTCGGGGACCAGTTCTACAAAGAAGCAATTGAGCACTGTCGCAGCTACAACTCTCGGCTCTGTGCTGAGCGCAGCGTCCGCCTTCCCTTCCTGGATTCGCAGACTGGGGTAGCTCAGAACAACTGCTACATCTGGATGGAGAAGAGGCACAGGGGACCAGGTTGGTGGTGCTGTGTCTGTGTATGCACGTGCATGTAGGGAGGGCTGGCCACTGAGCCCTCGTGGGGTTTAATTAATAGGAGCTCAAACCTGCTACAGGCCACACAGAAGAGAAACTGCCTAAACCTCTGTGCCTGCAGGGGATTTCCTTTGGTAACTGCAGAGAGCTCATGCTAATTACTCTCTCACTATGCAAAGAGGTGCCTGACATGGTAGTTTCTAAGGCTGCATCATTGTAGCTCTTTTCATGCTATCAATCCCAGTCTGTAGCAGAAGACTCAATGCTCTGCTCTAAGCAAGACTGGAATTACCTCCAAGATGGAGGTGGGAGTTTCTCAGATGAATGCTGAAAATAAAGAACTATATTAGGAAGGATATAAAACTGAAGTAAAATACAGGACAGTCCATTAATTGAATGAATGTTGTTTTAATGGTTAGAAATATACCTATAAATCCTGGTTCTGCTTTGGATAGGTTAGCTTGGATATCAGTTCTGGAGCTGTGGTTCCCTTGGGTACAGAAAGAAGTTGGTACATTTCCTTAAGGAGCTTTGGCTAATGCCTGTTCCACAGCTCAGGGAAGCTCAAGGGAAAAGAGCACTGTTATTTTTGTAGACTTTGGTTAGTTGTTCCTTTGTTAGACTAAATCCATCTGAAATTCCTTTTTGAAAGGCAAAGGACAGTCACCAGTCACCAAAGACTGGAGATGTTGCTCAGACAGGAGTCCTTCTGAACCCCAAGGGGAATTTGGCTATGTTGTAGCTCAGTATCTGACCAATAATTAGCTCAGGGAACGGATTTTTAACAGCACCAAAATGTATTTCTAACTTTTTTTCCCCCCTCGTTTAGTGCAGCCCAGAGAATCCAGGCAGGAAGGGACCTGGGGTACATGGGCACTGGAAGTATGACATGCATACATATGCATAAATATGTGCCAATTCTCCAAACAATATTTACACCCTCCCACCTTCACCCTCCACCCCCTCAAATTCTAGATCTGAAATTATGGGAAGGTGAAGCCTGCTCTAATCTCCTCCATTGTCTGGTTTACAGGAGATTAAGTGGGAGGAACACATAGGATATTCCTTTATGCTCCTGGGGCTAAGAAAAATATTGCTGCTTCTGAAAAGTGCCTAGCTGAGTCTTAGCTGAAACTTTCCTTCTCCCCTGTCTAGGATATACCAAAGGAAGGATCCTTGTGCTCCTCCTATTACTAAATATCAAAAGTAGATTTAGTGTTGTGTTGCAGTACTACCAGAAAACTGTTTATATAATAAAATGTAGCCACTTCTGGTGCAAGAGACAACAGGTATTTTTACAGTCTTAAAAATATCCAAAGAATACTTTAGCTACAAAAACTGCTAGGGTAATTCAGGACTGCTGAACGTGGTTCACAAGATGGGAGTTTTCTAAACTTCTGGACTCACCCTTCTTTGGTCCACAGTCAAGTTTTTTATTTCAGCTGAAAATTCTCTAATCCTAAGTGATTATGATTTGCATAATCTTCCCTTCCCTTCCCTTCCCTTCCCTTCCCTTCCCTTCCCTTCCCTTCCCTTCCCTTCCCTTCCCTTCCCTTCCCTTCCCTTCCCTTCCCTTCCCTTCCCTTCCCTTCCCTTCCCTTCCCCTTGTTATGAGTAAGGTGCTGCTATTTTTATCCTTCTGAACACAGTCAGAAGAGACACACTCACACACACACACACACACACACACACACACACAGAGACACAGGCATACATCCACTGTGTTCAGAAGTAAGGTTTTGTCAACAGCATCTTCCACAAAGACAGACACAGGTAGTCTTGTGTGGGTCTCATTGGCATCTGTACAGGTGCAGAAGGAATCATCATAACTCTGTTACAGCATCACACCAGGAACCAAGATGTCTTAATTCTTGGCCTTTCTTAGCAACAAGCTTTGTGGACTACTTTGAGCAAATTCATTCTGCAAATCTTTCCTTCCTCACTTCTGATAGTGAACTGTTTGGCAGCTTGCCCTGCAGAAGGGGATAGGTGACATTTCTCCTGCAGATCTTCACTGAGACTGATGGTGGAACATTCTTCACAGAGAGTACCAAGTCAAAGAAGCCTCCTGCATCTGCGTTGGCCACCAAATCTGATGACTTTGTTATTTTGAATTAGAATAATCAGTGTGAAATGAACCAGCCCTCCTCCCCCATATTTGCTTTTCTCTTTCTTGATTTTTATTAGCCCATTTAGTGCTCTCCTGAGTGTCTTTGCGTAATCTCTTTCTTGTAGTATTATGGTGAGTCAAGGCATCCCTCTACAGTTTTAGCATGCCTGGTTTTGGGTTTTGGTCTGTACACAATGTGCTTGTGCCCATACTAAAAGGCTCTAAAAATTCTCTGCCAACCCTCCCAGTATCTGTCTTACGTGCTGTGCTCACTACCATTTACTATCCCTAACGTGAAAAACTAGATAAAGGCAAATGGCAAAGCTCCGGGACCTCTTTTCATGTACACAGACTTGAAAACCAGAGAAGAATCAGGAACTCGGCATATTAACCTGAGTTCTTGCTGTTTTCTTTGTTAAAGGAGTCAAAAATCTGCGTCTCATGATAAACAGTTCAGGGTTAATTTCACACAATACTGCACATAACTCCCTCCTTTTCCCCTCCTCCCCTGGCCTTTCACACGAGCTTTGAGTTATGACTCTCCTACACTAATGAGATAAACAACATAACTCACTGCAGGTTCTGCTATTTCCTCTGTAAGCAAATGGTTGGAATCTTCTCTGGTTGCCCTATAAGGTACCAGAGAGAGACAACCCACAGAGGGCTGAAGATGGTGATATGCATTATTTCCATATTCACTGCAGGATTGCCTGTGAAGGAGCTACGTTCAGAGCATTCAGAACTGACCCTTTCCTTGTTGCCTCTCCTTTGTGTACGATCTACACTTCATGTGAGCCAGCACAGTGACAGATGAGGAACAGGGTAGAGAAATGAAGGTAGCGTTGGTGGGTTGAATGAAGTGAAAATCTGGTATGTGTTTTAAGTTCAGTGGATGACAGTATATTAATGAACAGGTGTATTACAAGTAGCAACAGAGAGCTTACCTGAAGGGTTGCAGAGGTGGATGTTGGATCATCTGTTTCTAATTGATCTACCTGCCACTCTCTAAGGAACAGGCTCTCCCAATTCTCCTTTCAAGTTTCTAGCTGGGCTTTCAGCATGTGTATTTGGCTTTTGCTGCCCTGGCTGAATCCAGAACTGCTCTTTTGTATAGGAGTGCTCGCATTAGCAGATATTCCTGCCAGACTAGTAGCTCTTTGCTCCTCTCTGTCTGGGACAAAAGCAGTGGTAATTATTCCTTCAAATGGCTCCTTTATGGAGGCCCATGCAATGGAGGGCTGATTTTCTGTCCTATTGCTTTGATCTGGCAATTGCCATTTCAGTGTTGCCTTCAAGTCCTTGCACAGAACCTGCTGAGAAAGGGTGGGGCTTCTTGCCTCCACCTCTTTAATTACTCACATCAGAGCCAGGCACAATCCACCTCGTCATTATAGCAATTGTTTGCAGTGGTTAATGTTTGCAAAGTGGAATGAAGAAGGGTGTCCAAACACTGTATAAGTGCTAGTTATTCCCATTTTTATTTCCAAACCGGTCTTAGGCAACCTGTTCTGAAATGTGTCCTTCTTGGGATGTGCACAATGCCCAGCTTTCTGGGCATCAGTGAAAGAAGGGCATGCAAAGTCCAAGTTGAATAACATTCTGTGCCCTGAAACAGCCAGAATCTCTGCTGCTACTCATCACTTGGCCATACTCAGTATGCCGTAGATGCTCCAAGGCCTTGGAAGTCGGTGGAAGGTGCTGGGGTCTGAACTGACATTTCCAACAGTTGAAATATTTAAAACCAGGAAATTAGGCCTCACCTGCAGAATTTGATGAGCACATTCCTTCAAGGTGAATTATGTTATTGTATCTTCCTCCTAACCCCCAAGTAAGAGGATTTTTTAAAATTTTTTAAATTATCCTCATTTGGTCTGGTGAGTTTTTTTTTTGTTCCCAAGCTGGTATTCTCTCCTGGCTGCTTCAGAAGAGAGGAGAGAACTCTTGGGCCATCCTCCTGCCCTTGAGCTGTTCCACTTTACTGGCACCCTCTTGATGCTGTCCAGCTGTTCACTGTCAGTACAGTTTCAGATATAGCAACACCACTCCTGTTCTCTCTCTTATGTGGTCTTACTTGTTTTTTGAGGACAATGAGTCTGGAATTGAAGTCATGCTTTGTAGCCCCTTCAAGACAACAGGAACAGCAGAAGGACAGAGGAGCCAAACCAGAACTGGTGGACAGAGAGGGCAGGAAAAGCAGAGGAGAGAATTAAATTCCTCCAACTTTTCTTGCTGGGTATTTCTGTGTGTCATGACTATCTGGGGCAGTTGAGGATACTTTGAAGCACTTGCCAGTGTGCTTCTGTGCACCTAGTAGTGATGCATTCACAAAGCCCTGCTGTGTCCTGAATGCAAGCACGAAAAGTACAGCTCAAACATTGGCTGAAGGGTGTCTGTTAGGCGAGCCAGGACAGCTGGCTGTCACCCAGTGATGCCAAAAGTGATTTAAGGGAACATGCAATGATATAAACATTATTGGTGTATCTCCTACCTCATTCAGAATATTGGCATGAGTAAGTAAGAGTCAAAATGAAGAATTAGTATTCAAACAAAAGTCCAGAATGTAAACAAAAATAGAGAGTCAGACCTCTTGGGTCTTGGTTTGCTGCTGTTTGGAAGACACAAATTTCCTGACCTGCTCTGTGCATCAGGGCCTCAAGATTTGAATGTCAGAACTTCATCTCTTCTCTCTCAAGGGGCTTTCTCTGCCTGTGGAGGAGGCATCACCCTTGTGACCCAGGAGAGTCTGAAATTCTATTTACCCTGAAGAAATCACAAATTATTTATGTGCAGCTCTGGTTTCAGTGAGCTGAGTGAAGTGTCTAAGTGAGACCTAGATTCTCTGTAGGCCTGATCCCAAGAGGTGCTGAAGAGCCTCAGGAGCACTGGATGCCTTGAGTGTGTAGTTCTGCCTCATGATTTGCAGAATTGAACCCTCCAACAAGGAGATGCTGGAAGGGCAAGAACAAAGATGCTAGAGACGGTGCTAGTGGTTTACAAACTGAAATGTGATTAATTTTTTGCCTTTAATCTTCAGGCCTGGCCCCAGGTCAGCTGTACACATACCCAGCACGTTGCTGGCGCAAAAAGAGGCGTTTGCATCCCCCTGAGGATTCCAGGCTGAAGCTGCTGGAAATTAAACCTGGTAAGTATTTGTTTGCCTGCCTCTCCCGAGCTGCAGAGCAGCTGGCATACATGCAAACCTGGCACTTAGACCTTGGACTTTTTCTTTGCTGCTTTCCAACCATTTCTCATTGCATCTGTTGCATCTTACTTGATTTGCTGTAACCATAACCATCAAACCCTCTGCATACAACTCATCCCTTACAAAAATGTGAACAACTTGTATGGAATGCAAGGGGAGCTGAATTTACCTTCTGTAGGGTTGAATCCTGGCTGCTATTAGAAAATTAACAAGGATGTAAAGAATCAATGTATTACTAACTTTTCCTCAGTGAATTACTAATACAAAGTCTCACTGGTATCTGCTGCCTAATCTTTGTGAAAGAGAGCACTGTGGGTGTGAAACAGTAAGTATAAGATAAGATTTTTCTTGGTGGACTGGTGACGAGGGCAATGACCAGATTATAAACAACAAATAATAAAAAATAGGGAGCATATGCCACATTTGTGTATTTCTGTCTGACTGTATGTGTACCTTTGTCTATTATTCTTTCATTCTGCTTGTCCTTGCTAGTCTTCCACAATTAAACTATGTGATGAGTCTGGATGCTGAATGAGTGACTGTAAAGCAGATGTGGAGGAGCTGCAGCTGTGTCAGGTAGAGCGTAGTGTTGTGCATTCTTCCTTGCAGTTAGTAATAAAGGCTTGCTGTCTCTGGGGTCAGCTATTATGAGAAAGAGGGAACACATATACTCACAGCTGTATGTGGTTTTTAAGAGGTGAGACACTGTCAATTTAAAAAGTACAGGAGAAAACCCCCAAATGTAAATTAGAATATTTAAAAAACCTGTTTGACAGAAGAAGGTGCCTGGGAACTAAGCTATGCTCAGCAATACTGATGATTTTGCTTCTATGCAGTAGTTGGTGGAGAGAAAGGGCAACAGAGACAAGTTCAAAACCCATTAAAATCAGAGGCAAAATTCCTGTTGATTCTGGTAGAAACAGTTTTTCAAAACTCCCTACTTTCAGTATAGGAGACGTCAGCGGACAGTTGGAAAAGAGGAAGAAATTCCTATAACCACTCAGTTGGGGTTCAAACTAAGGGCAAAACCTTAGCCAGAAAACAGAACTAGACCTCACAGCAGAGCTGCTTAGAAAGAGCTGATGAAATCAGTCATGTACATTGATGAAAATGAGACTGGACTCTAGGAAGAGGATGATGTTGGCTCATAAAAGTGTCTACCTTACACTTTGTGATGATGCCAGTACTGCTGTGCCTCGGTAATTTTGTAAGGTAAAGCAGTAGGGTAGAGTTTGACTCTTTTTTGTTTGCATTACTCTTCTTTGCTGTACTCACTGAATGCCAAATTAGTGCATCCTACATGCCACAGGGCATGAAAGGCAATTACCACAAAGTTATCAGATAAAGAGACCTCAGCATGTCTGTCTCTGTGTTGTTTTCCCCGCTATAAACATCTCCTCTGCATCTCAGGAGTGCTACTTTTGTTGCATTGCCGGTGGCAACCAAATAAGGCGAGTTATATTGCTCTGCCGTTTAAATCTATTTTCCAACCAATTTCTATCTAGTGATTAACTTTTCTTATCAGTTATACCACAAAACAGTTTCACTCCATCTGTGCATATCCAGAATAGATTCACTAGCCAAAAGTGGGATTTTTCCCCTTCTCTGATCTGAAAGTGTAAAACCTATGGAACACCTTGGACCTCCATTTAAAGGTAGCTTTTGAGAATTTGGGAGAAAGAGAGTATAATTTATTTCCAGCATGGACAGCAGAAATACTGTAGGTTTTGGAGGGGAATACTGTTGTAAAACCTAGTGCTGAACCCTAGGAAGCTACCCAATGCTGACTTCTTTGTCCTCAGTTAAACATCAGATGGTTGTGTGGGGAAAAGATGTGGAAATTTAAGATCTATTAAAAAGCACAGAGATGACAGCTGTAGGACATATACAATAAATTTGAAAGAAATCTAATCTGTATGTTCCATAGTTTCACTCCACCTAGGGCTTGGGCATTCTGTTCATTCCTTAGATCTGTTCTCAGCAGCTGGAGAGTGCTTACGCTTGGTTAATATGCAAATAGTTGATTTTTATAGAGGTGGCTGTGAAATTGTTAATATATTTTTATAGATTTTTATAATTGTTATATGGCATGTGCAAGCAATGCACTTCCACAACACCAAATTAGGGCTAAACCTTAGTTGTATTATGTTAACTGCATAGAAGTACTTCTTGTAATACAACCACTGTAGCAAACACAGAAGAGGATCTTTTCTCCAAAAGTTGCCATTCCAGCAGTCAATGGGATTGGCACCAGGGATGGGAATACTTGCTGAGACTGCACCTGGGATTTCAGAGTGGCTTATTATAGCAAAAAGTTGTATTCAGAAGTTCCTGTATTCAGAAGACACCTACATAACTCAGGAGATACACAGACCTAGGATTTTTTTTTTTGGTAAGTCATAGCTAGTCATCGGCTGGTCAGTAAGTAGAATCAAACTATTGTCTTGCCAGCAGTTCAAGGGTACAGTAGATCATTTAGTAATAGTACAATATACTATTTTAGTTTATAAAACTAAAATAGCTTTATAGTTTTAGGTTTATAGTTATAACCTACTTTTCCAGTTTATGTAGTGCATGACACAACTCAGTGAGTGAGAGTTTCACATTTGGTAATACCAAAATCTAATGAAGAAAATAATCATGCTCTAACTGCCTGCTGTTTTTTTGTAAAATGGAAGGTGCACTGTAATGTTTTTCCTGGGGTGAGTTGATGCCTGCTTCTTAATAGAAGATGGTATTTTTCTTGTCCTGATATGTTGGTTTTATTTGGTTTAAAATAAAGTTGTTTGGTTTTAAGAATAGTTACAGCCAAAGTTGTGCAGGTGTAAACACTGGAATAGGAGTTGCTGATGCAGCCTTCCTCTGCCACTGTATTCAGAGTTACATGGATGCATCGCCTCAGTAATGTGGTTTGTTCAAGGGTCTAGCAATGTTCATGCTTGTGCTATTTCTATGCATCCTCCCTCCCATCCATTAGCCTATCCAGTAGATATTCAAGAGAAATAGAGTATTGCCAATACTTAGTTATAATAGTGCCTTTACTGACAATACAGTCAATATTATGACCAGATCTTCAGAATTTTTACTAAGTATTCCTGACATTTACTTTTGTATGGCCTGATCTTCATCTTTCATCTGGAAGTTATATTCTTATCATCAAAACCAAGCATTATGGCTCAAGTATAGCCTAGAGTTCATTGTTGTAATGGGTATGAGCTGTTACTTGAATCATTATAGTGTAGCAGTCAAGACTACTATGAAAACTGGTACAGATTTGAAACAAATCCCGGGCAATATATTGTCATATACTGTGATGTGATGTTGCCAATACTGTGATTTCATAGGTTCATAAAATAGCAGATTGAAAGGGACCTCAAGGATCATGTGGTCCAACCTTTCTTGGCAAGAGCACAGTCTAGACAAGGTGTCTAAGCACCCTGTCCAGCCAAATCTTAAAACTCTCCAGTGTTGGGGAATCTACCCCTTCCCTGGGCCGATTATTCCAATGGCTGATTGTTCTCAATGTGAAAAATTTTCCTCTTGTGTCCAGCTGGAATTTCCCTAGGTGTAACCTGTACCCACTAGCCCTCATATTATTCATGTGACTCTGTAAAAAGGGTGTCTCCATCTTTGTGGCCACTCTTTAAATACTGGAATACAGTGATAAAGTCTCCCTAAGCCTTCTCTTCTCAAGTCTGAACAAACCCACTTCTCTCAGACAGACATATGGCAGGCTTCCCTGGCCTTGGATCATCTTTGTAGCCCTTCCCTTCACCCCCTCCGGACTGTCCACATCTCTTTTGTATAGCAGGGACCAAAACTGAGCACAGTATTCCAGGTGTAGCCTGACAAGCACTGAACATGATAATTACTTATCTCTGCTGGTGATGTCCTTGCTGATACAACCTAGCATCCTGCTAGCTTTATTTTTTTATTGCCACAGCGGCTCACTGTTCATTCATATTGAGCTCATGGTCCACCAGGACCCCGAGGTCCCCGAGATGCTCCCCATCCAGGCAGATCACAGCCTGTCCTGCACTCCTGGATTATGTTTTCCCAGATGCATTTCCTAAGTGCAGAGTTTTAAGCTCACTAGGTGTTGGTACTCCTATAATATTTGTGAAACTAGACTTCTGTTCTAGCAAGTGTGGGAAAGCTGGTTCTCTGCAGAATCGAGCTGTGGTATTTGCATGGCACTTCAGCACAGAGCAATGGGAGGGCTGTAAGCAAGCTCATGCTTCCACGTTCACTCAGCTGCCTGTTCTGCCCTGTAAAAGAGGAAGAACAGAGCTGAGCTCCTGTGCTTGAGAAGTCTGGGAATGGGTGAGGGAGAGGGTTGAGCTAGGTAGCCTGACTTCCAGTGGAGTGGGAGAAAAAGGAGAGTTTTTAGCTCTACCACCACTGTAAATTGCAGGTGCTGTGAGTGTGAGCAGTATGGTTCTGGCCCTTGGCAAAATCAGAGCAGTTGGAAAGAGGAGGGTTAGAAATGAGAGGGAGATCCTGGATTAGACCCAAGGCCCCTTGAAATCATAATTGATCCTTGTCCTATATACTTAGTGGTTTCATGGTACTGGGTAGTATCATGATTCTGTGTTGGGTCAGCTATCAAAACTGTGGTAGTGCTATTGCCTACAGTAAACCCTGCTGACAGGCAGGTATTACCCAAGCTTTGCACCTATGCAGATGAGAGCAGATACAGTGAGTGTGGCCAAAAACTCTAGTGGAGTTTAAATTGGTAGTGTCCTACTTCAGTCTTACAAGATGGCTAAATATAGGTAGACGCATACATACCTACAGAGCTTTTATTTCACATGGTGTGTAAGTCTATAGAATATTACTGTAATGCTCTTGTGTCAATTTACTGATGTCCTTTGGTTTTGGACTGAAAGGCCACAGTGAGGTTTCAGAGTGGGCAGCCTTCCCACCCACTCAGAGGGTGTGAAGTAGGGTTTGTTTATGCTACCACTGTGCTGAGAATGAGCTGGGGTCCTGTGCTAGCGTCTGTCCTCTCATATGTGGGCAGTCTGGTGTTCAGCTGAGCTACAGAAATGGGGATTTTTACTGGTTGTTGGGTAGCAAAGGCAAACAAAAGTATTTTTCATTTGCTACTATGAACCATGGTAGTTGTCTGAAGTAAGTACTGAAAACAGATTTTTAGTTCCAGTTGAACAATGCCCAGTCTGTTTTTAGTCTGACATATGGGGTATACCTAGGGTATACCTGGGGTGAGCATGCTTGTGGATGAATGAACTAAATCCTTACAGATAAGCTATTATCTCTTTAAAACATCTCTATTTACCTTGTGGAGACTGTGACTGATTGTACAAGGTACTGTGTGTTTCCCGGGAAGTGAGCATTTCCTGGGGGAGATGCTCAGCATGTCTGTGGAGGTCTGTGGTCTTTAAGATGGGGCACTTCACCAAGATGAAATTAAGATGACATTAAAAAGCAAAGAACAGAGTTTGCAGTAGTATCACTTGTATGATAGCATCTCGAGGCTCAAGCAGCATGTTAGATCATTATCCCAGGGGTTGTTGTGAAGTCCTCTTAGCCATATGCTTACAGTCCAGATACACAAAATATAGTGAAGGAAGTATTTTGATTCCAAAATGGAGAAATGAGCGACAAAGGGAATAAACTACTTCTATGACGTAATAAACTACTTCTATGACGTTTTAACCAGAGGTTTGTAGTACAGCTGGAAATCAAACCCAAGAACACAGAAAGAACACAGTGCTGCTGAGTTCCATATTAGTTTTTCTACTTCTGGTTGCTATGCCCAGTTTCACTCAAAGATATTAGAGCCTAAAAAGTAATTCAAAACAATTTCATGAGAATTTCCTTTTACTTCTCCCATAGGCCAATTAATATTGACTAGTTTCACTTTTGATTTCAGCAATTTCTACACAATGACACATTGGTTCCTGTTCTGTACTACAAGACAGCAGTGTTGTTTTGCTATGAATACTGTAAAGAGAGGCACATCTCTTCTTAAGAAAAACTTTTTCTACTATTTGACAGTTTTCCTACTATTATCTCTGTAATTAAAGGTCATGTTATGTTATAAAACCTGCCTATGGCTCCTTTTTAAGAAGACCATCTTAGGATCATAACTGGAAGAATAATTCTGGTGCCAAATAAGAGTATGTCTGTAATATGCAGATGAATTGGATCCAGTGTTCCTGAAGGAGGCTATGATAGAAACCTATCAGCTGTTCAGACTTCTGACAGATTTCTGCAATGTGAGTTTATCAAAGAAACTTTCTGTGTAGAGCTTATTTTAGGTTTTTTTTAAATTGTTCATGGCTTTTATCAACATTAGCCATAATGAACCCTGCATTTAGGGTGGAGCTGACTTGACAGGAGCAG